>NC_133577.1:76648018-76948018 GCF_964106895.1 Numenius arquata
AGCAGAGCAGTGGGGGTTCCATTGCCATTAACTCACTCCATCAGGGTCCATATTCCTGTGTTGTCCAGCTCGTTCCCACCCTTGTGTCTCATTCCTATCTCCACATCTCTTTTCCCCTCCTATTCCCCTCTCTAGAGAAGTGAAAAACATCAACAAAAATAACTTGATTGTCTAATAAGACTGAGACCGGAACAGAATGAAGATTAACACCTTTTCCTGAACAAACTGAGATGGAGTTCATCTTAGCTCCTTCCACATCTCACGTGCCATAATGCCTGCTTAGAAGAACTGAGGGACCCTCTTTTTTGTTGTTGTTGTCTTTGTTTTTTAAATCACTGTTCTCACTTCTGCTGTATCTTCCCCACAGGTAGAAAAAGCCCCTTTGGGACCCTTGAGTGGAGGGAAAAGCTTTGGTAGGCAGGATGCTCTTGCTCTGAAAGGGAAGCTGTGGCTCTCCTGTAAGTCCAGACATGTTGATGCAGCAGGAGGGAGTCTTCTCACAGTCACGGGGTCCTTGTGCCAAGCGGCTACATGAAGATCTTGGGCATAGAGAGATTATAGAGAGATGGGGACGCAGCTGAGGAAGAAGGAGGCCTGTGTTGAGCAAGATAAGAGCTGTAGCACTGAGGCTGCAGCACGAGGGGATGTGCTTTCCCCAGGGGCAGCTGGAAGAGAGCAGGTATGTTAGCTCATGGGATTCAGCAGCAGAAATGTATGGAAGGAAGAAGCTATTTCTCATTTTTACTCTTGGAAGGGAGCCTGAGATCTGCTCTCAGACCTTCGGCTTTGCCTATCTCAGTGACAACACCACAAGCCCAGTGCCAGGCCTTGCTGAAGATAAGGGAGAAAGAGAAGTCAGTCTTTGCATGGGTGCTTTGGTAACACCAGAGCCCCATGGAAGCAGGGGCTAAAGTGCATGTGTGCTGGGGCTGCACCTCGTTATCTTCTACAGTGGGAGCAGCCTCTCCTCTGATACCGGCCCTTCCCATGCAGGGGCATCCCTGGGGATTTTTTAGTGCACTGCAAGTCATGTTTTCATCGCTGAGGTATGGCCCTTGTCTCTTGGGGTTTTCAGTTAAACCCACAACTGCAATATCTGGATCTCCTATTCCTGAAGTATAGCCTGTTGCCTTCTCTCCCATTTCCTCCATTATTGGCTCCCTCATTCTCCACCTCCCCCTCCAAACTGCCTCTCTCTTCTGTCTCCTTGGGTGAGAGGAGAAGGTCCTGCTGTAATAGCCGTGCTGGAGCTCTTCTGCAGGACTCTGGCCCTGTCCTCCTACTGGACTTAATCACTTCCTTATTCTTAGGAAATTAAATTTAAAACAGACTTCTGTTGTGGTGGGAGGAAGGGGCTTTACATATGAAATGCATTCTCTTTTTTTTTGTTTCTCAAGAATCACTTAAACATTTTTTGATTTAAGGCCAAACCAGTTGATGTTTCTGTCTAATTTGTCTGGCTAACCCTGTGTTTGTTATCCTTAGGGAGCTAGAGTGCTTGTCATTAAAAATCTTCCTTCTTGTCCCTGGAGGGGATTGGGATGGGGACTAGCAAGCCGACTTTTGCACAGTGATTTCCCAAGGTGGTGGCTTGCCCTCTGTCCAGCCCTGCCTGTACTGCTGGGCTGGGACCTCTGTGGCCAGCGTGCAGTGGGGACAGCCACCCTCCCAGGCAACCTCCACAAAAGGGAACCCAAAAATGTGGGGGGGAGTAGGTTGGTGAGAGAGGCAAAGGAGGAGGCAGGTTTGTATCATATCCTCATTTCCCAGTGCTGAACTCTTTGAGGTGAGCATTGAGGCTCCTTGATCTTGTCAGAACCAGGTCCTGAGGTGTGAGAAGGGAAGGACTGAAAAAAAAAATCCCATCCTACCTCTGGGCTGGAACTGGGATCAGACCACCAGAGCCCAATGTCTCTTGGTTGTTGCAGCCATGAACAGCAAAGCCATATGCCCATTGCCTCTGGTGGAGGGAGGGAAGAGCATTGCTAGCCTTTCCCTGCAGTCCTCTTCAGCTCTGTGCTTTTTCTTGTCTAGAACTTTTCCACCTTCAAATTAAGTGGTACAAAGAAGAGCCAGGGAGTAGGTGAAGCAGTGTGTAGCATCCCCAAGCCCTGTGCTGCTTTCTCTCTGCCCATCTCTGTTCTTGCCTTTCTCTGTGCTTTCCACTTTAAAAAGGGATTGTGTGCCCATGCATGGCTTTGGAGTGGGGAACTCGACTTTGTCCTTTGCCCCAGGTGAAGGGAAGGATGTGGGCTTTGGTGGACCTGCAGCAGGTGAGCTTGCTAAATCAGAGGGAGCAGGGCAGGTTGGCCGTTTTTGCCCCTTTGGAGAACTGGGGGTAATGCTCTACCCAAGTGATGGACAGAAAAGACAGGGTGGTTTTGTGCCTGTGTGGTTGGTATGAAGGTCGACACGCTCAAGTCCACTCTTGCTGTTGCTTTCTCTGATCCTTGTGTCCTGCTGAGGTGTCTGTTGTCATGCAGCTCAGGCCAGCCTGTTTGTCACGTCTCTGTGGCAGGTAAATGAGGGGACCTTCTGGCCTCCAGGTAATGTATGAGTTGGGATGGAGGGAGAGCATCAGTGCAGAACAGGTATTTTTTTCCCCTCTGCCCTCCTTGGTGTATCCTTGTGGGATGCTAGTGTCTTTTCCTCACCCGAACATCCCCTGGGCTCTGTCCCTGTCTCCCAGCTCCTGCCAGCAATCTCCATGGCTGCTGTGCCTCTGCACTGTGAAGACACGTGTCCAGGGTCACTCCTGGTCCAATTAGTGTACACTGGTGGTGAAGAGGGAAGGGATGGCTCATCCTGGCTTCACTGACCACAAACCTTGGTGAGAAAGGAGGGAAGTGAGTGGGAGAACAGATCCTGAATCCTTCCATCATTGTATTCTCCCCATCCCACCAAAAAAAGCTCCCTTCTGGTTTCTGAGACATTCGACAAACTCACTCTTATTATGGAAAGAAGCAGGGGGAGCTTGGAGGTAAGGGGGTTGGCAGGAGGTGCTCGGATCCAGCACCAAGAAAGAAGAGCTGTTTCTAACGCAATACACTGATATTTAAGCTTTGGGTACTACAGATAATGGATTAAGAAGGGATCTAAAATACTGAGACTAAGAATTCAAACCACTATTTTTTCCTTCCTGTGTGGATGATGATGCAGTATCATCCTGGAGGTGGTCCAGCAGCACTTCCGAGCCTGGGGTCCACCTGGACCTACTGTTGGTGTTGCCTCTGGGGTGGCCCCAGAACACCCAGCTTTGGCAAAAGAATGCGTGGACTTGCCAAAAATAAAATAAAAGAAGAAAAAAAAAAAGAAAAAAGACAAACAAGAGCATCTGTAAAGCTCCTTTCCACTCTGTAATTTATAATCAGCAAGTAATAATGAACTTTTTGTAAGGATAAATCAAATGTACATTTTGAAATCATTTTCTCTGTAAATGGTTGGATTTCATTTCACCCTTAAAGGGATGCTTAAAAGGAGGAGATAATAAAAATAAAAAAAAATAATTTACAAAGTATGAAAGGAAACCAAGGTGTGTGTGTCTGGCAGCTTTTATTTCTGATCTTCTGGCAGAGGGGCCACTGGAAAATGGACTGAGGGAAGTTGCTTCCCACCTTAGCAGGACTGTGGCCCCGAGAAGGGGGATTTGGCTGTTTTGGGGAATGATTCCCAACTTTGTGGGTCCAGGTCAGACCTAATCATCTGCATGTTAGGTGAGTATGAGCATGTACAGGCACACAAGCAGGGAATGATAGTTGTCAAGCAGCTCTCGGAAGAGCTGGTGGATGTGGGAACCAGCATCACTGCTCATGAAATGGTCCCTTGTCACCATCTTCCCTCCCTTGGACAGAGCCACTTTTTCAAGTAAAGCCGTGGAAACCTTGGAGCCCCAAATTAAACCTCCCCACTGCAGAAATGTCCCTGCCTCTTTCTCTTTCGACACGCTGTGTGAGAGAACATGACCTCCTTGTTTTAGCTTATTTTTAAACCTGCCTCACGTAATTTTGTCTGTTCCCATTACTCAGTATCAAAGCCCGGTCCTGCTCTGAATACTCCTGAGCATCTGGCCTCAGCAGTGCCTTTGGCAAAGGGCCTTTCACAGGCTCATGTGCCATCTACGGCTATTTCACTTCTTTTAAAGTGTCTTGTGCTTCAGGTTTGTTCCTGGTCCCATTTAGAGACAGTGACTGGAAACATCACAGCTTAGTTTTCTTATAATCATTAGATCCGGCACATTCAATCCTCTTTCTTTCTTACACATCAGTCCGATGTTTTCAATTCTGCCCTTGTGGAAGGGTCTCCATCAAACTAGAGACTTGGGTTGTGCGTTGCTTAATGCCTTTCTGCTGCTTCTGTCTCTGGAACAAAGGGCCTGGAATAAACACACCACTCAAAATTAACTATTAAAATTTTCTATTAAGAATTTTTCACATTTTTAGTGATCACCATATTTTTGTGCCTGAATGGGGGATAATCTAAACATAGGTGATTGCTAGAATGTCTGAACTTTCAATTTTTCAAGAGAGGAAGATAAGTATATAAGCTTAGGCCAATGGCAATTCAGTGAGACAGTTTAAGAAACGAGAGTTGACTAGGTCAAAGGTTCTCCCGTGTTATTTTTCTTGCCTCCAACAAAAAGTCTTTCACTGACATTTATATTATTTTAAGAAGTAACATATAATGGCATTTCTTCAGTTTCTTACAAGGTTTTAAAAGAAGGCATTGACAGAATCCAGGACCTTTTTCCCCAGAAAACACAAACTTTTGCTGTGGGAGCTCAAAGCGCCTCTGTGAGTGAAGGTGTTGACTCTTCTGCAGACCGTGGGGGAGACCCTCATTAGCAGGAGCAGCGCTGACAGTCGTGGGGGGCACATGGCTCCACCACAAGCCTTGTACGCTGTCTTTGAGTCAACCCCATGCATCCCTCAAGAAATATGGGAAGGGATCTTGGTATGTGCCGTGAGCATCCTGGATACGGAGCCTTAAGCACTGTATTGAACCAGAGGCACACAAACCATCCAATGTTGAGTAAATCCCGTGTGTTTTGCAGAGTTTTGGTACCCCAAGAGGTGTTATATGGGGAGATGCACCGTGGATGGGCTCTGGCATGACCTACCTGGAAATTGGCTGTTTCCCCCAAGCTTTCGCTGGATGTCAGGGACACCCAATGCTCATCTCGGGTACCATGAAACACTACTCAGTGGGGACCAAGGCTGTGGCAGACTCCATCTCTGGCTCATGGAGGGGCTGGCTCCGGATGGTTCCTGGCCGATGCCTGCAGCAGGTTTGCTGATTGGGGGATGGACATGCTGTTTCCAAACACCGGGGAGCTTGGAAACAGTGACTTTGATAGAAACTTCCCTTAGAGCACTGTTCAGAAAGCTGTGAGGGGGATACCAAGAGCCTGGCTTGCTGGCTTTTTTTGTTGCTCGGATACATTTGTTCCCTGTGCAAGGGGCACAGCTAACAAGCTGTTTAGCCAGGACAGTTAATTTTTAATTATGACTCAAATTTTACATATATTTTTTTGTAAATCTCACTGCTTTAGCAGCCCAGCTGGGGAAGCAGCGAGGTCCCAGTTGGCAGGCAGGCGGCCCATGGAGCAGCCAGGGAGACAGTGGCCCCGAGCCCTTGAGAGCGTCACCAGCGAATGGCTTCATGCTCACGTGCCCCCAGCTGCAGGCACTGGCTGCCCTGCTTTCCAGAGCACCGCGACGGAGAGGATTTGGCCGCAGCCATGGCAGAAGGAAGGCATATTCTTTCTCCTGGTGGTGGCACGTGTTTCTGTGGCTCACAGGCAACGCTCAAACCCCAGCTGTGCCAGACCTTCACTGGGGTTTTGCTCTGTCACTGCAAAACGGCCTCAGGAGAGCCCCCTGAAACTGTCCCACCCCACCCGGACAAAGAGCTCTGGGTCACTGAAGCGAGAGGCTGACATAAGGGGTATAACCCATGGATGCTCAGGAGAGGAGCCTGGCGTGGGGCCAGGCTGCCGCAAGCTTTGCCTTTGTAGCTGCAGCGGGGACGAGCACGTCAGCAAAAGGGTAAAGGATCAGCCCACTTCAGCTAAGGTTTGGGATGTTACTGCTAGCATCTCCGAGAACCCCAAACATAAACCCTTACTTGGAATGAAAGAAAATTTGGCAACTCTGACATTTCTAGCGTTTCTGGGTGTGCCTTCTTTATAAGCAAAGTCAGAAGATAAAATAGACCTTACTGTCTTTTGAAATACATTATCGCTATGTAAGAACACGAATCTTTCAAGGCCATATCTCTCCTCACCCTGCCAAATGAAATACAAAATAAAACTCCATTGTTTTACTCTTATGTTTCCTGTGCCTTACAGCTTGAACCATGGATCCCCTTGGCTGAAGTCCATCCCAGTAACGATTTAATTTGGGAGCCACACTTCACCTTTCTAAAAATAAGGAAAACTGAGAAGAAGAGCAACTAAGCTGTGCTGAATAAAGATCTAAAATGACTTCTCCAGGATCTCAAATTAAAGAAAATATGTTACCCAGAGAACATATAAAATCAAATATTATAAGCCTGCCTCTATGCAGCAAACTCTTTCCTGGCATTTTAGCCCTGTTCTACAGTCTGGACCTTTTCCAAAGAGAGAGCAACAAATCATCAGTCAAATCTTTTTTTTTTTTCCTCAGACACTTACTAAGAACCGGGCACACATGCAAAAATAAAAGAACGTAGAAAACAACTACCCACTTCTGTTTGGTTTCCAGTGTTTTTAAAGCATTTGACTCAAACTGTTACCCAGAAGTGAACATGAAACTACTGCAAAACCAAAAGCAGACAGATTTCCCCAAATAGGACGTAAATAAATCTATCTAAGGACCCATGACTTAATGAGACAAGATGTGTAATAGGTGCCTTCACCTAGAAAAAAACAGAAGCAGCAGGATATAGCAGCTCTGCCCTTCTCAGGCTGTGTATATGTACACGGGACCAAACTCCATGCAATGCTGGGAGCCCAGACGCCCCTTACACAACCCAAAATCCCGTGTTCATGCTGGGAGGACCCCACCACTGCAGAGAGCAGGCGGAGGGGCACAAAAAGCCCGGGGTCTGCATGTACAGCCCCGCTCGGGGAGGCTGGTGCCACCAGCTGCAAGCTTGCAGCTCTCCGCAGGCAATTCTACCACAGAAAGCCCACGAGGCTGTCAGAGTGATGCAAAATTGCAAGAATAACAGTGCTCACAAAAGCAGGGTCTCTGAATGGCTCTGGAAACCTTCTGCAGCACACAGCTGGTGCAAAATGAAAAATGGGAGGGGGGGGTGGTAATTTTAATAGCCAGGGAATAAAAAAAAAAAAAAAGTCCCCAGCAAAACCAGCCACAGGGAAATTTGGTTGAAGAAACATCAGTCGTGCTGAGAATGAAGGTGCGCACAGACCAAATGGGAAAAAATACTAGAGCAGCATTTTCAATTTGTTAGGTGATAAAACTGAGCTTCCTCAGCGACCGTCGGTGCAGACCCTCGCAGCGGCAGCAGCTCTGCATCGCACAGGAGGCTGCTTGCGGCTGCCAGTGCTTGCAGCCCCCCGCGCTGCAGGGCTGGAGGCTGGGGAGCTGAAAAGCCGCACTTCGGCAGCAGCTGGGCTGGGAACTTTTCCTTTCTTCCTTCCTGCCAAAAACATACCCTGAGTATGGCTCCCCGGAGCGGCTAGTTACTCTCTGTTACTAAAAGCTGGGTCTCGGCTGTAAATCGGGAACGTTCCTGGAAAGGCGGCTGCGTACCAGTGCTCTCTCCTTCCTCAGCACCCGTCTTCCTTCCCACATGGGCTCTACGTCAAAGCTGATGGGGGTCCGGGGAAGGAAGCCACCTGCACCACCCTTGGCCCTCTGCCCCTCCTGGCTCATGGCAGCCGGAGAGCAGGAGCCCAAATGCCATTAATCCTTGAGAGTGCTCAAGAAAAGTGAAGAAATAGGGCTGCAATGAAAGAGAGAGCTGTTGCATGGAGTTAGACTGCCAACAGGCCTCTTGCAAGGTCCATTTACCAGAAGACATTAAGGATATTAAGCCCAAGCTGAGATGGCATTGGTGGGTCACTACCCATCTTCCCTCTCGTGTTTTGGGATTGTTTTCTGGCTCCTGTAAGAGGCCAGCCTTCTGTTTCCAAGCGCAGGTTATTTCCTGACCTTGAAGAGCCCTTCCAAGCCACCATTTGCAGCTCTGCGGGTCACGTCCACCTCCCTGCTGGCCAGGGAGGGTTTGCCGGCTGGTGGTGGGCAGCACTGGGATGTCTCCCTGGCTGGGAATGGTCCTGCCCTTGCAAAATTGGTGATGGGAAACCCTGGGGGTGGCACTTGACTGGAGCCACTCCCTGGAGCAGAGGCTGCAATACAGGCTCAGAGGCAGCAGTTCACTGCTTTTGGTGGCCATCGGAGCCCTTGGCAGCAGCCGCTTAAGTGGGAGGACCATCTGCAAGCATGAGAAGACCGGCAGAGGAGTGGCGGCTCCAGAGACTCCCAAGGAGGCGGGGGACGAGGCGGGGGACGTCTGTGCCTTATCCCGTGTAACAGCATGGGTTATTGTGCCCCATCACCCATGCTGCCTTTGATATTTCACAAGCTCACTTAGTCATTTGGGGAAACAAAGGCCATTATTGTTCTCCAGGGGCACAGCTAAGGTGTGCTCCCTCCTCTCCACCTGCACGTCGCCCCATTGGGGCAAGTAAACTCCCTTCCTTGGAAGGACGCAGGCTGGACGTGCAGAGGGACATCCCATTCCCAATAGGTCCATGGGGAAAGAAGCCACCAGGCAACAGGGCTCTGCAGGCAAGAGGGTACCGGGGCCAGCATCCCATCAGGGCAGTACAAGTCTTTGGGGCTGCTGGGTGGCTCCCTGCTGGGGTGGCTGCATGAGGGTCAGCAGAGGATCCAGCCGGGTTGGGAAACACTGGGAAGAGGTGTGGAGGGGGGGATGTTGCTTCACTGTCTCAAGGCAGAGTTCAAGTTTACAACCCCCAGCACGTCACCAGAGGTCCGGCACTTGGACAGCAGCTGGGACGGCCATGGGTCACGAGTCACTCTGCCATTGCGCTCACTCTTCTCTTTGCAAGACAGAAGGGGCAGGCGGAACACTCGTGCCTGCGTGGTGCAGGCGTGGGGAGCCCATGACAAGCAGTGGCCATGGCAAGCCAGCGAGTTGTCTCCCCAGAGGGGCCGAGGCAGTTTGGAGGCACACTGCGTGGCCGGAGGAGTTCACTACACGCACACACAGCTGCTGGCGAGGGGCCCAGGAGCTGGCGTCAAGCCTGGGGGGAAAAAAAAAAAAAGAGAGAAAGAAACACTAAAACAGGCGAAATCCAAGGGGGCCAGGCTGGGGAGGGGGCGCTTACGGAAGCCTGCAGTCCTTGGCTGCCATGGCAGGAGGGCAGCAAGGAAAACCCATTGTTGCGCAGCCTGATCCACCAGATGTTGTTTGAAGTGCATCGGGGGTTGCTGCACGCAGCTGCGCAGGTTTCAATCCAGACTTGAGAGTTTCGGGGACCTGAGTTCATCAGTGCACCTGCCCAGAAGTGACAGGGCCCTTGTTGTGAGGAGCGAAGTATTTCTGGGGATCAGCAACCCGAGGAGGAGGCAGGAAGCCGGGAGGAAGGTTCAAAGATTGATTTTCATTCTGGCAGGAGGTGAAGGGTAGGGAATATGAATGCTGCCTGCGTCGTCCTGGATAGCTCAGTATACGAACTGATGATCTGGAAACAAAGATAAGCAATATACCAAGCATTTTTAAGAGATGACTCGAAGCTATTGACTCTTGAGGAGATCAGAAAGGACTGTAAGTAAAATGCAAATATGGCAAGTGGGCAACAACATGCACTTGCCAAGGCTTAACTGGGCACGTGCAAGGTCAGAAAAGAGAAAGCAAATTGCACATAAGAATTACAAAGCTCCAGACAGTATCTAGCAACTCAGGAAAGGATCTGGATGTCACACAAACCCTGGCTCTGTGAGTAGCTGCAGGTTAAAAAAAAAAAAAGCACACACAAAATATTAGCATGCAGAAGGAGGAAGGGGAGAATAATATGGAAAATATGATAATGCTATTATGTAAATCAGAAGCGTGGCCTCTCTGGGAATACTGTCTGCAGTTCAAGTAAGCTTTTCTCAGAAAGGGCTGATTAGGGGCATGGCAAACTCGCTCACAAAGGGAGATCCAAACGATTGGGGTTGTTTATCTCAGAAAGGAAATGAACAAGAGGAGATTCGCATGGAGCAAGCCAGTCCAGAGCTTCTGATTTTCTTTCTGCTCAATTCTATCACTGTCATATCTGGTGTTGCTGAGGAGTGCGTGAAGTGATGTGGCTCTCCTCTGTCACACACGGTTTGCTCTTTCACCCTCTCCCCCATGGAAGGCATGGCTATGTTTCATATTTTGTTAGGATCTGGGGGGAAGGAGGAGATGGATAAGGAGGAACGATTACTCCCCACAGTAAGCATATAGTAGAGAAGCAAGAATGGGAAAGGGGAATTTGCACCTGGACAGAGGGGTGGAAGGTTCTGGCTTTGGGAGGCTCCTTCCATCTCCTCAGGCAGAGCCCACAGAGGCTGCCGGCTACCGCACCTATTAGTGCTTCAGCTGCTCCGGGCCATAGGGAGCACATCTGCAGGCACATGGAGCTGCTGAGGCCAACAGCCCAGCCCGTTTCGCCATAGCAGATGAAGCACAGGCTGCTAATGAGACCTTCCATGGCGGAACAAGCCTGAGGTGGGTTCAGCGCCAGGGCCCACCCTGGCCTCGAAGGCAGCTGCAAGCCTCATGGGGGAGACTCCTGTCTCCGCCATGGTGATGGCTGAAGCTGAGGTGGGAAGCGGCTGCTCTACCCTGGGCTGTCCAGGTGCAGGCCGGGCCTGTGGGGGTCCCACTCACCCCGCTGCTCCCCTCAGCCCTTCCCCACAGCCCGCCAGGGTGTCCCCGGCCCGTTCCCCACAGTCGCAGTCGTGACCCCTTGAGAGGCACGGCCGCCTCAAAGCAGCCCGCCCCGTCCCAGTCCTAAGTGGGAGCAACTGGGGGCGGCAGTCCCCCTCCCCGCCAGCAGGGGGCAGCCTCCCGGCGCGGAGAAGACCGTCCCCTCTCGCTCGCCGTAGGGCGGCGCACGCCCCGCCCCGCCGGCAGGGGGAGACAGCGCTGCGCCGCCGCCCCGCCCGGAAGTCCTCCGCCAGAGTGACGGTTTGGCCCCCGCCGAGCCAAGCTCTATGATTGGCGGGGGCCGGGGTCACGACCCGGAAGCGGATCGGCCATGTTGCCGGGTGACCCCGGGAGCGGTGCCGGGAGGGAGGTGGAGGCGGTTGCGAGGTCCGCCGAAGGGAAGCGGTTGCCGTGAGGGAGCCGGACCGCCTCCCTTTCTCCCGTCCCGGTGAGTGTGATGCGGCCGGTCCCCGCGGGGCCTCTGAGGGCTCGGCCCCAGCCCGGGATCCCGGCTGGGAGCAGGCGCTGCGCGGGCCCTGGGCCCGCGGGGCCCACCGGCTCCCCTGCAACAGGGCGTGCGGCCTTGCAGAGCCCGTTGTCCACGGTGCGCCGTTAGAAGGGCTGTCCCGTCCCTTCCCGGCGGTCTGTGGGGCCCTGCATGGAGGGGGAGGCGGCGGCTGGTGCGTCCCTGGGGGAGGGAAAAGCTGACTCGGATCCCACGCTTTGTCACCTCTCTCTAGGTCAGCCCGTCCACGCATCCGTTCCCCTATGGCAGCGTGGTCCCGGCAGGCTGTCCTGACCCTCTACCGGGCTCTGCTGCGCCAGGGCCGTGGCCTGCGCTACACCGACCGGGATTTCTACCTGGCTTTCATCCGCTGCGAGTTCCGCAAGAACCAGGGGCTGCAGCAGCTGGAGGAGAAGGAAAGACAGCTGGAGAAGGGGCAAGCTTTCCTGCAGAGCAAACTGGGGGGCCTGGTTTAGAGGTTCCCTGTAGCTCCTCTTGGGCCCACATATTTCCCCCTTCTTTCCAAAATCCACTTGCTAAACGAGATGATTAACAGTCCTTGCCCACCATTGTCTTGAAGAAAGCCAGAAGGTGCTTCCACAGGCACACCAGGAGGGCTCTCCTGTTCTCTTTACAAATGCATGTAGCTCACAGGTAGGTCATTTACAATGATTTAACCATGTTCTTCATGCTATTATTACAGTTAGCTTTGTGAAAGTGTGGGGTTTTTTCTGCCATGGAACGAAGAGTGACTGAATTCCTGGTTCATCAAGGCAGGAACATTCTTCCTGAGTTTATAGCTTGGCCTTAGAAAAACCTAAGGGCAGTTGTAGAGCACCCAAGTCAGGCAGGCTCTGACCATTTGAACCTGATTTAGAAAGCAGATCTTGAGTCAGGTTAGAAGAATTTCCTTCATGTTTTCATGTAGGTTCACTGAGGATCCACCTATAGTTACAGCGGTGGCCAAGTGTGTTTTACTCGTGTAGGTGGCCAGAGAGACTCTTTAAATGTCAAGATCAGGTTAAATGGGAATTGGAGGAAACAAAAGTACATGTGTAAGAAAATATTGTTTATGTTATACATGATTTGTGTGAGAGTTGAACACACTGGCCTTGGGGCAGGAATAAATGTCTGGTGAAAGCAAGGGCGTTGTTCCCTTTGCGGTGCGTTGTGGTCTCTACTGTTGATTTTTGTGTGTCTTTGAAGTATCTGGGACCAGCTGTTGTCCAAAAATGTGTCTAGGAATGGATGCTCTGAGACTGCCTGTCAACTACTGGGAAGATTCTGATTCGTTACAGACAAGCAGTTGACCATCCTTGCAACATCTTGTCTGTGAGCAAAACTGCACACATTAGATAGATAATAAGAAAATAAATTGGCATTAAAAAAGCTATGCTTTGGTTGAGAAGCACAAATTAAAAGGAGAAGACCTGAATGGTCACAGAGCTTTATGTAACATACAGGATTTTATTGTAAATGTTGCTGAAGTAAATCTTCCTTTCTTTTTAAAAAAGCATTAGGTGATTGCACAATTAAACCTGCTTCAGTGATTAGAAGCCCCACATCAAATTCGGGATGTTTTTCTTTGGGTCATAAACTGAGCTGGAAGGAAAGAAATGCTGTGATTGCAGAGCTTGGTCAGTACTGTTCTGGCATGTCTAGGAATAAGCAGCTCCTTGAGGGAAGATAATTAAAGAGCCTGCAGGGTTAGGTGGTCCCTTCCTGCGGCTCCGTGCTAAGACCCCAAGAGCTGTGAGCGTGGGGTGGAGGAGAAAGGAGAGGACTAGTATGGTTGCGCGTTTTGACCTGTTTGTTTAATGCCCCTCCTCCTTCCAGATGAGATGGCAGGCACTGGGCAGCGCAAAGGGAAAAAAGATGACAACGGCATCGGCACAGCCATCGACTTTGTGCTGTCCAACGCCCGGCTCGTGCTGGGGGTTGGTGGAGCTGCTATGCTGGGCATCGCCACGCTGGCTGTCAAACGGGTGAGCGAGCGAGCACCGTGTGGGACAGCGGGGTGGGACCTGAGCACAGGGGGCACTGGAAAGAAGGAGTGGGAAACAAAAAGACCCAGGATGCTTGCACTTGGTTGGGTAAAATGCAAACACTGGGCCCCTAACTGGTGATGTTGCTTTAGATGTACGACCGGGCCATCAGTGCTCCCAGCAGCCCCACTCGCTTGAGCCAGTCAGGAAAGAGAAGCTGGGAAGAGCCAAACTGGCTGGGCTCCTCCTCGCGCTTACTGACCCAGGACATGAAGACTAATCTCAGCCGCTCCCTGCAGACCCTTCCCACTGATCCTTCAGCTGCAGAAACAGGTAAGGAGCAGGATCATGCTCCTGCATTACACAATCATCTAGGCCCATAAATCCTGTATTCATTTAAAGGAACACAGGAAAAAGAAAACCATCTGCCTAGCCCAGGATTTTGATGTTTTTCTTTTAAGCAGTTCTACTGGTAACTTCAAGAATTAGAAGTCAGATTGGGAACTAGTGAAGAATAGTCATCTGTTTGCATTCTTCATACGCCTTGTGACTTCATGGTTTTAAGCTTTATTCTCCCTCAGACTTTTCTCTTTCAAGCTGAATACTTACCTGTGCAATCTTTCCTGATAAAGCACCATTCCGTTCCTTTCAAGCTCTTCATTGCCTTTCTTTGGACCATTCTAGTTTGAGCTTTTTTAAGAGAAAAAATAATCAAATTGTGAATGTACATTCACGATTTATAACAGTATTTCCTGTGTTATTTCTACCATTTTCCTAATAGTTTCTGTAATGCTATCTGCCTGTTTAATGCTGCTTATCACTGAGTTAGTCTTCATCAGACTATAAAAAGTGACCTGCAGTCATCTTTCTGAGTAGGGTAATGAATAATTTAGAGTCTAGCAGTGTTTGTTATATGTGTTTGGTCGTTTTTGCTTACCAGTTTTACTTTATATCCCTCGTCACTTCAGAAGATTTACACTTGGTTTTGTTTCAAAACAAAAATCAGGATCAAGCTTTTAACTTCGTTTACAGATTCTCTGCAAGAAAGTCAGCTTCAGGGTGGCAATGGATTTTCTGCTGAGGAAATGTTACATAACTAGACAGCTTTGTTAAATGGGGTCTAGATCATTTGACTGGAGTCTCCAAAGATGAGGCTCGAGGAATAAAACCATTAATGATGGCGTCTTGCATTCTTAACTTAAAAATAAATTAAAACTTAAGATGGAAAAAATAAGTTTTTTTCATGAAGAGGTAATGCAGTCTGATTCTCTCTGGTTTTGAGGGCTGTTTCCTCTTCACACAAAATCTCAAATCTGTCAAAAAGACCCCAGTGGGACGAGAGAGAGCAGCTGCTGAGATTGGGCGAGATGCATCTGTGTGCAGCTTGGTCAGCCATTTTGCACTTGCTTTGTGGCCAAGTGCGTCTTGCCAAACAAATGTGCAACAGCTGATTGCCTTAATGGGGCCACTGCCTTGGGAGTTTCTCCTGCACCCGTTAAGTACCACAGCCCTTCCAAATATCTCTTAGATCTGTAATTCTTTTTTAATTCTCATTGATAACTTATGAAGCTCTTGGTCCCTATTAAGAGAAGTCTGAAAGATAGATGGGAAGCAGTGACTTATTTCTTTAGGAAACCAGTCAGGAAAAAAAGTGGGCTTAGAGAATCTGTGAAGGTTAGACATTGCTTAATAGTGCAGACAGCAGCGTAAAGCGTTGTATTGCTGTATTGTGCCTAAGAGCATGCTCTCTGTTCTTCAACCAGTGAAAGTGTGAGGGAGGTTTTCACTGGGGCTATGATTGCCCTAGTTCTGCTGGCCCCAAAATGTGTCAGCTCACCATCCTGATCAGTGTTGATCAGACTCCTAACAACCCTTTCATTTCCAGGTGGCTTGATCTTCTCTGATCTCATATCCTAGTCAGGGCTGGGTTTTGCTGATAATTTGTAAAAATCCATTATAATCTAAAAAACTTAATGACATCGTGATGGTTGTTGAAGAGTGTTTTATCCACTGGTCTGTCGTCATGTTGAAAGCTTCTGAACTGGTAACGGTGCTGAATTTTTGATGAAACTGAACGGAGATACTGCCCATGTAGCCATTAAAATTACTTCCTTGTACGCGATGTTAGTCTTGTTCTGGCAAAATTCCAAATCTAGTAACTTGTTTTCATCCTTTTGATTCTTGTAGTAGTATCTTTTGAAGTCTCTTAGCACCTCCCTTTTGACTGCTACCTGTGTGAAGCATGCAAAAATGTCTGCTGAAAGCTTTTTTGAGACCTAGAAGGCTGCGCTTCAGGGCTGCAGATTTTCTTTGCCCATCAGTTCACAGTGAAACACTGCAGGCGAGCAACAGTTTTCCTTCTGTCTTGCAGACTTTTTCCGACCCACAAAGCCCAAGCCATCTGCCAAGAGGAGTCAAGTAGAGCTGAAAAAATCCCGCCTTCGCCTGTCTCTGCAAGAAAAGCTCTTTGCTTATTATCGGAGGAAGGTAGCTATCCCAGCGGATGAGCAGGCCCGGGCCAAGCAAGCGGCCGTGGATATCTGCGCTGAGCTGCGCAGCTTCCTACGTGCCAAGCTGCCGGACATGCCCCTGCGTGACATGTACCTCAGTGGCAGCCTGTATGATGATCTGCAGGTAATTCCCGGGGCCGCGTGATGGGTTGTTATTCAGAAGGCTGACTAAGCAGGGGCATTTCAGGCTTCCCTGTTGGCAGTGCTGGCTCAGCACAACATTCCTCTCTAATAAGGTTCCTGGTGTTGCCTTTCTCACCATGGAGCCAAGCGCTGATTTCTGCAGTACTGTTTGAACAGGCGTGACCAGGCTGCTCTGGCATTGTCTGCAAAGCATTTCTTTTTGCCATTTTATTTCTCTGAATTATCTCAGCCCTTCATTCCTTCCCCTCTGTCTCTCCCTTTAGCTGTGTTTTTCTTGCTGTTTCTCCAGTAGACCTCTCTTTTCTCTCTGTCCCTTCTGTCTCCTTCCAAATACATGATACTCCCTTAGAACTCCCATGAATTCAAGTAGGTCCTCCCTACTCTTTTTTTTTTTTTTTCAATGCATGACAGACCTGGATTGGACAGCAGTCCCCACTGCATGTCTCCTTGATGGCAAGATGCCCATGGCTATAGTGAGTGATTCAGAAGCACACTTTTTTTTTTTTTTTTTGAGTCAGAGCTCTGGAATGGAGTGTCGAGTGTCCAGTGAAACTTAGATCTGGGGTCTTAATCACATTGGGGAAAAGGGATCTGTAATGACCTTTTTCCAAACAATGTGGCAGACCGAGTGAGGGCAGTACCTAGTTGTAGCATGGGACAATTAAACCATGGCAACTTAAGCTTGTCTAGAAACGTAATACTCTGCCTCCTGTTTTAAATTATCATGTGGTGTTGCTGTGCCCTGGGCCAGCTGCATCTCACATCCAAGGAGTGGACTTAGAACAGTAGGAGGCAGAATGATTCATCTATGTGCATTCTGTGTCAGGTCCTGAAGTATTTAAAGGTCTCTAAATAGTACATACCGTATAAGCACTAGCTTGGGTTATACCTTGGAGTTATCCCACTGAGTATGGGAAATAGTCCTTCAGGATGTCTTTTGACAAAGGGAGGCTGTGAATCCCACACAGAGAGGAGAGTGAGACGGCTGAATTCTTATTCCAAATTCCTTTGAGCAGGAGGCTATCTAAAGGTGGTGAATAAAACTGAGCGTGGAGGGAGAAAGCTTGTTCTTACCAACTTTTCTCTCTTGTGAAAGGTAGTGACAGCTGACCACATCCAGCTCATTGTGCCTCTGATGCTGGAGCAGAACCTGTGGTCATGCATCCCCGGGGAGGACACTATCATGAACATTCCTGGCTTCTACTTGGTGCGTCGGGAAAACCCGGAGTACTTTCCCCGTGGGAGCAGCTACTGGGACCGCTGTGTGGTGGGAGGCTACCTTTCCCCCAAAACTGTAGCAGACACCTTTGAGAAAGTTGTAGCTGGCTCCATCAACTGGCCAGCAATTGGGTCTCTTTTGGATTATGTGATCCGTCCAGCAGCTCCCCCAGCAGACTTGACACTGGAAGTCCAGTATGATCCGGAACGGCGTCTTTTTATTGACTTCCTACCATCCTTGACGCTGGGTGACATCATTCTTGTGGCCAAACCCCATCGATTGGCCCAGAATGACAATTTGTGGCGACTGAGCCTGCGGCCAGCAGAAACGGCTCGCCTCCGAGCCCTGGACCAGTGTGATTCCGGCTGTCGTTGCTTGTGCCTGAAGATCTTCAAAGCCGTATGCAAGTCAAACCCAGCCCTGGGTCACCTCACTGCCAGCCAGCTCACCAATGTCATCCTGCACCTATCCCAAGAAGAGTCCGACTGGTCCCAGGACATGCTGGCTGATCGCTTCTTGCAAGCGCTAAAGGGGTTGATCCGCTACTTGGAGGCAGGTGTCCTCCCTAGCGCTCTGAACCCCAAGGTGAACTTGTTCTCAGAGCTCACCCCCGAAGAAGTGGATGAGTTGGGCTATACACTCTATTGCTCTCTGTCAGAGCCAGAGGTCTTGCTGCAGACGTAATGGGGCCTTACCTAGGGAAGTGCTGATAGGGTTTAGCCAAGGTGGACTTCAATTACTGCGAAATATGTCTCCTTCACTTTTCTCTCTCTATCTCTCTGTCTCCTTTTGGTTCATTATTATTTCCTGCTGCGGAGTTGGTGCTCTCACTGAATTTCTCCATGCTACTGGTCCATTTCCACCATCTCTGCCCCAACAGGTACCTATTGGTGAGGGAAAAGAGGCTAAAACTGCAGCGGTAAAATATTTGCATAAATTATGCTGATGTTTAAGTGTCTACCAAAAAAAAAAAAAAAAAGAAACTATGCACTTCTTTCTCCTGTAGTACACTTAACTGCAGCGAGTCCATTTTGGTCTGAAGAAGGTGGAACTGGGCTGGTAAATCCAGTAACAATTTTAGCAGCCTTCCATTGAGGTCCTTTCCTTTCCTCCAGTCTGTCTTTGCCCCATGTTTCTTTTTTCTCTGCTGTACTACACTGTCTCACTTTCCTGTTTTTCTTTTTGTTTTGGTTTTTTTTTTCCCTTTGACCCAGTCATGCAGGGCAGACTGAGTGAGATGTTTTGGATAGGGTTGTTTTTTGTATATCTGAGTGGATAATGATTACACTAGCAGTATTCAGGGCTGTAGAGCTTGGAGAATGCCTATGTCCATGGCTCGTGCTCCTGTGGAGCCTTCTCATCCTTTGCAAGCTGGGCTCAGCAGTAAGGGCTGAGGATTGCCCAGTCTGCTGCAACACAGCCTCCAGTACAGACAATTCTCACTGAGGGAGAGGAAGAAACCTTTGTGATCTGGCTATGTGATGAGGCCAAAGGAGCAGGGCTTGCCATTCCTGCCTAGGCCAGATCTGCTGGACGTTGCTGGTGGGAATGGCCCCGGGAATGGAGAGCAGGGCAGCTCCTTAGATGTCTCTGGCCTAGAGGAATAGACTGAGTATGGGGGAAGGGTGGGAGACACACATGGGAACAGGGATGATTTTTTTTCATCTTTACCCCAAGAGCTTATGGCTGTTCTGGTTTGTAGGAGGTGGAAGCAAGACTGCATGCCTCAAAGGGCTTTGTAATAAGCACACATAAGCCAGATTCTCACCAGCTATAACTCCGTGAAGGTGGTAAGACTGAAAAACTGGTGTCATCAGCAAAGTTCTGTCCCATATGCTGATATTAGGATACATATGGAGAGTTGGCATTTAGAGATATGTTGGCTTTGCCATCTGCTCTCTATGTGTGTTTTAGTCCCCTCCCCACCCACTTCAGAACTGAGGCTGTCCATTCCCTTCCTCATTCCCATGCGCTGACTTCCCAGTGCTCCCAGTTTACAATTACCCTTAGAAAGCTGGTGAGAGCACACCTTCCCATTCGGTCTGTTTGGACCTGTTGGTAACACAGTTCTGCCCACTCCTGTTTGCGGCTGTTGTCGGGCTGTTCTCCTTTGGCTGCCCTCCCATCTGCTGCTGGCCTGCGGTATGGGTTTTGGGGGGCAGCTGTTGCACTGCACGAATCTCCTAAACTAGCCACGTAGACTCTGCATTAAGCCTTCTGGCCTCCTGCCTTCAAAAAGGCAGAGGGAGGGTGAGTCTGGGGCTGTGTTTTTCTCAGAAGACCAGCACAGCTATGGTTACAGAAATATACTTGCCTTTTCTTAGCCTTAGCACCTTTTTTCCTCTTGCTGTCCAGCCTCCCTAGCCAACGGAGAGGCAGCAGCAGAGTTTGGAGGAAGCAGGAATCCTTTTCTCCTCCCTTCCTCTCAGGACTTCTCCCACACACACACCTTTGACAGGAGTTTCAGGAGTAGAACCACGGAGGGGAGTCTTTAGCCCTTGTTTTCTTTTTAGAGGCAGTGCTGGTGAGATGAGGGAGTGAGTATCTTTCTCGGACAATCCGTCCATTTTAGCCAATGTGTCAGATAGTATTCTGTATACAGTGATAATGCAACATTGCATTTTAAATTATTTAATCCTTAGGGTACTGGTATTTTCTAGACTGCCAGGTGCGTACTTTGAAGTTTGTGTGTGTATATAAAGTCTGTAGTCTATAAAAAAGTTAACAGAAATTCCGTTTGTATGATTTTGTGTTTTGTAAGTTTTGCAGCACTCAGTGTTGGTCAGCTGTTGATTGCTCTTCACTCTGGTTCCCAGATTTTTTCCCCTCTTCCTTTCCCTGCTCTCCACTGCCTTTCTGATGTCAGCCTTCCTACCCTAAAAGCAGACAGATGAGACTTGGAGCCTATAGGCTATTGGGGGAAATTCCCCTTTCTTTTAATTACTTGAAGGTCAACTAAAAATATTAAAATATCTGGGTTGTCAGGAGTTCCCCATAAGTTCATTTCTTCAGTGTAATCTCACCCCTGACTTGGTGCTGACTCCAATACCATGGTCTTCACACAGAATTGAGCAGCAACATGGTTTGGAATGATCAAAACTATAGATACAAAAAAGGTGAGACGTAAACAGGAGGAAGCCACTGTCTGGGCTGGCTTGAGAACAGTTGCCACATACATATCTATGTAGAATTTTTTACATGAATGCTTTTACTTCTTTCTGGCAACCTAATGAATTAATATTTTATGGCCATTTCTTGCTGCTATTGAGCTCAATTTGTGTATTAAATGGAGACTGAAGCTGCCTTTTCGCCTTTTCTGTAGACTTTGCTCCACTTCACTTGAATCACTCGATTGTTTCTTCCCTTTGATTTTGCCCTCCTCTGAGCTGGCCCTAAACCTGCTCTCAGGAGGCAAATGCTCACTTCCTACAGGCAGCCACCACAGCGGGCAATAGCTGCCCTGGCAGTGGCGGCCTCAGCAAAGGCCAAAGATGTAATGGGTCACAGGGACACTGCAACTAGGAGTATTTCAAGAGCAGGGTCAGGCATAAGGGACAACAGAGGCAGGGAAGAAGGAGTAGGGTAAGCGTGCAGGAAATTTACGCTAAACCCCTGTTTAACCTAGCAGCCTGTGGGTCAAACAGATTGTTGCAGAGTCTTTCGAACTGGCGCCTTTCAGTATTAAATGCAGTACACGTGTTGATGTACAGCCCGGAGGGCTGTCTTACCTGTAGGTAGGCTCCTTCTTAGTCAAAGCTGTAGCACAGAGCAGGAGGACCTAAAGCTGAATGTGAAAAGGGCAGCTCCTGGCCACCTTCCCGGCCAAGCGGCTCGGAGACAAATTGATTGTAAGAGGCCCAGAGCGTGAGTTTGGTTGGTTGCTGCCAGGGCTCCAGGAATGCCTTGGTGTGTTTCTGCTCTAGCCTAGCTCACCTGAGCTTCCCACGAGATTGTCGTCTTGTTCCCTGTAACCACAGGACGAGGACCAACTTGCTCAGCTGCAGGGTTTCACCGCTGCTGAGTTCCACTGCTGATCCTTCAAGCTAGGTGGATTTCTTTTCTCATTTTGAAAAGCAATTATGGAAACAAGAGGCTGCTTTCTGCCTCCTGGAGAGCTGCCATCAGGGCCCTCACTCTTAGCATGTCGGTACTCGCAGTGAGAAGCGAAGAGATGATGCCCCGTCTCTCCCAGGCCTGGAGGCTGTGGATTTGCAAAGGGGAAAGTCTGAAGTGCATGGTCTGTGACAGAGTGTGTGAAATTCTGAAATAAAACAACTTTCCACAGTAACCTGGTTGTCTCTGGTGTGTTTATAAACAAAGGAGTGTCTCTCTGCTTTTTTGTCTCGGTGCATCACTTTTATGCTGACATAACCCTGCACCGCACCAGCGCCTGGGGACTGACGTGCCCCTTGCTGATTAACTCGCTTTCCCTCTGCGGCTCTGGGCACTCCACAACTTGTCTTGAGAGAGCAATCAGCTTGATGCTGGCTCCTGGCAGCCTCTGCGCCGGTCACAAGATGATGCGTAATTATCACACTGCGCCTCCCCATCCTTTCTCCGATAGACCGCGTGCCCGGGCAGGCGCCTGCCTTTCATGTGGCTCCCCAGACTTCACAGGCTTCCGTGAATTAAACTTTAATATTAAATCTTAACCTTTCCTGTGTGGACAACTCCGCCCTTGCTCAGTCACACCTTGGTTTCTTCATGCTAATCCTCATCTTTTATCCCAGCATCAGCCTTGGGGCAGTGAGGAAGCCGCTGTGCCAGGGGCCTGTATCTCCTGTATCCAAGCTCTTGGCGGTGGACCCCCTGGAAAGCCTAGGGCTTGCAATACATGTTTAATGGATGCAGCGGTTTGCACCTTTGCATAAAAGCTGTCCTGGCATGAAGAAGGAGGAAAGATCAAAAGATAGGGGTTCATTTAATGTAGAGAAGAAATAATTGAGGAGAAGAAATAATTGAGGAGAGTCATGATAATTATTTCAAGTATGGAAAAGGTGGCTACAAAGAAGAAGAGCGTAAATGGTTCTCCAGGCTGCAAAGACTCAGCATCTCTTTTTGTTCTTAGCCTAAGGAACAAACAGCTCAGGAGGAAGGTGGATTTTGGAAAAAGCAAAATATTTTGCGTGCCTTGTTATATAACCGCAGTCCTGTCCTGGCAATGAACGTAGCTGAGCTTACATTTTACTTATTTATTTTTGCCATCTCCTCACTCTAAAAAGAAATAAATCAATTCCAGCTTGACTGTTCTGTAGCTACTCTTATAGGCTGGGAGAGAGAGGATGACTGTACCCCAAATTTGAGATTATCGTGTTGAACTGCATGATGAATGTTTCTTTTTTTCTCCAAATACTATCACCTCTGTGTTTTTTTGAGGTTTATTTTAATACTCTAAACTCCAGAAAGGCTGCAAACAGCTGCCACTTTTTAAATTTAGTCTCATGGAAAAAAGGGGAGCCTCTTCCAAAAGAAGGGTTTCTTTTCTGGATAAGATAAAATTTGTTGGCCCACTCCCCGCACTAGGTATGATTCATTGGCTCCAGCCTGGCTCACTGAATCTGGGAACGGATCTTGAAATGTTGGGCTTTACTCACAGATGCAGCAAGCAAGAAATGGGAGATTCTGCCCTCCTACCAGTGAAAATCAGGATTGGCTTCCAGCCCGAGGAGGACTGCTGCAGTCCAGACACTTGGGGAACTGTTTGAGGTACCTGGATTTTATCTTTTTTATCCTTGTCAGGCTGTTATGATCTGAGGGATTCAAGAAATATCCTCCCCCTCCCCTTTTTTCTTTTTAAGATGCAATACCTTGAAATAGTTCTCATTTCACAAGTGTGTCCCCTTCACAACTGGGGATAGCACAGTATAAAAGTCTTATGAGCATACTTTGAGAAGGACAGCATTATTCACAAGTCACAGAGCCAGAAATGTGGTGGTGAGCAGGCTAATAGTATGTTTATAGTATGTGATCCTGTGGAATAAGCTTGCAAATGGTAAGGCAAGGTGGTCAGACCAACGGGTAAGGCAGGGAAGATCTGAAATCATTCTGGACATAGAAAGCGTTCTTCTTGTTTTCCGAATTGCAGGAGAGTGGGAGACAGAGTTTGGCTCACAGAACCCAAACTTTTTGTGATTTTAAGCTTTCCTAAGTACTCACGCAAAAGTCAGTTCTGAACAAAATCACTTTAAACACACTAAATGTCAGATTGATTTTTATTTTGTTGCCTTGGTTCAATTTCTCTGGCTCCAGTGGCTAAGTAGCTCTTTGATCGGTCTATTAACACTCAGTGCTAAGCTTCTCAGGGGAAATATATATATATATAAAAAAAATATATAAATTCTAACCACATTCTTCATGGAAAGCCTTCTCCATACAAATAACTGGCAAAAGTTGCTTGCTTGAGTTTTTGGTTTTGTTTTGGATTTCCCTTTTTTAGGCAACAGTTCCCTCAGTTCAGCCCAAGCCCACCCCTTCCCCTGCCTCTCACTGTGGTGGAATCGTCACTGTTCCACAGAAGCACAGGGGTGATAGACTGTCCCATCAGACATCCCACTGGAATGATCCCAGTGGTGTAAGACTCTCTTGTCTCATTCTGCTCGGCATTGCAAAGGACAGAGACCTAACAGGCAACAGTCACAAGGGCATAGATGGCAAATGATGGACTGCCTGGGCTCTTTACCTGTCCCATGACAGACGTTACTTCAAAACTCGTAATGGCCTGGCAGGCTCCTTACCCGCTTTGGAAGGTGAGAAGCAATCATTCCTGGAAGCAGGATAGCAGAGAGACGTTTTTGCCTTCAAATTCTTGAATTTATTTAGCACGGAGGATAGTTACGGCTTTGGACGTAATAACTACTGCCACTTACAGAGATGATATAATCTGAATTATGTTCAACTCCTGGTTGTTTATAGCGGTGGTGGTACACTGTCAGAGGGTCTGAGACACACTAAAGCAGAGGTAGTACAAGTAATCCCACAGGCCCCAGAGCCGCAGCTCCCACGTTGCTTGTTAGAGAGCACGTTGGCAGAGGTCCCAGCTGCCTGGCATTCGTGTGGAGGTTGGTTTTTGCTGAGGCAAGCGCATGACCGAGGCACAAACCTTCTCTTTTCCAAATCACTGCCCGTGGCCCTGAGAGAGACAGTAGAAAGCATCTAGTCCAGTGCCTTGCCTTGAACAATGAGCTAGTGATTTGGATGAGGAAACTTTCTTCTCTTTATTTTTTTTTTTTTTTAATTTCTTTCTTATGTAAGAAGAGAAAGTTAATAAAAAGGAAGAGTGGTCCATCTTCAGTCTATCACTTTGCAAAGGAAGATGCTTTGGTGTCACCGGAAGACTGGACTCCGAAGCCTGGTGGCCTGGGACAGGCTTCACCCTTTTGTGGTCAACAAAGTCTCACCCTCTGAGTGCCAAAAGAGCAGGCCAGCTCTACCTCCCCTTCAGAGGTGGGCTGCCGTGACTGGTTCCACAGACAAACCTTGCTTTAGTCTCAAACCAGCTTGCTCAGCAGGCAACCACAGAAACCTCCTGTCCTTAAGAGAACTGCAAACCTTCCTCACCAAGCGCCACAGTGATACCAGTATGAGGGGCAGTAGATTGAGAAGCCACAGCACCTACTCGATACGATACTTTGGCCACAAAGTCTTCTTTGGGGACTATTTTCCAGCTTGCCCATGGCCAGTACCCCTGTAACGCATCTGAGGCGGCTCTGCTGAGGCCACCCGCAAGCCCATGTGCAAGTGCAGGGAGCAGAGCAGTCTCAAAGTCTCCTGAAAACATCTTCTTTCTGACATCCTTTGCCAAATCTCCTAACCCACAGACCTTAGGAGGAAAAACGACAGTCATTCAGGAAAAAGCTATAAACTGAATGATATCACAGCTGCATCGACAACCACCAGGAATTTCTCTCTCCTCCTCTGTAAACAAGTGTATATTAAAACAGATCGAAGTCTGCTGGTAAATTCCAGCCACCAAGGAGCTGCTGCCTACAAAGAACTGAGAAATATTACTGAATAACGTCTGCAGTGTTCCTCTCCAGGGACCTGGGGAGCTACAGCCTCAAAGGTGATTTATACCCAAATGAGTTTCAGAGCTTCATCTGAACTACTTGGTTTGTCAGTGTTCCTGCTGAAGCTGCCTACCAGCATCAGAGACAAGGAGATCTCAAACACATAAGAGATATCCCCAGGATCCTGTTTTATTTCGCATTCACAGTCTCTCTTCCTGGCCTTATCGAGACACTCTGAAGTTACATGGAGTTAAAAACAAATCCCCAGACGGAGCACAGAGAGCGTAGTCTGGTATTACCAGCCTTTCATTCTGCACTCCCCTCACTGAGCACAGAGGCTGAAATAACTTTCAAGGCTCAAGTAACTTTTCCACATGCTTCAGCCAAAGCCAATGCTTTGGCTTCAGTTTAGATGCCAGGTTCAGGAGCGCAGTGTAATCGCCGTTGGACTGAAGCAGTGTCCCGGGCACTGACAAGTTCTGACACGTCTGAGGGGCACCGAGACAGTGAAAGACAAATCCACTGAAACGGCGATGGGCTGTTAAACTCACCCACTGGTGTCTGTGGCTGGCTGGGATGCTCCAACCTCGTAAGCTGTACCTGCTCTTCAGGCCTTGGCTCTCGCTAACTTTGCACTGCTGGAAAAAGAAGGCATGTGCACTGCCACTCTCGTCTTCATCCTTTCGCACGGGAAGGCACAAGGCACCTGGCACGTGTGACTCCAGCAGATGCTGATAACGTACGGACACATACATTTTGATAGGCACCGAATTCACAGTCTGCAGCAAGGGCCATGTTAACTACAGCCCCGCGAAGAACAACAGTTGCCCTGAGATGTGTTTCTGTTCTTTTACTGCTTGGACAACTGGAAGGCTTTTGTTTGTGTGCTAAACCGCTCCCACATGTGCTAACACACACACGGGGGATTATTCTTAACCCCCCCACCAAATACTTTCATCATAATAAAACAAGGCTGGACAATGAGAAAACCAAAAAAAGTCCCCCGATGGTCTGAACAAAACTCAGCACCCCCCTGCACGCGTATTTTTTGCTGAACATAATTTTCAACCAGTTGTAGCTTTGCTCAGGAAATTCATGCTTGGGCAAGTTATGAGTTAAAACTTACCTCCCTCTTACCAGATTTGCACAATGTTTTCACTTGTGGCAGCTGGCCACAGCCTGGCTGATTCTGAGTAACTAAGCCTCTGGAGAGCCATATTTTGTGAGCTATCAGCATGTGCTTGGCATGCCCACGTCCGTTCAGTAAGAAAAATGTAGGTGGAAAACCAGGATTGTTTCCATAGCTTGAAAATAATTGAACTGTAAGTTGCAAATGTAAATTGCAGATTTAATCCTTTTTTTTTTTATTAGCCTCATTTCAAATGTCAGTGATATTTACGTACCAGGATGGAAACACAAGACAGTGAGGGGGTGGGTAAGCAATGGAAGATTTATTAGAGATTCCATTTGGTGTACTAGTGACCAAAACAAATGAGGCAGAGCATATGGCTAACTTATTTTTCGTTTGTATGTAATAAAAGATGGACGCTAATACCTCCTAGCCTGGTCTTTAATCACATACATTTGCTTTTCAATCTAGCTTTAAAATGGAACATCTACAGAGCAATTCCTAAAGAGCTGACAATGAGAATCTGGCAGAAAAGATCCTTCAGATATCTGTGCTGCATGAGGAGAGAAGCAACCAAGCACTGCAAATTAAGAGTACTGCAAATTAGCCTGTTCCGTAGAGGTTGTAGGTAATTCTCCCTTGAAATTGCTCAAAATGTATGGCTGCTTCACCTCATTCCTCTGTTGTGTTTCCCTCGGCGCACTGTCTCCAGGAAAAATTCCTGTTGGTCTCTGGAAATGCTTTGCTCATTGAAGTGCGGGGAAAGGCTTCCTGTCCCTTCTGATGGAAGGTTCAAAGGACAGAAATTATCACAAGAATCCCCTCGGGAAATTGCCCTCACACTTATCCTTCCGCAAAGCCAGCAATGCTCCCTCCTCCCCAGCAGGGCCCAGGGCCAGCCAAAAGCTGTTCTGCCCCTTCCCCGGGCCACTGAGGCTCAGTGGGCACCCAAAGCTGCCTGCCCAGTGCCACCATGGGGGTCCTGATGCAGCATCTGCCAGCCCTTCTCCCTGGCTGCAGCTCTCCCAGGGAAGAGCAAACATCTCCCTCTCCAGCGACTTACTGTCGCTGGTAACCCCGCTGGCCCCAACACCGCGTTCTCCCCCCCTGCCTCCCTCCCCTGCTACAGAGGCCCACGAGTACTTCCCCCCCGGCCCCCGGCCCCAGTCCCTGAGAGCATCCTATAATGATGGCCTAGACTGTGCGAGGAGATGTTACTATGGAAACATTTACGTCCTTGCTGCCTTTTGTGTGCTTAACAACACAGCATTCCGCCTGTTTATCTCCTGTATACTTGCTGGTGGAAGAAGAAAACCTCTTTTCCTTTGCAACGTTTAACTTAAAAAAATAAAAAAATAAATAAAAAAAGAAAGAAAGCAAATACATATATTGATCTTGCACCTTAACAAAGGAGGAGGGTGAGTATTAGGGAGGGAGTATTAGTTTTCCACCTCCTGGTGCTGCTGTTTGGCCGGAGGTGGCTTTCTGCAGTGCTGTATTTTTCAGGGCAGTTCATCACTCCCCAGCAAGGTCACTTTGGCCTCCATCCTGCAGGGAGCTCTGCGGGAGCAGCTCCTTTTGCCTGCGGCTGGGCCCTCACTTCTGGGTCGGGATGGATCTTACTTATCACAGGAGCTCTCTGTGCCGAGGTGCCGGTACCCAGGGCAGGAAAATCACATCCACGGTGTTAAAGCTGTTAACGTGTCAGCAGGAGTTCATTGACCATGCACATAAATTAATCTTCAGTCAGAAGCCACCTTTTTGCGCTGTAAATTCCATTTTCTTCAGGGCTGCCAGACTTCTCAGTCTCTGAGCCACAAATATATTCTGTAATACTGGAAAGGAACGCTTTTTAGACACTTTTGAGTTAGTAGTTCTCTGCTTGGAAAATACTAGTAATTTCTTTTGCACAAAAATTCCCAAGGAATTGTTACTTCGGCTTAAGGAAGTGTCTTCTACCTCGGTCAAAAACCCTGGCCACAAGGGAGAAACCCCTGATGTAATATGTGCAAATGAAGAGAGAGGATTTAAAAACGAATTGGGGACATAGCTCATGGAATTATGTAACAACAGTAATTCTGCAGTCCTTCAGGTAACAGGGAAAAATATGCTGGTCCCTAAATGGCTGGCTTCTGGTTACTTGATTTCACTTTTTTGACTGGGGATTGTTAAAAAATTTCGGTCTAGAGCTCGTAACGCAGAGAAATTTCCACACAAAATGGAAAGCAGGCAGCTGGGAAACAGGCAGATCTGGGTTAAGTTCCTCATTGCATATTTCATTTTTGCTTGCGTGATTCTTGCTCACACTTACCCAGAGTCCTTTCAGCGAAATCTATAATTATCTTTCCAAGATGAAGGATTGGGTGTGTATAGCATTTCTGTTTATTTAGCTACGATTACGGTTTTACAATCACTCTTTTCACTTAAAGGAGGAGCAAGCAGGCGCTGCAGGGGATGTGAGAGCTCTCCCTTAGCCAGTGAGCACACGGAGATGCTGGCCACCCAGCCAATCGCCCACTTGGCTTCTTTAAAAGCTGCCGCATCCTCTAAAGTTTGCTTTGAAGCAAGATCTGCCTGCTCCGGGGTGTATTTATCAGAACAGTCATCTTAGATGGCTCAACGGCTGTGGTATTTTCTGGCATTGCAGGACGTTTTTCTCTGCCTCCTCCATTTTAATGAGTCATCCCAAAATCTGTGCTTGCTTCTAGAAAAAAGGCAAAACAAAACAAAACAAAAAAACCAACAAACCAACATGGAGGAAAAATTTCAAAATATTTCATTCAGTAGCTAATACTCAGTTTACAGATGTGGAGTGACATATATTCTGCTTTGTAGTGATGGTAGTTAACATCAGAGTAAAAGTAGACACTGGGTCACGCCCATCCTTGCAAATTATCAGTCAACTTGTTTAATAAATTTCAGGGAGTTACACCTGGGCAAACTCAGTGAAGGCCCTGGTTTTACACAAATACTACTGAGGCCCTAACCGGAAAACTGTGGAGCCTTTTGCAGAAGTAGCCGAGAGCAATTTGACCTGAAGGACGATGATGTTTGAACAAGCAAGGACCCACCGCAGCTCTCGGAGTTGATGGCGCGCTGTGAGGTTGGCAACGTGGAAGAGCAACCGTTTGAAGCTGGATAACTCCGGCACCGTGAGGAAAGCACACAAGTCCTGATCCTCCCAGCTCACTGGAGCTGGCTGACGCTTGGCTGACCTGAGTGAAATGATGAAGGGACTGAAACCAGCAGAAAAGTGTTGACCCCTGTGAGTTTACTGCTGGGTTACTGAGGGCCAGACCAGCTGGAGGAATTGTATAGCTAGCAATAGGGTGGCGGAAGAAGGCTGGCTTCTTTCCTAGCAGCAAGTTGATTTAGATCAGATAAAACATAATGTGAAACTGCGCTTTAAAAACTTCCAAGTTGACGCTGCCTTTTACAGCTGCAAGGCTGTGTAGGTGATCCATTAATGCTCACATCAGTCTAAGTAACGCCTGCACAGAGAACAGAGAAGCAACTGTGTCACAGTGAAACTGCATGGAGGAGATGTTGTTCTCATACCTCAGCTGGGGAATAACCAACTTCATTTTCAGCTCTTGCATAGGTTGAAGGCACTAATTAGACCCATGCTGTCAGCTGCTCAGCAGCATGGCTGTCCACTGAAGCTCTGCATGAACCACTCTGGGTCAATACTGCACCATGGCCACAGCGAGCCCAGCAGGCTCAGGTCAGTGATGCAGGCGCCATCATGCACACAAAACACACCAAAACCTATGCCCCCCAAAGCAGCCATAATCTGAGCTCCGCATGTGTGGGGCAGGCAGGGAGGGAAGGCGACACTGCCCTGGGCAGACACCTTATCTGAGGGAGCAGCAGGCCATGGCGGCCTGCTGCCTCAGTGCTGAAGAGAAGCCATACCAGCGCCTCAGCCCAAGCAGCAGCTGCCACCTATGGCCTGACCTCGACAGGACTCGTCCACTCCACAAGACGAGTGGAGAACAAAAGGGGCCGTCGTAAACCAAAAGGGAGGGAACATATGGTGTTTCGAGAGGGACAGGTCCGCGAAGGCGCAGAAATGCGGTGAGAAGCGAAGGCGCAGAAATGCGGTGAGAAGCGAAGCCGCCTCTCCCTTCCCTTCACCACCCCGGCCGCCATTTCCCTGCCCGGCGGCTCCTTCTCGCCCCCCTCCCCAACATCTGGCCTCGTTCGGGCCCCGGCCAATGACAGCTCGCCCTGGACGTGAACATCTCCCCTCCGGCCAATGAGCGCCCCCCCTTCCCACGTGGCGCTCTGCGTGATGCCTCCTATGCGAGCACCCCGTCTTTGTTGGCGGTTAAACCGTCCCCCTACTCCATCCGCTCCCCGCCGGAGGAGGGGGGGGGGGGGGAGCGTCCTCAGCTGCTCCAGTCACGTGACGCGGCCTCGCTTGCCGGCGAGACGGCCAGCGCGGACGTACACCATATAGTCCCTTCCGCTACAGCGCCGTTGTGGGGTCGTAGCTTTTGTCGGCAGCTCCTGCGATTAACTCGTAGGAGAACGGAAGGAGAGAAGCCCAGAGAGAGAGGTTACAGGCCGGCCGCTGCCGGCGAGAAGCAGATGACGCTTGGCGGAAGAACACCTCACAGCCGGATCTTGTTTTGCTTAAGGCGGTTGGTATATAAGGGCAACGCGCGGGCGGTGCCACCTCATTGTGTGACTGTTGCTGAAAAAAGAGAGGTGGTGTGAGTGTCCTTGTGCGCAACACCCTCCCGCGCGGCGCGGACCGGAGCAGCCTCCCCTCCCCTGGCCGCCATGGCTCTTTAAGGGCGGCAGGGCCAGCGGCGGCATCGGCCAGTGCAGCAGGCGCAGCAGCAGCGGCGGCGGCCTCAGCACACCCCCGGCATCTGCAACCATGGCGTGAGTATTGTGTGTGAGGGACGGGAGTTTCCTCTCCCGTGTGTGGCTAGTCCCCCTCTTTTCCCCTTTAAATGGGCTTTGGGGGCGGGTTTATCACTCTTACGGTAATGGATGGTATCTCGTGGTGGAAAAAAAACCAAACAAACCTGGCTAAACAAGACGGGGGGAAGGGGCATCTTCGTGTGGGCTCAACCTCCCCGGGGGAGGCGGGTGTCAGAGATGGCAGGAAATGCCATTTCAGAAAAACTAACGATAAATTCCTGTGCCGTACGTAGTATAAGAAAAATCGATACCCAAAAGGTAGGGATTTTTCCTCTGAATGGGAGTTAAAGCAGTACATTCCTCGGGAGGGCTTTTTTACCCCGCGTGGGGGAACGCTGCTGTAGCTGGGGGGGGGAATGGGGCATTGGAGGCATCGGGGGCCCGAGTGTGTAAATACCACTTGGTGTATCATCCCGAGTAGATAAACGGGGGCTGTTAATAAGCTGGAAGCAGTATTGTAATCCTTTAATACCGTAGCTTTAAGTCTGTCTTGATCATCTGGAGGGGTTTCATAACCCGCTGGAAACGGGCGTCGGCCGTGCGTTCCGGAGCCCCGGTGGAAACGTGGCAGGATACAAAATGGCGGCCGCCGGCGGGAGGAGGGGGAGAGGGAGGTGGCGGCATCGCGAAATGGCCGCGGCTGCTGGCGTGGGCGTGAGTCAGGGCGGCGGGTGGGCGGGGCCGGCGGCCGGGGCCGTGTTTGGGCATGAGGAAGCCGGGCAGCCCCGGGAGGGAGACTGGCACCTGGCTGCCCCTGGCCAGCCTTCATCAGCAAGAAAGAGAAAAACGGCAGATGTTAGGTTTCAGGCAGACAGCAGCCCCCGAAATGGAAAGGTCGGATAAGTCTATGAGACTACAGCCATACTTACTGAGGAGGTACGGCTTTTTAAAAAGCTACTGTGCTGGTTGAACAAGTACTGACCAATTAAAGTTCTGTTTGCAGGTTTTTCAAGGCACCGCACAGCAGCATTGCTGTAGTCGACAAAAAGACCCTCTACTTGTCTGCATCCTTCGACATCAAAGCATTAAAAGCTGACGAAGATGAGCCTCTTGAACAACGAGATGCTGTTGGGGGATTCATTATCCCCCTTCAGCCAGCCGTGTTCGGTGGCTGAGGAAAGTCTGGGACTCCTAGATGACTACCTGGAGGTGGCCGAGCCCCTCGGTTCGCATGGGTTCTCCAGCGACAAGGCTAAGGCAGTCTCCTCCAATTGGCTTGCTGTGGACAGTTTAGGCAACACCATAGATAGCAGCCAGGGTAAGATCTATTTGCATAAAGTAAATCAATTACAGTGGGACATTATATATTTAGTAATATTCTGATAAAAAAAATAAATTGCTAGTTTTTTTAAAACGTGAAGGCAGCCTCACATGCATACCTTTGCTTGAAGAGTGTGTGTACTACACTGCTTACGCAATACAGAATTGCTGGTTACCAGGCTGGCGTTACAGTAAAGTGACACTCCTATTGTCCTTTTATTAAAAGGACATAGTCTGTTAAGGTACTATTCCCTGGCAGAGGTCACAAGGAACAAGCATGGTTGTGTGTTTCAAATGGCCCTGAATTCTTCTGGTGTTGGAGTAAGAGGGATGGAATGTCAGAACAGCTGATGGCTTACGTTGTACCCTGCAGTCTTCTGCAGCTAAATGGCAGGGGATTTTTTTCTGGTGGTTAAATTTTTCCATACTGACAGAAGAGATAGGGAAGACACTAAAAGCTGAGTTTCTAGGTTGTTCTCAGAAGCTTGAGTTTCATTGGCTGCTGGTTTACTGAAATGGTAATTTTCTTATTGTGCAGAGGATGCCTTCTCTGGCATGGAGTGGATGGTGGAGAAGATGGATCTGAAGGAATTCGATTTTGATGCCCTGTTAGGTATGGAACATCTGGAAGCCACCGTCTCACCAGACGAGCTGATGGCCACGTTGGAAGACACGTGTGATCTCCTATTTACCCCTACCATCCAGGAATTTCACAACAAAGAACCTCCACTGATAACTGACCTAATCACCCATCTCCCCGAGTCTCCAATTGGAGCAGATCCGATGGCCCCATTGGCTTCCCTTTGGTCTTTTCCCCTTTCCCCAGGGTCTCTGACTTCCACTCCAGACCATTCATTTAGTTTAGAACTAGGTAGTGAAGTGGATGTTCTGGAAGGAGAAAGAAAACAAGAGGGCCCCACCTTTGTGGTAGTGATCGCCAAGTCCGAGAAAGAGGAGGAGAACCATTCCGATGATAGTGGAATATGCATGAGCCCAGACTCCTACCTGGGAACACCCCAACATAGTCCCACCAATTCAGTTGGATCCCCCAATGGCAACCAGTTCCCTGCAGACGCCAACTGTGGCTCTGTGCGGGCCAAACCCTACGATCATCCTGCAGAGAAGGTAGTGTCAGCAAAGATGAAAGGAGAGAAGAAAATAGATAAGAAATTGAAAAAGATGGAGCAGAACAAGACAGCTGCCACGCGTTACCGGCAGAAGAAGAGGGCAGAACAGGAGGCGCTGTCTGGGGAGTGTAGAGAGTTGGAGCAGAAGAACCAGGCCCTGAAGGAGAAAGCAGATTCCCTTAGTAAGGAAATTCAATACTTAAAAGATCTGATTGAAGAGGTCCGCAAGGCCAAGGGCAAAAGAGCTAGAGTCCCTGAGTAGGGTAGTCAGCAGTTTCTATGTGCATGTATATAAGCTTGATGCTAAGGCTGTGTATTGCTGTCTAATAAATTATTTTATAGTAAACTTGCGATTCTGGTGTGTGATAACTGGGTATGTGTAAAACGTGTAACTTGCACCGCACCTGGGTGCGAACACACTGGGAGCTGTTGGGTGGGAGGGGGGTGTGGGGATGCATCATGGGGTGAGGGCACACAAGGTGCTTTGAATCTCCTCGGTTAATGCAGTGACACAAGGTGCATGTCACCCACTACGGTTTACACGTGTTTGGTAATAAATGATGTACACAAATGGTGTATGAGGGGAATCACACTGGGGTGTTACTAGTTTCTCAGTAACAAAGGTGTAGTCCCATTTAAAGAATTAAACTTGAGTGTATAAAAGTACTAAGATGATAAAAGATGTGGAAGGTGGGTAGAAGACTGATCTGGGAGGGTTTTGTGTTCAGACTTGGCAGACCTGGATGTTCTTTCTGAAAGAGGTGAATGGTCCAGGGTTCAAAACATGGAAAAAAAAAAAAAAAGAGTTGTGAACATGAGTTGAAGACATGAGCACCGCGCAAGGAGCTAAGTCCAGAGTAAATAATGGCAGTTGTGTTGAATTGGTGTTTTGGGGTTCTTGTCTCCCTGTGGGCCCAGAGGTGTCCACACTGAGCAGGAGGTGTGTATCCTGGCCCATGGTGGTGGGGTTGGGGCTGCCCTCACAGGGGGGTGGGGCAACTGGGCTGAATGGGTAGGGCTACTCAGTGCTCATAGTGATGGAAGGCTTGCGGGTTTTCTTCAGCCAGCCCCTGAAAAGTCAAATTGTAAGGTATAAACCTAAATTGGACTTCTGCCAAGGGGACAGATGAGTTGGTCCATAAAGCTGGTTCAGCCCCAGTCCTAGAACCACAGAACGGTTACTGCTGGAAGAGACCTTCAAGATCATCTGGTGCTGAGGCTGGTGAGGTGAAGGTGGTGGAGCAGCTGGTGTGTGCTGGGGTGAGGGTGGAGGCTGTTGACAGGGAGCCACAGCCGGGCTCCTGGGGCTGGAGCTTCTCAGTGGGGCCCAGTTAACGAGCTGGAGCTGGAGCCTGGCAACAGGAAAGATGCAACAGGGAATGGAAAACCAAGCCCTGCTGCCATGGTGTCTATGAGATGCTGCAGAGAACCAGAACACAGAGATGACAGGCAGGAGCCTGTGTAGCAGGGTGGTTCCTGCCTGTAGATATTAATTAGTGCCCTTCTATTAGTGGGTAAATTTATAGTCTAGCCACTCAAAGCAAGGAAATATTTTTGGTGGTTGGTTCTAGTTCTAGGAGGTTCTGAACATCAGTGAGGTTCTACATCCAGTGTGGCCATACTCTGCTAATGGAAGCTTTGAGATTTGGGACGTGCCATTTTTAACCATTTTGTGTGTGATTTTTTTTTTTAATTTTTTTTTGCCACTGATACCCAGATTTAGCAGCACCTAATCCTTGCTTGGCCTGCTGGAGCCGGGCTTTGGCATGTGGACCTGCACATCCTTCCCTGAGGAGTTCAGGTTCCTTCCCACTTGCACCGACATGACCCAGTAAGCCGCCCAGTGCAGGTGCCTGCACGTCCCAGCCTGGCTGGCTGGGCTCCAGCCAGTCCCTCATGTTATTTAAAATAGAAAATTATCTGCCTGATTTGCAACCTTGTGGGGGTCCTGGTTTCTGCTGCTTAAGCTCCTCATAGTCTCAAGCTAGGCCTGCGGTCCTCCAGCCCCATTTATTGCCCAAGCCACTAGCTGATGGGTGACATGGGACCTGCTGCATGAAGGCCCTTGGTGGTGACTTGTCCTGTCTGTGCTTGAAGCTGATGCCCGGGTGAAGTGGATGCTATTTAAATTACAGCGGCAAGTGTCCCTGTCAGGAGTTCAGGCTCCTGCCCCATTGAAAGCTGTGTGGGCAACTGACCCTCACCTTGGGTTTCATGAGGGCAGTGAGTTCCCTGCTGTTTGAGTGGTCTCAGCCTGGGCTTCTCGTCTTCATGGGAACCCCATCTCACCTCCTGGGCAAGTGCTCTGACCACTATATACTACACAAATGGGAACTGCTGCAAACTGGCAGGCACATTCCACTTTGTTCTCCAGAACTTACTGGTGACCACATGCAGGGACGAGGGACTGTTCTGTTTCAAGAGGCAAAGCAACCCAATAGGTTTCTTTCAGCTCAGTTAGACCTTCGAGGCTGGTGACAGGGATGATTTGAGGCAGGAAAACCCAATGAGCAGGACAGCCTTGCCCTCGATGGGGTCAAATCTGCACCTGAGGTGACTCTTAATGTGCTTGGCCTCAGCTGAGCCACAGGAAACATGATAACCGGTATGAGCAAGTGGCTTCCCCGTGCAGGGCAAACCCCTCCTCTCCTCCCCAGAACTGACACACACACCCCCCCCCCCCCCCCCCCCCGCTCCTTTCCAAACATGAGGCAGCCACCTCTGCTTCCCTTACAGACATTGCAAGTTCTGCTTAGACCCGGCAGCAGCCCGGGCTGTGGCGGCAGCGGCTGGATTTTGCAGCCCTTACCCAAAGCCTGGAAAGATGTCAGTACATTTATCCCCCACCCCATGCCATGGCAGGGCTGTCCCTGAGCCACCGCTGACTAAACTAATTGTTTTTTTTCCTTTGAGTCCATGCAGGCAGACGAGGCAGCGTCTGTGCTGGCCAGTAAATACATGATTCTGGTTTTATTACAGCTGTCCAGAGAATATGTAGCTCCAATTTACCAAATTACACTCACTCCGGGGAAGGAAGATCAGAGCTGGAACCGGAGACGAGGAATGCATGACGCACCCGTGCTCCTTTGCTCTCTGCCCTGTGTCCATGTCTGCATTTTACAGGTCTCCTTGCAGAAGAACCAGAAACCTGCCCTTAAAGTTGGTGTCGCTACCCTTCGCTGAGGCTCTGGGCACACAGCTTTGCAGAGGCAGCCAATATGGCAACCTTCGGCAACGCCTGCTGGAATGACGCCGCCTTTCCATACTTAGTAACTGAGTTAAGATTTTAGGCTGGCTAGGGATTAGGGCCGCCTCTTCCTCTGCGTTTATTTTTTTTTTTTCCTTGAGCCTTTTTCCTCCAAGCTTGTGTTAGGCACAGCCAGCATCACGCCACTGGCCTCTGCATCCCAGCAGCTTGTCCAGGAGACAAGTCATCCGCCGAGGACACCGTCATGTTACAAACCCCAGCCCGTGGGAGAAAAAGCCTGACAGCCTCCTGCCTGGTGGCCGATTTTGACGTTTTGCAAACTGCAGGAGCTGTAGTCTTTTTTTTTTTTTTTTTTTTCCCATAGAAGGAATGTGCTTCAATCGAACCCTTGCCGCTTGCGTATGGCGTGATGCCGTGTCCAGAAATAGATGGTGGTGCATGAAACGCAGGCTTTACCTTCCTCCCGCACCGAGGTGCCCTGTTCTTCTACGTACTTGGAAATGGCAGAATTCCCCAGATCCCTGTTCTATAAAAGCTATTTGGCTCTGAAGTTGGCATGGCTGGGGGATTTCTGTCTGGGTTATTTTTTCTTCTCAGTGAAGGGCAGGGAAGTGGACTTTGCACGCACAGCCCCGGTGACCCTCGGGCTGCCGATCCCTCAGCTGGTTTTGTACCTTGGGGTAAACAGGAGTGCAATATTCCCCCACACACAACCAAACACACACACACCCCCACCCCCACCCCGGCGGTTCCCTGCTGGCATTGCTGCTTGGCTCCTTCTCACGAGCTTGTTTCTGCTGTTATCATGATATTTATAACCGCCTTCCTCCCCGTCCTGCCTTTAGAGAGACCCAGGTGCTCGCACTTCCCTTTGCAAACGAGAAGAGGAAACCACCACCCCAACAACTTCTTCACCCTTCTTCGCCTGTGGAGGAACCAGATGCACCTTTGCAGCAGGCTTACACAAAAATAAATCCCCAGCTGCAGCTTTGGGGAATGAAGGCAGAATGACGATAAAAATTTTCCAAATCGCTTTTGCCCTGGCAGAAAGCCCAGAAATAGCTGCAAGGACAGGCTGTCCTTTGGGAGATGAATGCTCCCCCCCCCCCTCAGCGCTGCTGAGCTGGACTGGGAAAAAGAAAATTGTGGGTTGTTCTGATTGAAACAATTTCACACAATGGTAGGCCCAGTCACAGCCCCCTCTCCCCTGGCCCCGAAGCCAGGTTGTCTCCAGAAAGGCTTCACGTGCCTTTCAAAAAAAAAACCACATTCCTTCTCTCGCCCACATTTCCCACAGCCTCCTTAAGAATTGCCTCACTTTTTTTTTTTTTTAGGTATGGTTCAGCTTCTGTTCTTGGCACATCCAAAGACTTTCTCTGTTTTGAGATGTCCCTTGCTTTCTCAACCCTCACTGTTGTGTAGCCACCCTTCTTCTCCAGTTACTGAAGCTGTTTCTAATTCAGAAAGCTTTTTTTTGGGGGGTGGGAAATCTGTATTTTTGGCCAGAATAACACCAGTTTTCTTTATCTTTCCATAGGCTTAGTCCTTCAGAAATAACAGGATCTAAGTTGTCCTTCCTGCATATATGCGTAATTTCCATCTTGTGCACACTCATTTTTTTCTTAATATGGTTCAAGTAACTTCTGGAGACAAAACCCCCACCTTTCTCTGTCCTCCTGCTGTATTCACATTCCAGCACACGGACTCCTGGGGTGCTTCATTTCCAGTGCAAAGACAGTCCTGGGGTCTTACCATAAGCATCCGCATCCCTTGACTTTCCCATTGAAATGCTCCAGGCATACAAGTTGGGCCTTGTGAATTAACAGGGGAGTTCTGTGCCCCAACCTCGGCAATGCTATTTTGGCTGCTCAGGTATCCCAGGTATGCTGTCCTTGCATTATTTTCAGTGCACTCATGCAGCATCACCAGCCACCGAATGAAGCCGGCTCTACCCACCAGCTCTGATTTCCTTATTACACAGGGGCACGTTCCGCAAGTAATGGCGAGCCGCCTCTCACTTCTCCTTCAGCTGTTCTTTTTCCTCTCTTTTACACGTACACGCCCTTTTAAAAAATGGCAGGGAGCGAGTTCCAAGCGCAGCAGACGCGTCAGCTTAATTTATATAGGGCAGAGGATCTCCTAGGTCTGTAACTCCTCTGCATCTCCATTGCAGCGTGCGGACAGTGGGAGAAAGAGACCTAGTCTTTGCCTCCCATTAAAGGAGATAAATGGTCTTGCTGGCACGCAAACAGTGCAGCTCAGGACAGACCAGCTTGGCTAGATTACTGGTTAGCCCTGCCAACAGCTCATTTGTTCAGAAAAAAGGTGCGTGTAACCCCGTAGACAGCTGCAGAGCAACCCTCACGCTTCTTATCTCCCCTGCCCCCAACCAGTTAGTGGTTGGCACTGCTAATCCGATTTCATGTAACTATGGATAGACATGCAGACCTTTAATCCGTCTCAAACCTACTAACCCTTCAGCCTGGCTTGGCTGGAGTTCCACATTTTGAGCTGTAAGCAGGCATTAGGCTGCCTGCCGTCTCTTACACTCCTCATTTTTAATTGAATTGATGGGTCTTCTTGCCTCAAAATGAGAAACTTCCTTTTGCCATGACTTTTCTTTGGTGGGTTATTCAGGGCGCTGCTGCTGTGCACCCTTTCTACAATAACCATTCCCTTACCCAAGGTGTTGGGGAGCCCATCAGTGTTGTAAGTGCTGATGCTGTGTTGGTCATCAGCAAGACTGAAATGGGAGTCAGTTATGAAAAAGAAACCAGAGACTGAGATTCCCAAAGGCTTTCAGGACCCTCCCCTCCCTGGTTTTCCCCCACAGCTTTTCCAGCATTTCAAGTCTTGTTTGTCTGAGAGGGTTTTACAGTCTGTCTTTGTTCATTGGCAGCCAGGTTTGTTACTGCTATGTCATTTCAGAGGCAGGAAGTTAGTTAATGTCCTGAGCAAACACATTTTCTTGGTTCACATTTGCAGTCCTCCCCCCTCCCGATACGCGTAAAACACTGAGATTAGCTGTTGTTGGATTCTACACTGAAAAAGTAAAGACTTGCTGATACAGCAGAGGCTGTATTGGCTTACATTAGCTTGTGCCCATCAGAGCAAATTTCCCTGTTCGCTTTCCATTCACCTAACGAGGGAGCAATCGGCCATTAACCGACCTGATGAATCTTACTCACAATAAGCTAGCTCAACACTGAGCATCTGGGAACTATTCTGCCTCCTCTAAACCGCTTCCCTGGAAAGGTTCTACCACATTAATAACACTCCAGAGCTTTGATTTGCATTTATATTAAAGCTGCCGCCGCTGCCACCTCCCATTCTGACTCCCTGCTGCGGGTGGGTGGGGACGCACTGTAAGATGGCACCCTCCTCCTCCTCCTTCCCTTAGCTCAGTCACCTCTATTTTCTGCTGCAGGATGCTCACCCGGTGCCGCAGAGCTGGGAAGAGAGCCAGCAGCCCAATGAGCTCAGCCAGCACATGGCCCTCGCCCCGCAGCAGCGGGACACCTCCCTGCGGCACGGCAGGGAGAGAAATGCCGTCCGGCAGGTCCGAGGGTTGGGGGCTACAGCTTCCATCGTGGGAATGGGAGGCTGGAGGCCAGCTGGGAAAAGCAGCTATGGCTGCTAACCCCTCTTTCGTGAAGCAGCAAAGTCTGGGTGCAAGGCACAGAGAGATGGCACAGGTTGCTCCAGGATAGCCACCTCCCAGGGTCCCAGCACAGCCGAGGAGATGGCATGCTCAAGGCATGACTAGACCATAACATAGACAGTTTGGAGTGTAAGAAGATGCTTAGCTTCAGCTTACCACCAAGGACATGCAAGAGGCTGGTACCTATTTACCCCCCCATCTTGAAGACATTCCTCTCAGGGGTCAGCTCCTGTCCTTATCTACGCAGCGTACAGGTGGCACCACTGTCCTTTCCATAGGAGCTCCCGCTCTGCTAGAGAGGGAGGAAATCAAGGCTAGAACATGTCAGATCTTTACCCTTGCAGAAGATGGTTTATCTAGAGCCACCCATTCATTCCTGCTTGCTTTTCCTTCCTCCCACAAAATAGTGTTTAATTTATTTAAGGATGTTGTTTGCTGTACAACCAAGTTTGGTTTCAAATGGCAAGATCCAGTCAGGCTGCTTTATCCCCTTCAACAATACACCACCGCATTGCATACAGCCACAAGAAGTATGTTGATTACTTGTGTTGGCCCTAATAGTCTTTCCAGCCAGTAATGAGAGCTGCCATCCAACTTTAAAACTCCACAGATGCGGGTGTTATTATCCTTGGGGGAAACTGCTCTGGGCCCCACTTTAAAGTTCCTCATTACCTTTGGAAGAACGGCTTTCCTGTTTGCTTACATTTGCAAGCAAACAAGCTGGGTTTTGTTCAAAGAGGGCGAACCGCATTACCCCAGTGATCCTCTCTGGAGCAACAGAGGGCGGTTTTGCTTTCCTCGGCCTGCAGAAGAAGGGCCCAGGAGCTGAACAAGGGTGTGTAGGAGGAACTGGTAGAGGAGGCACAGGGGGTGACAGGAAGGAACTGCCAGATACTGAAGATGAGGGCTTGAAACAAACTAACACCCCAGAAATCTACCTCTTTCAGAACTCCCAAGTTGTGGCAGAGCCAGCTTTTTCACACGGTTAACCGTCTCCACGACAGCTCCACGCAGAGCTGCATGTGTTAGACCAGCTCACACGCATCGCAGCATCCACAGAGCACAGAGGTTTTAAGAAGACGTGCTGCATACACATTCTGCTCAACTGGTTTTTTCAAACAATAGTGTTTCCATTCTTTTAAGCAGCAAAAACTCTTTTTTTTTTTTTTTTAATTTCGGGAGCAAGAGCAAACTGAAAAAGAAGGGAACTGGTCTTTGAACTGTTCTATATTTACCACTTCTGGCTGCAGAGAGTTGAACTTGATCCCATTACAAGCAATCCCCTCCCACGTGCTGTTACACAATTTCCAGTACACACACTTCAGTATGTTCACTATTTCCCCTGTCTGGACCTCGTACATCTGGGCGACCTTCCCTCCCATGCAGACAAGAGGGAAAGAACACAACAGAGGAGGCACAGACTAAAAAGGACAGCACCAGGAATGATAATTGGAGGGCAGGGAAAAGATACCAAATTCCCACCAGTGCTGACATCTAAGCAGCTGCTGCCTTAGTTCAGCCAAGCCCCTTGTAATCAGCTCCTGAGTTTAACCATGCTTGGCATTAGTCCTCCTCTTTACCCCCTTTCTTTCCAAAGGGAAGAAACTTCCCATCTTCCTAGGTAAGGCGCAGGAAAGGCCAGTGGCAGGAGCTCCCCAGAAGGGCACTTAACAGTGATTTAGCCACGAGGTGTCTGAAACAACACTCCCACCTGCTGGGCCCTCTATTTGTTGCAGCCGGGAATTTAGGAGTAGTCTTCACAGCAAAAAAAACAACCCTTCCCTTCAACCCAGCACCACAACCTCTGGCTCAGAAGTTTTTAACTTCATGCCGAGGCTAACATCTGGGTCACAACCCCTCCTGGCTACAGGAGGTGACAGTGCCAAGCCCTCCCAGTGTGGCTGAACCTCAGTGGGAGGCTCAGGTGCAAGCATCCAAAGGACAACTTTCTTCACGTAAGGCCTCCTGCTTGGACGGGGGAAAACCATGAGCAGGTAGAACAGGAGTCATCTCCATTCCAGCCTGTGCCCTTTGAAGGCCTGAGCATGTCAGAAAGAAAATTAAATACATGTGTCAACAAGAATCAGAGAGAGGCCATTCACACAACTGAGTCATCCTAAAGAGACGTATGCTTGGATCAGAAGAGTGACACGGTTTGTCTTCATTAATCGTAGCCTGTCATAATAATCGCTATTACAAAGGCAGAGAGAGGCAGTGTCTGCAACATTTAATCAAACGACATATAAAAAGTTTTTGCAATGACTGAAAAACCTGACGGAGGCTGTAAAAAGAACAAAAACTGCAGGACAACTCAGGTTTAATAGTCTTTCAAAGCATCCTTCCCTTCCGATGATTCATTACTGCTGGTCCAAAACATTTCTCCATTCAGATCCAGTACTTTAAACGCTCCCTGCCAAGTAACACAGGTAGCAGAAACTTTACACCCTGATGAAGCAGAACAAGATTTGTATTTGGCTTGGTCCACCCTCCTACATCAAGAATGCAAGACATGATGGCTGGAAGGAGATAATTATAAGGACAACACGTCTCAGAGCCAAGAGAACCTCCATGGCTCTAGCTGGCCAGTAACAAGTTCTGCACCGATGCAGACCTGCTCTGCAAGAGTGACATTAAAGCACTTGCTGACAGAGGCACACCTCCCATGTCCCATCTCAAACACACTGAGGAAATGGCCAGTCCTGTGTGCTGAGCACTCAGCTGCTGGAAGACTGGAGCTGTGAGAATCCCTGTCACATTGTTCATGGTCTCCCAAAGTATTCTCTCTCAAATTTACGGAAGTCTTCCTCAGTGAAGACAGTGCCCTCGGGTTTCTTCTTTGCTGCCTTCTTTGGAGGCTGATCTTTGGACTTCCTTCCTCTGTTCTGAGCAAGAACCTTCAGGCAATAAAAAAGGGAAAAACAATCATTGCTATCCAGACCAAACCATAAAATGGTGATTTTCAAGCTCACCTGCAGCATCCGTGCTATTCTGCTGGTACCCTGCTATATCCTGGAATGCCTCCAAAGAAAAGTGAGAGGCAATTGCGATGTTAACCAAAGCAGGTCACTGGGACAACGGCAAGTACCAACCTACTATTTGGAGCCAAATATGAAAACTACTCTGTAGTAACTGTCACAGAGACAGAAACACTGATTTCAATTCAGACATTACTGAAACTATGTCCTTCTTTTATCCTTTCTCTCCATGAGACAACCTGAAAACCCAACAAGTTGGCAGAAATCCCTCAGCGTTTTCTAATACACCATCATCTCCTTTCACAGCCTCCAACCTAAGAAATACTAGCCTAACCACTTGGTTTGTTTATGTATGTAAGTTAAAAGCCTGTATCTCATAAAAAAAGCTGAAGATTTTAGCAGTGCCAGCTATTCTCCTCTTCAAATCCTGACACGGGACTACATATTGAGGAAGACCACTGGTCAAATTCTCAGGTTATGAGAAATATCATTGAAGATGCTATGCAATTCCTATTACATGAGCCAGCACCACATCTAGTTCCTTGCTAAACAGCCTCCAGCTACAGAGAACGGCAAATCAATCAACAGTAAGGAGAAGGTCTGAACCAGGGTTTCTTACTGAAAAGCTTATTTCACAGCTGAATGCTATGAAATATCTTTGGTAAATAAGAAAAGCCAACAGTTACCAGTAGATTTTAACTAGTATCAGAGAACATCGTAGGGGACAGCATATCAGCAAGAGTTTAAAGCTTGGTAAGCTGCTTTGTCAGTGCACGCAGAAATTCCTCAAGGTCACTTCCAGACAGAAAGTTGACTTTACTCCTTTGCACAGGATCTTGGCTGGAAGATCTGGGGATAATTCCCATTCACCCATGTTCCTCAGTGGAATGAGAACCCCAGAGAAAGAAGTGACAGTCTTACTTGTTCTGTGATGGCTTTGTTTGCAACAATTCGTCCCTTCAACATGTATGCCAGGTTTGCTGTCAAGTGATTCACGGGCTTTTTCTTGTGATACTCCTCTAGGTCAGAGCAGAGTGGGACAAAACACATCAGATGCTCATCCAAGCAGTATGCAAGGATACAGGGGATTAGCAAGGCCCCAGTGGAAAGAGACACTGCCACAACCCAGGGATAGGAGTGCTTCCACAGATCAGTCTGTGTTTAAGCAGGGGACACGAGATGGGCACCCAGGAGGCCGGGAAGGGACAGATGCAAGCGACTGGGGAGGGGGTCTGCGGGACACCACGAGGGGACCCGATGTGAGGGCTGCGGAGGGCGGCAAAGCTGTTTAACCCCCACCCTTCCCGGAGCCGGGCCAGGCCTCACCTATCGCCGACTTCACGACTCTGCCCTTGACCGTGGCCTTGTTCCTCCCGGGCTGCAGCGCCCCCTTCCTCCGCCTTGCAGTGCCCGCCGCCCTGGGAGCATCCCGCTCCCGCTGGAGCCCCGGCGGGGCCTCTCCCTGGCCTGCAGCGGGAAGAGGGACGGGGTTACTCAAGTCGTACGCCGGGAATAACCCCCTCCCCGCCCGCACACCCCCCGGTCCCCACGGGCCCACCCGACGCCTCCAGCAGCTCCAGGCCGCGCCGCAACAGGGAGGCCGACATGACCGCGCACGCGCCCCCCAACCAACACCGGTGGCCAACTTCCGCCTCGCCGCCACACTTCCGCTCGGGCGTGACGCCACTTCCGTCTCCACAGCGCCACACTTCCGGCGCCGTGCTGCAGGCCTGCCGCGCATGCGCAGTGTGGAGCGGCGGCGGGCGTTGGGCGGGAGGGGCCGTGGCGCCATGTTGTTGGCGCCTTGTTGTGTGGAGATCCCCTCAGAGCCCTCCTGAGCTGGCGTCGCCCGTAGCGGGTGCACGGCGTTCTTACTGGTGGCCCTTTCTCATCGCCCCTCTCTCCTGCCTCTGCTGCCTGTGGCTGGCAGCCAGCCCGCAAACCTGTGTTGCAGCCTCGTGAAGCCACTGCAATGGGGTTAGGGCTCTGCGGGGCTCTCGGCATTACCGGGACGATAATAATAATGATAATAATAATAGGCCGGGGGGCGAAGGGAATGGCAGTAGCAGTGTCATGTTTTGTCTTGATGAGGCCCTAAAATCCAAATCTAACTCTGTGCCAGAGTCCTCTGGCACAGAGGTTTGCTCCACCATAAATTTCATCTATTATTCAGTATTTCTTCAGTCTATTTATTTAAAGCTTTTCTCCCCCGTTTTCTCCCCTCTAGAGACTCGATGCTAATATCAGCTAAATTTAGCTGCCATCTGAATAAAGTTGATTCAATTATAGCCAGCGCTGGCAGTAACAAGCTGACACTGGAGAAGAAGGAGAGAGGTTTATTCTCCCTCAGACATGTCCTGCAGGGAGGAAGCGATACAAGCGGCGCTCATTGTTTCTCATAGTAATGATCTCTAGCGGGGACTGATAACAGTTAAACCTCAGTTCATTAAAAGACATTCATTCTCTGGAAATTGTTCTCTAGCCTCTGCAGGTGTCATCTCGATGCCTGTCTTTTTTTTATTGTTAGTTCTCTTCCGAATCCCTCCCTGGATGGTTCGCAGCATCCTGTGTCAGTGTCTGCTGGTGCGATGGTGCTAATACATTTTTCTGGGCAGGTACTTATTCCTGGCTTCAGGGCCGGGGAGCATTAACTGCTTGTTCAGCATGTCACTTCTCACTCTTAATTTTCCTTTTTACAGTAATCTGAACCGTTTTTTCATTGATACAGAGGGACAGTCACTGGGTATGTAATGTAAAACACTTCTCCATTTTCTTGTTTTTTGTTAGTTGCTAGTAGAAGATAGATCTTGCTCAGCTCTTAGTTCCCTGCCAGGGTTGTCCCTCTGCTAGTGTGAAAGCTAACGGAGTTACGAGGAGGTTATTGGAGTTTGCAAAGCAGAAACTGGACAAGCAATGAGTTAATAGCCTATTGCTGAAATTGAAGAGAGCACTAGAGAGCATTATAGTCAGTGGAAGATTTGTTATTACTCGTATACTCAGATTATCTTTATCTTGGTCAGAGTGAGATAAATGATAGCTGCCAGTGATCTTACCATGGGGAAAGCATTTCAAAAAATACATCATCAGTCAAATGCTCTCTTTTAGCCCCTAAAATACAATTTACAGGTTCCTTGTAAGCTGTTCGTGATTACACATTGCACAGTATATTCAAGATAGCTTATTCTACTGGTTAAACACTACATTTGCATCATTTAACTTTATTAAGATCACCTAATACATTGTTACACACGCTTAGTGTCAAAACGGTGTAACCTCATAAATGTCTTATGAAGGCATCTGATGCAAAAACATCTTCGTTACCCGCACCGCAAAACATGTTTAACAAATTAGTGTGGTGCAAGCAACACTGATGTATTATCCTGTTGATGGAAAATAAATGCCCTTTTCTACCTCAAAAGTAAACCATTACTAATACTATCCTATTTCTATTTCTGTTGCGCCAATTAATAAAGCTCTCAATTATGTAGGTCTCTCAGAAAAGCTGACTCCCTTCTTATTAAATACCTCCAGTAGCAAGAAACAGTAATACAGGCAACACCTCCTTTGACCAGCAAGGTTGAGTGCAGGCTCGCTATGATTTTAGTCAGCAATTACCTGCAGAATAAAATTTAACAAGCGCATAGGGGTCATTTTGCTGAAGAGGGAAGGCAAGGCGCTTTCTTTAACTGCATTCCCAGTCTCCTGCCTCAGAGCCTGGTCAGGCTGGTGGAGATACTTAGTGCACCAGGAGGTTAAATGGATCGTGGTGTGACGCATTCCCCAGGTTTGGATCTGTTACCAAAGATCATGGTCCAACACGGGATTTTTTAACACTATGTGAAATCATGTGCCTATTATTAATACATTATATTTCTTCAGCTCCTGAAAAAATACAGGATATGGCAGCTTTTCTCAGGGCGTGATCGTTATTGTTTCTCCTAACTGCATTCTGGCTTCAGCTGTTCTTGGTCTTGCCCGACACGGCGATAATAGCGTCTGTCATGTCTCTGTCCAGGTGATTTTGGTACAACCAGTCATACTCCTGCAAACATGAGTGCAGAGTCTTCCCTTGCTCTTTGACTTTAATAGAGAATTATGCTTACATCTTTTCCCTGCAGTGCTAAACAAGATCAGTTCATTGACATACTAGGAATGTACAATCACTTCTTAATATGAACTGGATTTTGCCTGTGTATTGTATCACAGAATCAGAGAATGGTAGGGGTTGGAAGGGACCTTCAGACATAATCTAGTCCAACTTCCCCTGCCAAAGTAGGGTCACCTAGAGCAGGTTGCACAGGAATGCACCCAGGCAGGTTTTGGATATCTCCAGAGAAGGAGACTCAACAACCTCTCTGGGTAGCCTCCTTCCAGTGCTCTGTCACCCTCGAAGTGAAGAAGTTTTTCCTCATGTTCAGATGGAACTTCCTGTGTTCCAGTTTGTGTCCATTGCCCCTTGTCCTGTCACTGGGCACCACTGAAAAGAGTCCATCCCCATCCTCTTGACACCTACCCTTTAGATATTATAAGCACTGATGAGATCCCCTCTCAGTCTTCTCTTCTCTGGGATAAACAGACTGAGGTCCCTCAGCCTTTCCTCATAAGAGAGATGCTCCAGCCCCCTGATCATTTTTGTAGCCCTCCACTGGACTCTCTTCAGCAGTTCCTTGTCCTTCTTGAACTGGGGGCCCCAGAACTGAACACAGAACTCCAGATGTGGCCTCACCAGGGCAGAGTAGAGCGGGAGATTGACCTCCCTCGACCTGCTGGCCATGCTCTTTTTAATGCACCCCAGGAGACCATTGGCCTTCTTGGCCACAAGGGCACATTGCTGGCTCATGGTCAACTTCTTGTCCACCAGGACTCCCAGGTCTCTCTCTGCAGAGCTTCTCTCTAGCACGTCAGCCCCAACCTGTACTGGTGCATGGGGTTATTCCTCCCTAGGTGCAGGACCCTACACTTGCCGTTGGTGAACTTCATTAGATTCCTCTCCGCCTAACTCTCCAGCCTGCCCAGGTCTCGTTGGATGGCAGCACAGCCTTCTGGTGTGTCAGCCACCCCTTCCAGTTTTGTGTCATCAGCAAACTTGCTGGGGGGAACACTCTGTCCCCTTGTCCAGGTTGTTGATGAATATGTTGAACGAGACTGGACCCAGTACTGACCCCTGGGAACACTGTTAGTTACAGGCCTCTAACTAGACTGTGTGCCGCTGATCTCCTACATACCATAAACTGTAAAATATCCTCTGCTGACCTTAGATTAAGTCAACTAATCTGTTTGATAAATCTGCTTTATGCTGAGCACGACATATAAAATGCCGTATTTCTCTTTGCAGGAGCTTCCATGGCTTTATCACTCTCACAGTGATGATATGCTCCTTATTTCATCATGATATATACATTTAACTATCACTTGCTTTTACCTGAGTCACTGTTGAAAGCAGTTGAGCAGATCCTTCAAGTAGTTTTTTCCAGACTGGTATGTACTATTAAAAATTGAATGTTAGGAGACTTTGTGTCTATGTCAGTAAAAAAAAATAAAATCAGTATTTCATTGTACTGTTTTAAGACCTCTGCTCAAATTAAAATTTCATCCAAGGAAACTTCATCACTTTGTAATCCCTCAAAAATCAGTGCAGTTAGCTCTTTGAAGCACTTTGGGGACAGAATGAATGTCAAATGATGTTCATTTAAATGTGTAACATCCAAATAAATTGCTGTCCTTAGAGCCCGAATAATCTTAACTTCGGATGGCAAAAACCACAGGCGCTGCATTTCAGATTGAGAATGTCTTTGTTTCTGAGAGTTAAGCTATCTTAGAAAGCTTCCTGATGCTAATGTTCATGGTTTATAGCTTGCTTTAAATCTCATGCCTCAGTGGGTACCCATGAGCTAGCTGGCTTTTCAATTACAGATAACCCAGCGTAGAGATCAGTTTAAGTTTTAAGTAACTTCCATATGTGAATATTATCAGTTCACTTTCTGCTTGCTTGCTTGCTTTCTTTCTTATGGCATTGAAAAATGGAAATTTTCCCTGTTTGAATATGTTGATAAAGTTTCTGATTCATCTTGGAGTGACTATTCTTCTCCTAGAATTATTCTCATACAATAATGATTCTAGGCTTTGGAAGATGTCAGAGGTTATCGTACATTTGGCCTGTTCCACCTTATTATTCTGTACTACATGCTAACAAAGATGTTATTGATATTTATGGTTAATCATATTGCTGTCTGTGGCAGTTCATAATAGCTGTTTGTCTAATAGTTCTGACTTTATATTCCAGCTTCTGGGTGCATGTGGGGTCATGTGGGAGTCTTGGTCTGAAGGAATATTGTGAAGAATGTTAGAAAACAGAAGCTGAGGGCAGCATTAGAAGTAAAATGCAACAATCACAAGCAATTATTTTGTTTAGGGCTTTTTTTTAAAAACAGTCTTATGATTTTGGGAAATGGGATCCTGATGTTGAACACTTGGTATTGTCCACTCTGACACATATATCTGTATTTTCTCTTCTGAAATGAATCAGACCGATTTCTAAGCTGATTTATAACATATTTTCACCTCTGCATGTTTATTCACGTGTGGATTATGGAACACGCTTTGCTTTAGACAGCTGTCCAGTTTCACCACATCCCATATTCTGTATTTTCCCTCCATCAGCAGTATTCAAAGCTGCTGTCACTAATATTTAGCTGTGTTTGCCAACTCGACGCTGTTTGTGTTGTGGTCACTGTTCCTACAAAGAACCATGGATCACTGCCTGCCCTGTACCTCAGGTACACAGGAACCTTTGTCCTTTAACTGTGTGACATGCCTTTGAAAAGTGATTTGACTTTCTGGCCTACTGAATTTGAACAAAGGCTGGACAATGATTTTGATGCATGCACTTGCATGGATAAGTGTCTAGTTACTTTAGACTGACAGAAGGTCTCTTATTCTGCATTGGTGCAGATACGTGCCTCTTCCATGTACTTTTCAGCCTGTTCCAGGTCACCGAGAAGCTGGCTCTGCCTTGCACAGCTTCTACAGATAATGTTGGCACAAGTTAAGATCAAATTGGCTTCCCACCATACTAGGTGCTGTAGTAGGAAATGAACTCTGCCCCTGGACAAGACAAGAGTTATTGTCCTCCTGTACAGGTGAGATAAAGAGGCACAAAGATTACACAGCTTGCAAAGTAGCTGAGACAGGATGAACGGTCAAACTGGATCTTCTGAATGACAATGTGGAGGCTCAGCCCAAAACATATACTTGTTCTCCACTTGCTGGTTTTTGCCTCCAAATGGGAAGAGAGCATGCATCAGTATCTTTGCTGAAGCTGTAAGAGCCCACGTTGTAGAGAGAGAGAAAATTTTTAAGAACATACATGTTGTATTTGGAAAAAAACCAAACAAGTCCTTCTTCAGGGCTTAGAATACCAGAAGAAAGCATTTTGCTAGTAATTTTTCGCACGTGATGCGGAGCTAGTGTCACAAGCTTTTTGTGGTCATAAATAATGGGGTTTTGCATCCAGACTCACTAAAATGCCTGAACTTCCAGTAGTCTCATACTTTCTATCTTTGCCTGAAGGGAGAAGTCTCTTCAGAGGGGCATCTGCTGCTGTTGCGTGCCTCCTAGAGTGCAGCAGGCAAACAGGTCTGCCGCTGGAGGGCAACAATTTCCCTCTCTGTTTCCCACCACTATCCTTAAATGTCAGGAGAGGGAGAAAGTAGTAGAAGGATCCCAGGGCTCAGAGTGACCAAATTTTCCCTCTTCCTTCTGTGGGCCATGGAGATGGTTCCTCCTGCCCTCCCCACCTTACTTCATTCCTGCAGCATAGGCTCTGGGAGAAGATGGCAGAGTTTACTGCCACCATTTCCCCCGGTCTAGAAGGCTGAAAACTATCCTGCTGTAGTTGCTTTTATTTTCCCTAAAAACCTGGGAAAAGAGGATAAAGGTCCTTTCGTGGAACAGGGATGGGCCTGAGTGAACAAACTGTAGGGGGGCTGCAGACCAAAAACTGCTAGGTGCTGTAGAAAGGGCGTAGCAGATGGTGGACACAGAGATTGGAGTGAATACAAGTTTGCTTCGTAGATTGCCAGTCTGAATGAAAAGCATTGGAGGAAGGTGAGTAAAGCGTGGACAACACCTTCTGCAGTGTGTACACGCTGGGGGTTATTGAAAAACTTGAGAGCTTTGTGCCCATATCTTGCTTTTTGGGGCTCCAGCTTGTTAATTTTTGTGTTTTTGTGGCACTGGCAGTGCTGGATCAGCACAGCTTCCAGGAGTTATGAGCTGTTTGGTGGAATCCCTTCAAGAATCTTCACTTGTTACTTCAAAAGCTTACAGTAAGTGATGGGCTTGATGAGACGTGCACCTCAGTTACCAGCATCTGAGCCTCCAAGGTTACCAGGAGCTTTGTTTTGCTTTCAAATCAGCTTCAACCAGCTGCACTGTTACCTATTGAGTTTTGCTTTTTTTCTTTTCTTCCCTTTGGATTTCAGCCTATCTTTTCTTTTTCCTTTTGTGCTTCTAGAAGTGGTCTGTCCCTTTTCAACTACAGACTGGCCTCCCTGGCTCGGCACTTGACCTTCTTTTATTTCACCTTTGGCTTTCAACTTAACTCTTTATTCCTCCCTTACATTGTTTGATTTGCTCTTCGTAGCTTTCTTTTGTGTTTTAGTCAGAACTGTAGATATTCCATGCCAGAATCTGAGAAATTCACCCCTAAACATATTCCCCTGCTGAATACAGAGAAAGTGGACAGAAATTGAAACAGGGATTTTGAGGTTACTCAAAATACTCAGGGTTCTGAATATTCAGACTCAGACAAGGTTCTGAGTATAACATTCTTTAACCAGAGGGATTTGTAAAAAAGGCAGTGGTGGTTCTCAGTTTTGGAAATACTGTGGCCTTTGATGAGTCTGTTTCTTCCAGGAAGGATGCATTTTGTCCTGATTACAGTGGAAATCATGTTTTCTCATGTAAAGGGCTTGGAAATACACAGAGAAGGGTCTGTATTAGAGCTGAGAGCTTAAGTATCCTCATGCTGTGCAGATATGAAACTGGGGAACATCAGTCGTTGAACGTGGCTGCTTTCAAAGCAGTGACAAAGAGGTGGAAGGCTCTGTGTTTTGTTCCCAGCCTCTCTGCTGCAGGGCCTTAAAATGTTTACAAGCCCCAGAGCTGGCTCTTGATGCAACAAGTTTAGCTAGTTATGCTTGTCACCAACTATTAAGGGTTTGGAGACAGACAGGAGGTGGGCTGGGGCTGTCAGAGGCTTTTGCTGCCTTGGGCAGGTCTTGTCAGCCCATGTCTCTGCTGCTCAGTGCAGAGCAGAGCTGGTGGAGCTGGGGGCAGCATTGCCTGCTGCCGCGGCTCCTGCCTGCTCCATCCTCTGCTGGCACTGCTCCCATCTTCCCGTGGCTAAAAGTGTGTCGTGTCCCCTGATTCAGTGGCTAAAGGTGTGTCGTGTGCCCTCCTGTTCCTCAGTCCCTTCAAGTGTGGGAGGGAACCATTTGGAGACAGTAGGAAAAATAAGGAGGAGAGTGGATCATGAAGGTGTTCCAGGGCACGGGACAGCCAGGCCACCAGCAAGCATCAGAAGGGAGCGGGTCAGATCTGCTGATTCCCTCCCCACCTTGTTTCTGATGTGGCAATTGAGAGCAAAGCAGCATCGTGGATTTAGCTGTGAGCAGCGGGGGGCTGGATGCTTACTGCCACAATGCACACTTTGTGGTTTCCTAATTTGTGGGACTCTTTTTTTTTTTTTTTTTTCCCAGAATTGCTCAGAAGCCTGCAGGATAGCATGTGAGGCTTGCCCAGATCAAGGAGATGTTCTGTGCTGTGGCTGGCATGCTGCATTTATCAGCATGGTGCCAGACCTCTCTCTCCCTGCACTCTGCTTTTGTCGTTTTTTCCCCTCTCTTGTTTTTTTAAATCTTTTCTTCCTTTGCTCTTTCTCTCTAATAGCTGTATTTTGTCTTTCCATGTCTTATTCCATTTCCTTAGCTGCTGTCTCTCTTTGTAGCCCTTGCTTCTCCAGCCAGGATCCGCAATTTCTGAGGCTGTGGGAGGGTGACCGTTCAACCTGACCTTTTAGCATCTCTTCTTGACTCCCAGCAGTTGCGTCCCTCTAAATGATACAGCTGGCTCTCTCCTCTCTTCTCTTCCTTTCTCTCCCTTTCCATCCAGCTCTCCTCAGCGGAGTGTAGAAAAAGCTCTTTTAGAAAACACTGAAAATCCACCGGTGTGTGCTTGGGGAACCCCTACTCTCTCGGGGTGCAGGGGCAGCCCTGGAGGTGCTGGGTACCAGGCATCCATATGCTCACTACATAAGTCGCCCTGGGTCAGGTTGCCTTCTCCAGGGCTGCGTGTCCTGCTCTGCCTGTGGCTTCTGAAGTCCGGCAAACAAACGCCAGCGGGAGAGGAGGTCAGGCTGCCATTCGTGCGAGGTGCCACAAGGACTCTTCTCACTAGATGTCACTGTGAGGCTGGCTTTCACATGCCACAGGCACGGCAGCCAGGAGAGATGGGTGCTGAGGCCCTATGAGGAGCAGGGGGAGGGTGCTGAAGAAGTTTTCAGGACAGGCATGGAGTTGCTGTAGGTTTTACCCAGCCCTGGTAGGTTTTGGGCACAGAACCAGTAAGGTGCAAGAGGGTTTTGGGGTGCAACTCCTTACCACCACCTTTGAACACCCCAGCCTGTATCTGGTAGCCATCAGGGCCTTAGTGATAATTGGCCACCATGGCTTTTGTCTGAGTTGTGCTCATCTCCTGCCGGTTGTGATACCGGTTTGGCAGCAAGTCCCTTGCTAATGCTCAGCCCTGGATCACTGTTCACTGTCCCCATCTGCTGTCACCCATCTGTAGCCCTGGCTGCAGCACACCTTCACATAGTAAGTGGCAATGTCGCTGCATCCCTGACAGGGCTATGGGGGAGAGAACCCTTGGGGAGGCACCATGGTAGACCCCAAAGCCGAAGTGGGAGCTGGGGAGCTGCGTTGAGTGGTGTAGGGAGGCTTGCCAGGGGCTGGCCTTTTCTCTCACCAAAGAAGCCAAGTGACAAGCAAAGCACGTGGTCCCTGTTCCCGAAGACGTGGGGCATGACTGCAGGGTGGGAGCTGGCAGACCAAGCACCCGTGGGGAGTCTGGCTCACACAAGGCCTCCCTGTGCAGTGAGCGAGGAGATCTTCTGTCCCACAGTCAGCATGCACATTTCTCAGCATGGTGGCAGATGCTTTTATCATCTCTTTTAATTCCTTCATTTTAGGGCTTTTCTTCTTTCCCTTTTTGCTTTCTTCCTTCCTTCACTCCCTCTCTTTTGGTAGTTGTCTTTGGACTTGTGTTGCCTGTTTCCCTGTCTCCTTGTCCTTTCTCCTTCTAGCCCTTGTTTCTCCAACCAGGGTCAGCAATTTCTGGGAGGACGACAGTTCAACCTGGCCTTTTATCTCTTGATCTTGACTCCCAGTGCTTGGGTCCCTCTAAATTATAAGGCCGACTCTTTCCTTTTTTCTTCCTCCCTTACTCCACTGTTTCTTCCTAAAACTTTGTATTGTGAACTGGACCTTGCGATCATGTCTCCATCCTCTGAGGGCTCCCTACTGCGCAGAACCTGTAAGCTGTGTCCTAAGGGAGAGGATTTGGCTAATAAATGCCCTGTGAACTACCATATCTGTGACATAGATGGTCTTTAGGAGGATTATGTGGGTTTATTTTTAAGTTAATCAATTGCAAGCCAGAAACAAGGGAACGAGGGTTATGTGGAAAGCCATCAACTCCAGAAAAGTGCTTTGGTTTGTTTGGTTGTGCATAGGGATACAGCCTCCTGTCTTACTCGGTGCACCATGATTTACCTTGGCATAAGAGCACACCCCATATACATGTTAGCATCCATATGAGTTTCCACCTGGGTGTACTCAGATGAATGGAAGCAGCGCCATGGGACGTGCAGTGTGTGAGCTCCTCAGCACGCAGCCACGCTGATTTTGTACAGCTGATTCACTGCCTGGAGATTGGATGGCTTTAGGTAAACGTGTGTTTGTGTGCACCCTGGGTTTGTGCATTTACACATGCATGTGCTAAAGAGGATGTGAAAGAGATTGGATGCGAAGCCCCAGGACCTGCTGTGGGGACCCCCAGAGGTTCCTCTGCTAGGCTCTCTGTGCTGTGCTCTTCCAACCACGTGCCGCACTGGGGGCTGAATCCAGCCCCACTTGATTGCGTGCCAAGGCGTATTAACATTCATTCCATCACAGCGCAGCCCAATTAATATTTGATTCTGGCAAATGAAGGAGGGCAGTGAGATTAAATGGGGTTGCCAGCTGGGGTGGTGGGAGTGGCGAGGGGGGAGGCATGTTCTTTTTTTGTGGAGCCCAGTGGAGTAGGACTAGACTTTCCTGGAGGAGGAATCAGGATTTCCTCTCCGCTCTGAGTGGTCTGCCCTGGTGTCTGTTGGACATGAAGCTCTGCTGAGACCAGGCATCTCTAGGGGTGGGACGTGGAGCTTTTCACCACTGGGTTTCTGCTGAACACTGCATGATCGTGGAGGAGGAGCAGGAGGTTGCCTGAACCCTGTGGGGCCTAATTGTGCAGATCTAATGGAGTAAGCATGGCCGGTTAGCCAGCGCTGATAGGAAGCTGCAGCGCTTGAAGGGGTTTGCTGACCCCTTGGAAAGCCCTCTGCAGGAATAAAGGCGCAGGATCCAGGCCACAGAGGTCCTGGGGAGCAAATTCTGTGTCATCTACTCAGTGCATTTGCAGACAGCAGACCAGTGTCGGTGGTGCCCTGTCAGTGCTGCTGAGCAGGAACCGAGGCTTTGCTTCCACATCCCAGGCAGGTGGGATGAGGCAGATCCCCTTCTTTGCAGAGCTGCCTGCGGTCCCTGGAGGGCTGGGAGGCCCAGCAGGGTTCAGCAGGGCGGCTACGTTCAGCCTCTCCCAGATGCGATTGCCCCCTCCCAAGCAGGCATCATGTCACTTCCCAATTGAAAAGCCAAATGAAATTTCCAGGCAGTTTGCAGCGTTTATGATTCACTTGTTTGCTTTTCTCCCTTTCTCTCCTTTTTTATTTTTTAATTTATTTTTTTCTCCTTTCTCTCTTCTGTCTCTATTCACTCCAGGCAGCTGCCTGCTTTGAATTTAGTTTGTATCAAGGGCAGGAGAAATTCATTTTCTGCTTTCCTATTTGGTGCAGAATGCGTTCTCCCCCCCTCTCCATTTCCCTTCCCTGCCTGTTGCTGAAGTAAAGAGAGATGTCTTGGAAACATTTCCTTTTTAAAATTTCCTTCTGCCCTCTCATAGCTACTTGGCCTCTTTGCTGACAGTGTGGGACAGGTGCTTACACAGTACTCCTTTCCTGATCCAAGAGCTGGAGAATAAACTCTTGGGCATATTGCAGATAACCAAGCGAGAGCCCATCTCGCTACAAATCTAGCTACAGGGAAAAAAAAAACAAAACAAAAAAGGAAAATAAATATTAGGACAGTTGGAGAGGGACAGGTTTTGCATCGTCTCTGGGAAATGATCCCTGTTGCTGAGCCCCTGAAAGCTGCCAGCACACAGAGCATTTCTGGGTCCAGTGTTGGGACAGCAGATACGGCCTGACCCTGCTTGGACCTGGGAGGGGAAGCTATCCTGGCGTGGCAGGATAGCGGCCAGGAGGTGATATAGTGATTTTTTAGTGGGCATCTGGTACATCTATTGTTTTAATCTGGAAATCGTGGATTTGTGCTGCAGATGTAGAACTTCCCAGTTAGGCACAAAGGAACAGAAAGCAACTTCCCAGCTCCCACGGCCCGGCAATGTATAGGCTCTGTGTGTGTGCGTGTATGCGCAACACTTGCTGGTAGAGCATATTTGTGAGATGTGGCGTTTATGTTACCTTTTAGTGAGGGAGAATCGTTTATCTCAGCATTCTAATTATGTCCCATTAAAATGCAAATTTGGGTTTATGCATTGAAATTGTCAGTACCATTGCCATGGCAACTGGAGCTTGAGGGTGGGGAATTGGAATAGGTGGGACCCGTGCATCTCTCTCTGAATCCCTCTCAAATACCTCCAGGTGATTGAAATCACAGCACTCTTCCCCAGGAATCGTGGCACTTTCCCACTAGTGAATTTGGGGTGCCACTGAAGTTCTCCTTGGAGCTGTTATAACAGGGCGAGCCCCCATGCATATAGGTCACAGGGTAAATCCCAACAAAGTGGAAGAGCTGGCGCACATGTCTTTTAGAAGGAGGTGAATCCTTCCCATTTTACCTGCCATGTCATTCTTCTTTTGAGGTGCCTGGCTAGGAAGGAGGAAGAGGAGGTCCCTAATGACTTCACAGACTTCCACCTGGAAGCCCTTGGATGCTGTTACACTTACTGGAAGACCTAAGTGCCATCTGTGCTTTTAAAGCCACTCATCTCCAGTTAAACACTCACTCAAGCTGTCTGTGTTGACTATGTCCTGCAGCAGTGAGTTCCCACGGTCGATCATCCTTGGCATGGAGTGAGTAGAGTCTTCCCCATACCAGCTTCTTAGGGCCCTGCTCCTTTCTCTGTTTGTTTTGCACAGCAAGTTGGTGTGACTCTGTGTCTTCCTCCCCCCTTTACCAAGCACAGCTGGGACTCCCGGAGCTTATCTCCCTCCTGTTCAAGAATCAAATGGAGGTTTTCAGATGCTGGGTGCAAGTCAATGCTGAGAGAGACTGGGATATGCCTGAGTACACTTTACAGGGGGAAAAATGTGCCTCTCTGTTTTGGCTGTTGACTGAAAATTTTGATGATAAATAAAGCGTGATGAGTTAATTCCCAAACCACACTGACAGCTGTGCAGGGGAGACAGGACTAAGTCTGTTTCATGGCTCCCCACCCCTGTTAAGAGGTTCACAAAATCATCTGATTCCTCATCCTGGTGTTGCCTGGGGGTTGTTTATTCCTCTGGACTGGGAATATGATTTGCTAATAATAAAATCTAGATGCAGTCTTTTGAACCTGATGGTCCAAACCATGGTTTCTGTTGAATATTATTGACTTGGATAGCCTGGAGGCTGGTTACTATCCATTTAACAGTGAAATAAAGAACGCAGGAAACATTCAGGCTTTAGTTCAGTCTAGTGAGGTCCTAAGCAAGGAGAGGTAGAGTCAGTCATTGCCCTCCCCTTCGACTACAAGGCAAATAGTGGCAAACTGGAGTGAGTTTAGTGGAGGGCCATGGAAGATGATCAGGGAGTTGGAACATATAACATGTGAGGAGATGCTGAGGACACTGTCTACCCTGGAGGAGAGAAATTTAAGGGGGATCGGTTTGCTGTTTTCCACTAAGTAATGGGGGAGGGAGGGAGCACATTGTAGAGAAAATGGGGCTGGACTCTTCTCAGAAGCGTGCACCAAGGACAATAGGCAGCAGAGACAAGTTGCAGCGGGGGGAATTCCAACTCTGTACAAAGGAAAAATATAATCATGAGGGTGGTTCAGATGTGAGATTGTGGCCCAAAGATATTTTGGACTCTGCATCCTTTGAGATACTCAAAATTTGAGGAGACGAGGCCCTGAACAACCTGCTATGGCTTTGAAGTTAGCCCTGCTTTGAACAGGGATTTGGACCAGAAGCCTCCAGAGATACCTTTCAACACCACTCATTCTGTGGGCTCCCACTGGGGGCAGGTTCTGTGACGCACGGCGCGATGGGGAGCCCACACTGTTCTTTCCCGTAGGATGAATCACAGCACAAGTGATCTGTGGGCTTCTTTTGCTGGAAAATGCGGGACCTTACCGTGGACCCTCAGTTTCTGCTTTGGGGGAGTTACATCTGTGCAGTGAGCACAAAAATGATGGGGATGGGGGCTGGGTAGAGATGTAGATCTCATGAAGTCAAGGAATATATCACTTGCTACTCACACACTAGGCAAGCAACTAACTTGAGGAGATTGGGTTCCCCAGGGGTGACATCTGATTTGGAATAAGGGATAGGAGTAAAATAGGCCACTTTACATCTCAGGCTTTCTCAAGGAGCAGATTAAAAATATATGATAGAGAATGTCCTTCCCTTCCAAGTGGAGAAGATGGGGGGGGGGGGGCGGGGAAGGGATATTTGAGTTTCTGGGTCTGATGTGACAAGGAAAGGCATGGAAGTGGCTGCTACCTGAAAGAAGAGCAATGAAGAATTGGCTTTGGTGGGAAAGGAGCCATTTCACCATGTTCAATATTATCATCATTAAGCTGATCAGCTTCACCAGCAAGGAAGATACCGAGAATGAGAGAGCAAATATTGTAAGGGAAGGAGAGGAACACACATTCAAAATAGCTGTGTTCTGGAGAAAACTTGCCAATAAGTGCTTGCAGAGGGAGAGACAGAAGGTGAGACAGAGACCAGAAGAGAAAGCGGAGAAGAGAAAATGACAGGGTGGAGGAGAGTGGGAGAAAAGAAAATTTCTATCATTTCCGTAAATCTCTCCATCCTGCTCCCTCACACGCGCAGGCACCCTCTCTTCCCTCAGCTGTGCTGTGAGACTTGAATTCCCCCTGCACCATCCCCGTGGCAATGTGATTCCTCTAGGGGTGAGCTGAGGGGCTTCAGCCCAGAACCTCTGCCCCCCATCCCTGCCTGCGATTCCCAGCTCCCACCCTCCCCTCTACCTCCCCATCCAAGTCCTCTTCTTTGGGACAGAGAGCTTGTGCCACATCTTCGGTATGGCACATGAGGGTGCAAGATGTTTCCTTTCTTACCCGGCTGGAGTTTTAGTGACTATGAAGATTTAACCCTGTGTCTGTTGATACGAAGGGACTTTCCAAGCTAAGGAGTAACGACCTGATTTCTACTCCTCCTTCAGTTTGTCCTGTATTCATCTTCAAAGGGACGAGACAGTAACAGAGCTAAAAAGGGCTCCAGGAGCTGAAACTGAGTACAACTTTTGCCTTAAGGCTGTTGGTTCAATGTGATCTAGGTCCTGTGGGCTGCAAGAGGTGCCTGAAAAGGCTGGAGTTGCTTACTCTAGACAAGACAGAGAGGAGGGAAGACGATGGACTTCAGACAAGCAGGAGAAGATTGTGGAGAGAGAGAAGATGATGTTTTCCTTGTGTCCACAATGAGGAAAAAGCAATAGTTTTAGACTGCAGGGAGGGATGTTTAGAGGAGACATCAGAAAAAGCAGCGGGTGGTGAAGCACGAGTCTGGGTTGCCTGGACGTGAGTGTGAGGTCTGAGTTGTCAGCCATCAGTGAGGCTTTGCTAACATCAGCGAAAGGTGGCTTCTGTCTCACTGATCTGGGGGAAGAGCTGACAGACCAGCTGATCCCACGTGGTCCCTTGTCACTACATACTTCTGTGGTGATGTGTGTGCTGCTGTGTGAAAGCAGCCAGTGAGCCTCATCCTTCCCTGACAGGTTGGAATTGCAAGATCTCCTATTGGAGCTCGCTTTTCCCAGATGAGGTCCTCGAGTGGCAACCGTAGCAGAGGTGCTGAGACCTCTAGCATCTAGAGGTGTCAGACCCAGGTGATGCTCTCCCCCAGCATGGCATGTGCTCCATCCCTTCACTTGCAAACCCAGGCTGCCTGTGCACCCGCACCCATTCAGCCTGGTGGGGATGGCAACACACGCACCCTCCCACAGCCATTCCCTTGTCCTCCCTTCCCCCAGCCTGCCAGAAACAGATCCCCACAGGCTTGCTTTCCTCTCACACCCTTGGTTGTTCTAACATATCCTCGGGGAAGGTGTAAGACCGGCTGTGGCGATGAGATTGTGATCTTTATCTTTCCTTGTTTGGTGTTTTTTTTTTTTTTTAAATTGACAGTGGAGTTTCCCTTGCCATTTTCGGCAGATCTAAAAAAAAAACCAAACGCCTTAATTGAATATTCAGCATCTTTCCCAAGCACAGTGGTAGCCAGCGGGGGCCGTGGGTACGCGCTGGGAGAGGGGATGACTCACAAGCCCTGTCTTGTTCTTGGGCCCCCAGGACTCCTCTGCTTCTCTCCCTTTCTCTCTGCTGGGGGCTTGTGCTGATGGGCCCGTGGCTGCCAACTCTGATGGGGCTCTGGTCACAGCAGCACTGGTGGCCGGTGGCAGAGAAGAAGAAGAAGGCAGGAGAGAGGTGCCCTGCTCCTTTCAGGCTGCAGGGACAGGATGGGAGGGGAGGTTTTCACTGGAGTGTGTGGAAAATCAAAGTAGGGTGCCTCTGCTTTACATATAATGCTGGGGAAGAGCTAGGGGAGAAATCTGGCCAGGAGGTCTGTTAGTTTGGGAGCCCCAGATTCAAAACCTCTTGTACGGATCCTCCTCAGCTGCCCCAGGTGTCCTCCTGGTCCCCTCTTAGTTCAAGCTCTTTCCTGCTGGAACCTGAGCTAACACCAGCTGATGTTCACACACCCTCTCCTGTCGTTCGATCATTGACTAAATTAAATTTCAATTACTTTTTTCTTATTAAAAAAACAGTGACAACAGCAATGTTCAATTGGCAGCAGTTTCTTGGCCACTTGCAGTGGGGAAGGGTATGTGTGGGTGGTTTGGTGAGGAGGAGGAGCAGGAAGGGGAAGGTGGCGAGTCCTGGGTGACACCTTTGTGTGGACACACAGGAGGGCACAGGAGCAGGTTCCTGGCTGGGTGCCTCACTGGGAGATGTGGGGTGGCATGCTTTGGTTCTTCCCAAAAAGGGAGGCTAAAGATCAACCCCTTACCTTCGGGGTTGCCCAGCAGCTCTCAGTCCTGAGAAGGAGGGCTGTGCTAAAGGGTGAAAGTGGTCTCGTTCAAGCGATCCACTATGGGTCCCTCATGGTTGGACATGACCAGCTGGTTTTGATACCCTTGTTCTGATGGGCTGCTGAGGGTGTAGCTTGCTTGTTAGGAGGCCTGGCACAGCCTGACCTTACCTCTCTGGAAGTATATCCTTCACAGCCCCTCAGCAAGCTGGCAAGCTGAGGAAAGTGACTATCTTCACTTGTGTGTTTGTTGGGACTTCAGGGAGAAGAAGTGTGTCTGCCTGAAGGCACACACCATTTGCCTGCTCCCCTGCCCCTCAGACGAGCAGGATGGGAGCTGTGCAGGCAGCAGAGCTGTCCTGCATCCCCTGGGAACACCAGGAGTCCTGGCAAGAGCATCACCTCTGGTCTCTGGTTTCTGCTGTTGCTCAATTTTTCTCTCTATGTTCCTCACCACTCATCTCCAGGAAATGCCACCTGTGACCTCAGCCATCATACCTGTGTCAGCTGTACGGGCCAGGAGCACCTGGGGCCCCTTTTCTGATGGTGACATCTCCTGGGTGCATGCTGACAGGTAGTCAGGACTCATTGTCTCTCGAAGAAGCCAGGAAAATAAGCTTGTGTTTGAATCCCAGGTGCAGAGAGGGTCTGCCTGTCACAGCCAATTCAGCTGCTGCTCTGCCTGGCAGTGTTATTTCCTATTCTACGGGCTTCCTATTCACCTTGCTCTCTGTCCCTTTTGCTCGCTTTTGCCTTCACTCCTCTCTTTCTCTCTCCCTTTCCTCCCTCAGCTGCCTCCCAGCAGAGATTGGCTATTAAGCCAACTGTGCTGAGGCTGTGAGATGCACACAGGCATTAGGAGCAAATGATATTGTCTGGGCATTTGCCTCCGTTGCAGCAGTAGGGCGGCAGAAGGCATGTGTGTGTGTGCTGGGAAAGTGTGGGAAAAACGCATTTATGAGAGGTGTGATTAGCTTTAACTCTTTCGTGAGCTGTCCCTGTAATTTGCATCCTACAAGCCAAGGTGCGAGTCTGTACTGCTTGAGCTGTCAACGTGTGGGCACATGAGTTTCTTACATGGTCCGTGGGCAAAAAGCCACTCTATGTCAGTGTAAGTTATGCACGGATTGGCGGGAATGGAGTTGTACAACATGCAGTTCTACGAGAGCTGGGGTAGGTCCATCCCCAGCATAAATGCTGTGTGAGCAGCTCTAGGTTCCCCCCACCTGTGGCCAAACTGTAAATGCAGATTCATTTGTGGTATCTTCTGGCATTATGGGAGCAGCAGTTGGAAGGGCTTGGAGGGGCGGTGTAGAGGCAGCACTGTGGTTGTGGCTGTGTCTGTCACAGTGACGAGGGCATGGAAGGGGGGAGGCTTAGAAAATGCTGGAATTCGGATGACTTAGAACCGCCTCCATTGAAGGGGGAGAAGGATGAGAGTGAGGTCTTGATGTAGTCTTTTGCCCTTGAGAAGATTATTTTACTTTCATGATGGCACTTTCTCAGGTGTCTGGGTTATGAATGGTGTGTGGTGGCATTCTTCTGTGTGGTGGTTTTAGTGGGGGCAATACAGTGGGGGTGGTTTTAGTGGGGGCACGTTTAGTTTGGAGAAGAGAAGGCTGAAGGGGGACCTCATTGCCCTCTACAACTACCTGAAAGGAGGTTGTAGAGAGGTGGGTGTTGGCCTCTTCTCCCAAGTGAATAATGACAGGACCAGAGGAAATGGTCTCAAGTTGCAGCAGGGGAGGTTTAGATTAGATATTAGGAAGAATGACTTTACTGAGAGAGTGGTCAGGCACTGGAACAGCCTGCCCAGGGAGGTGGTGGAGTCACCAACCCTGGAGGTATTTAAGAAACGTGTAGACATGGCACTTCCGGGCATGCTCTAGTGCCTGAGATTGTTGGTTTGTGTCTGTTTGTGGGTGGGTGTGGTGTGTGGTTGTGGGTGTTTGTTTTGTGTGGGTTTTGTTTTTGTTTTGTTTTTGGTGTTTGGTTTTTTGTTGTTTTGTTCTTGTTTTTCTTTTTTTTTTTTTTGTGGTTGGACTCAATGATCTCAAAGGTCCCTTCCAACCAAGAAGATTCTGTGATTCTATGAGAGGGGTGAAAGTCTGGGCATTGAGCAAACAAACATCGGCATCATCCTGGAGGAGGAAAATTGAGGAGAGAAACAAACAGTTTATCAGAGAAACAGACTCAGATGGGTTTTATGAATTTATTTTTACATGAAGGAAATTAAATATCTCTCCCAGATAGGCACTGATGACTTGATCGTGGCTGTGCTTAGAAACTGTGTTGAGGTGGCTGAGGCTGGGTTGGCTTCTCAGCGCAGTGGCGCAGAGCGCTTGATACTGGGAGAGCTGGGGAGAGTGACATGGCTAGTGCTCAGCAACTGTGCTGGTGGCAGGCAGGGCACCCACGTGCCTTTGCAGGGGGCTGGATCAGCCATGGGGGAGTCATTCTTCATGCCCTGAGGGGTCAGGGCTTGGACTCAGACTCCTGCTTGGAGTCTGTCTCACCTTATGATTGTTTTTTCTTACCGACTGGTTCCCCCTCACTGTGACTTGTCTGACTTTCACAGATTTGCCCAGGAGTGGGTTAAACTTCCTCATTAATAACCAGACAGATAAAAATCACTGGAAAAGGTAAATGAAATGCTGCTCTGACACATCTGATGCAGTGGGGGAGGCAAATCCTCCAGACTGGAAAGCCATTGTCTCCCAGGGGTTTTCAGATATCACATCCTCGATGGAAGCGAATAGGACATGCCCAGTTCCACGAGAGCATCTGGTAATGTAGCATGGAGGGAAGGCAGAGGGACAGATTGGGGCCAACAGTGTTTTCTAATTTTATTTTGGGAGAGAGCTTTGTGAGAGGGAGGCGCTGTTTTAATCCCTGGGCTGAAGAATAAAGTGCAAGGGGCAGAGACAAGACCCACCAGCCACACGCCTTCTAGGGGGGAAAGTCAGTGAGTGATGATCAGTGCAAAGGAAGAGTGACTCAGCCCTGCAGGAAGGGGTGACGGACCCAGGCTTTGGAGAGATCAGCAGTGCCCAATGCCTGGATGCTCTGACTCTTCCTTAGCGTGGGCAGCACCTCTGGGGACATAGTTCCCTGTGACATAGCCTACAGTATTAAAAAAAAATATTATAAAATGGTTAGGGAAGCATTTCAGATACCTCTTGCTGTTGTCAAGGCAGCTTTGTAGCAGGCAGCAGTGAGGAGAGGCAGCAGAGGCTGGCTGGCTGCTGCTGGGCAGAACATCCCAGCAGGGGATCACACAGAAAGGAGCAGGAGGCCAAGATTTGGAGCGGGGTGTGTTGCTCCAAGCTCCCGAGTCTTCATTCTAATGCTCAACTTTGTCAGTGGCAACTGGGCAGTCTGCGGCGGATCCCTCCTTTCTTCCTGTGCCTCTACTGTTCAGGAAAAAAAAAAAAAAAAAAAAAAGAAGAAAAGAAAAAGGTGTTGAGGGAGGGAAGATGTGGGAAAACTGCCTTGGAAAAACAGCTCTGCCTTAATATGGGAAAAGCTGTATCTTATTTTGTTGGAACAGATGCAGTTTAGCAGGAGGAACATTAGGGAACACTTTGGGGAAATCTTTAATCCAGTAGTGGCATCCAAGAGAAATAGTGTAGGAGAAAAAGACCTGAGGGAGATGAAGATATGGTGATGCATTAGCAGATAAATAGCATGTAGCATACTCTGGGCACTTCCCCATCTCTGTGCCCCGGGAGGACCAGCTGAGTCTTCTTTTCGCCAACTCCAGCTCTCCGGTAGAGGAAGAGAGGGATGCGCGGCTCATCTCTCCCTGTCCTCAGCTCAGCAGAGGCTTTCCCTCGACCTGGCATATAGTTCTAATATCCAGAGCTTGTTCCTTTAAGCATTTACACCTCCAATAAGGCCGCCAGTCCCACTGCCATGTGGAGCCATAAACAGGGATAAACAGTAATTAGTATGGTAAATAGCTTGGCCTTGTGTTTTCTGGTTACAGTATCATGGTAATTATTTCCGGCTCCCTGCCTGTGTACTCCTGCTGTCTGATTTTGTGCTCTGTACATCTTTGCCAGCCTGATTATCGCTGGATACATTAAAATTGGCAATTGCTCTCTCCTGTCTCCCATCCTCTCCTCGGGGAGGGGGGCTGGCCTAGGCCCGTTACGCCGAGGTGATCGAGGATGACTGAGGGGCAAAGGGTAACATCAGGCAGCTCTCCGTCTTCTGGGGCTGTACCTTAGTGGACAGGACGTGGGTCTGTGCTGAGATAAAATAGGACAGCATTTTCAGGAAACCTGCCACTGGTCACCGGGCCGTTATAAAGTATGGCAAGAGAAATGGCTGGGTGAAACAGCTGGGCAGATCCTACCCGTGTGTCCCACTGCTGAGGCTTTTTTTTTCTTCTCCCTTTTGGCTGCCTTGCTGCAGAAAACAGCTTTGCCTCTGACAGAGGGTCTGATTTCAGTCTGGGTTTTGGCCCAGCAGGGATGGATGTGCACATGCACACAAGCCGGCATGCAGTGGCTCAAGGTCCTGCTTGCTGGGGAGAGAGAGACAGATCAAACATGCCTCACCTTGGTCTCTTGGCCAGCATCCCAAGCTCGGCTTTTCTTAAATGCATTGTGGTTGCTTTGGCATCGGTATCCACAGGCTGAATAGAGTTGAGAGCCTATGGATTTGGGGACCTGAGACCTTCCTACCAGCTGTGGAACCCACTCCAACTTGTGAGCCAGGGCTCTCCTTTCTTTCTAAACTCCTCCCAGTTAAAAGAGTCTCTGTTTTGCACAATGCTGCACTTTCATCTTGTCTCTGCTCTTCCCCAGAGCTCGGGAATCACTTTTTCCTTCTGGATGTCCCTCCTCAGCCACCTTCCTGCAGACTACAGCGGGTGAGTATGTCTCTCTTGCTTTATTTGCATCCGGCCCTTTCTGATATGTACACATGCAGGTCAGAGGCACTGGAGGCAGCTTCTGAAGCTGGGGTAATTGCACATTCACTCCCTCTCTCCCAGTGGCCAGGATCTTAGTGTGAGCAATTTGTTAGAACCCTCTCTCAGGTCCTGTTTTATTCATGGTTTCACCTATGAAATATCACCCAAATGGTTGTGTTTTCCCAGTTATGTCTGAACTCTCCCCTCTTCTCCCCATGGAGATACACTGCCTTATAACCCCTGTGTGCCTAGTGGGTTGGGTTTTGCAGCACTGTAGGGTTCATTGGCAGATGCATTGGCTGCTCCTAATGTACACAGGCGTGTGCCTTAGCTGACCCAGTTTTTTATTTTGCTGGAGATATAAGAATGTTATTATTCACAAAGTGTTGCAAACACATGCTGGGCTCTGTGAGACTCTCAGGAAGACAAAATAAATGGGCATTGCTAGGGAAGGAATGGCCAGGGGAGAGTCAGCTGCTGTTTCTTCCCAAAAAGCACCACAATAGCAACACTTGATTGTAGTGGTGGCCACAGGCAGGCCTGGCAGGGTCCTCGGCATGTCACTGACTTCATATCCATCTCAGGACATGCATTGTTGCCAAGGCATGCATTGTTCCCAAGAGGTTTTAGCTGGCCTGGTTTTGAAGGCCTGAAGTGCAGGACATTCCCCTGCATCCTCAATCAGTCTGTGATTGTACACTGTGCTGTCCTTATCACTAAATCTCCTGTAATGCAATGTAAGCCTGTTGTTGCTTCTTCTGTCCACTGTAGACACTAAGAATTGAGAACTCTTCTCCTTTTGTAGCAAACTTGTATGCATTTGAAAACTGTTATCGTGCCCGTTCTATAGTCTAAAAAGCTTCATTTTGCTCAGTACCTTCCTGGTAGGTCATGTTTTCTGCATCTCTTGTCATGGCAGCATCATTCTCCTACTATTTGGAGGAGTGCTGTGCTCTCCTCCCCCATCACTCTCAGACTGATGGACGAAAACCTCTCCATCACCCCTGGAACCATAAGTCCTTACAGAGACGCACGCCATCCTTCACTCCTCAAATATGACTTTGACTACATGTCATTTTTCTAGACAGATGAAGTCATTCATCAGATTTTCCTCACAAGACTTGGTGTTTGCTAAGGCAATTAATTCTAGCTGAATCTTGGCTTAGATGTGAGCCAAAAAGGTGTCTAAAGGAAAACTGATTTTGTGTGTGTGTGTGTGTCTCCTTTAGAAAGTTCTTTCTAGTGTTGATCTAAGGGGCGGAGAACCTTTCAATTCATTCCGCGTAGCACCCATGCTGCTTGGAAAGCCATCTCAGGAGTGGAAACCAGCTCTACTGCTTGGGGAATTTTGCAGTCGGCAAGCAGACGAGCTTTCCCTGGGTGGCTGCCTTTGAAACCAGCCTTCAGGTCTCCCTCTATCCCAGGGTGCAAACAGCGCATGAAAATGATTTACCAAGATTCTGCCAATCTCATCCTTTCCCAGTTTGTATCCCCTGCAGCTAGTGGATCGGGAAGTCTGCCTGTCATATAGGCTAGCAAAAGCTCATTCTCCTCTGATTTCTCGTTTGCTTTCAGCACCTATGACCTGGTCTTCACCTTTAACCTTTGGATCCTCTTTCTGCCCACTTAGAGAAACATAGATTGATAGAATGGTTTGGGTTGGAAGAGACCTTAAAGATCATTGAGTTCCAACCCCCCTGCATGGGCAGGGACACCTCCCACTAGACCAGGTTGCTCAAAGCTCCATCGAGCCTGGCCTCGAACACTTCCAGGGATGGGGCATCCACAACTTCCCTGGGCAACCTGTTCCAGTGTCTCACCACCCTCACAGTAAAGAATTTCTTTCTAGTATCTAATCTAAATCTCCCCTTTTTCAATTTAAAGCCATTGCCCCTCATCCTATCGCTACATTCCCTGATAAAGAGTCCCTCCCCATCTCTCCTGTAGGCCCCTTTAAGTACTGGAAGGCTGCTATAAGGTCTCCCTGGAGCCTTCTCTTCTCCAGGCTGAACAACCTGTCTCTCTCAGCCTGTCTTCGTAGGAGAGGTGTTTCAGCCCTCTGGTCATCTTCTTGGCACTCCTCTGGACCCGTCTTTCTTTGGTTGGGGGCCACAGAGCTGAACACAGTACTCCAGTACTTATGGCTGCAGGGTCTGCCTATCTGCCTTCTGCAACAGCTGAGAAGTTGCTTTGGTGTATCCCTGCCTCAGCTCCACCTTGGCTGGAGTCTCCTCATCCTTGGTCTCCTATTCTCCTGGCTGCTGTAGCTCACATTCACCCTCTCTGCTTTAAAAATGTTTCCTTCCCGGCTCACTTTTCTTTCTGCTGCTTTGCTTCCTTGTGGTCTCACCACAGTGATGGTGAGAGCCCTCGCTGGCACCCGTGTTTTGGGAGCCACCTGACTGCACCTCTTCACCTCTCCTGCTCCTGCTGAGGACAGCTGAAATGGGACCTGCCCTCTTCCCGCTCCCTCCCTCCCTCCTTCCCTCCCTCCCATCCCCTCCTTCTCTCCTTTCCCTCTCTGCCAAAAGTTCAACTCGCATGCAGCGATGCATGCAGAAATACTAAGTGTGTGCTTAAGACATATAATAAGCTTGGCTCCTACAGGCTGCTCTTCAGCCTTGGGCTCCAACACACTTCAGCAAAAAGACGGAGATACTACCTGCTCTGTGCAGAGGGGGCAGGTGACCCACACAGGGCCCCTGAGCTGGCAGGAAAATCCAGGCAGCCTAACCCCCTGCCTGATGCTTCTCCTCAGTCCAGGGAGCCTAAACCCTGCCTGATGCTTCTCCTTGAGCAGACAGTCCTGCCTGTCCCTGGATGTGTTTGCCTGAGAGACATCCTGCCGCCGGTGATGTACGTGCATGTGGAGATGCGGGTGTGTGGGCACAGGCTGTCCTCCTTTTGGGTGTTAACGCTTGCGCACGCATGTAAGGCAGATGTGCGAGCACTGGAGGGCATTTGTAGACACACACAGGCCTCCTGGCCCCGGTGTCTTTCACAGCAGCTGGGCTTTCTGCCTGGCTAGTTTTCACACTCCTGTGGCAGCCCAGGGAGGAGGGATGCGGAGAGTCACCGGGGGCTGGTGCCAGCAGGGAGCCTGGGAGGGAGCAGGAGACGGAGGTTGTGGCGTTGGTGCTGCAGCAGCTCATCAGCTGATGGTGGCTTTATCCCAGCTCAGCACCAGCCCCTGACAGCTCTGCGTTGGGCTTGGAGTGCCCCGGTTTGCTTGGAAGCCAGCCCACTTAGTAGCCACATGTCTTAGACTTCTCCCAGGAGTTTGGTGTGGCAGCCTTTTTGCCAGGGAGGATGGCGTTGTGCTGGCCTGATATGCAGATGTGAGGGAGCACTTCTGAAACGCTCATGGCCATCCCAGGGCAGCTGCCTGAGCTCAGCTCCCCAGCCAACATCAAGGCAGCTCCTCTTTGAAACGGTGGCTCTGGAGTACTGATGGTGACAAGAAGCCACATGTCTTTTCTGCCCTTACACAGGAAGAGTATTTTGTGGGTCTCTTCTTGGTGTACTGCTGTGGGGAGCTGTTTCACATGGGTCTCTTCCTCCTCTTCATCTCCCAGCTGGAGTCCTTTCCTCCCTGTCCAACTCACTAGCACCTGCCTGCTCTGCACATTGCTGGGGCTGTGTCCCAGGGGGCTGCACGCAGAGTAGGAAAAGGAGAAGGCTTTTCTCCTCAAAGCCTGTACAACAGAGGGGGTCAGGGTCAGATGGGGTGACACAGAGCCTGCTTGTGCTGCAAGCCGGGGATGACCCACTGCTCTCCTTGCCCAGGCCTCCTCAGCAGCTCTTGTGCAGGTACTTGTCTGGGTACTAGCGATGGTGTAGGTCTATCAGCAGGACAAACTGGTTCGTCCGAGCTCCGTGTGTCCCTTTCAGCTCTGGCTGTACCATGTGCACCTGGGTGCTTGGGCAGAGCCTTCTCCTTGCTCCATCATCAGCAAATGGAGAACCCTTCCCCTGCATGTCTGGTGTGCTCTGAGCACCCCTTTCCCACCCTCCATCAATTGGGGGTAGAGGAGGGTGGTTGCTCCCGCGCTGATGGCCGGGTCAGTGGTGTGAAGCCGTGGGAAGAGGCAGGCGCCTTGCGTCAAATTCCCAGCCTGATGCGAAGTAACGGAGCAGAAAGAGTGAGCGACGGGGAGGGCGGGAGGCAGGATGGGAGCGATGGAGGAGCTGGGGGAGGGGAGGGGAGAGGGAGACTGGTCTGTAGCCTGGGAGCAGAACAGCAAACAGGCTTATTATTAACCATAACCCCCGTCCCTTCCTAACCTTGCATCTGATAAACTGTTCTCTGATTCTTTTTCTTTGTTGTTTCTTTTTTCTTTAATTCTCCCTCAGGCACTGCTGTAGCTCGAATTTAGTCTCCAATATTTATATCTTTCTGTCTCTTCTACTTTCTTTCTTATTTGGAAAATATACCCAACAGGACTGTGGGACTTGGGAAGAGTTAGAATCACAGGGGATGCCACATTGGATCAGTGGGTCTAATCTGTTATCTTTCTTTCTGCCCATACTCTGCCTCTGTGGAAAATTAAACCATCCATCCCAGAGAAAAATACAGCAGTGTGATGGGAGATTTGGTGAGAAACACCTTCCTCACCCAGGACATCACCCTCCCTGCGACAGCGCACACCTTGATGTGTCAGATTTGCTTTCTGTTTGATGAGATTTGGTATCCAGGGGATCTCCCAGCTGGATGCTGGTACAGGATGACCCACTGTGTCGGTGTTGAGTTGGGGCTGGGCAGACCTGGCTTCCCACCCCACCTGTGGGGTGATCTTGGATGAAACATCTTTCTCTGGGCCTCAGTTTCCTCGTCTGTAAGATGAGAGCTAATTAGATCTGTTCCCTTCATCAAGTGCTTACATAACATCTCTACAGCTGAAAAATGCTGGAGGAGATGCCTTGTTTTGTACCTCAACAACCGAAGAGAAAAGTACATCAGCTGCCTCCAGACCTAGCAAATTCCTCACTGGTAGCATCAAGTACATGAAAGGGCATATTCCCCCTGATGAGGGGGAAATCAGTATGCACCGTTCTTCAGATAGAGCTGAAAGGAGATGAAGTTGGGGAGATAATCACCCCAAAGGAAAATGTTCCTCTCAGCTTATATCCTGGGGATTTGATCTTGTTTCATCTTGTTCTGGAGCCCAGAATAAGAATCATTGGATGAAATCAATTTTCAGTTACGTTAGAGGGCAGGTGAATCTCAGGTCTTTCATGTTGTGCCAGTTTATGCTTTTAATTCGGGAAAAGGCATCATCTCAGCCACCCCTTTACTGCAGTGGCGAGTCCTACAATAGAAGGCACATTCTTCTTTTCATTCCTGTATTGTTTTGTGCATTTACTCCACAAGCTTCTCTGCCATAGGGCACAGTAGGATGAGAAAGGGTTGGATCCATGAGCATTTTAGGCATCCTCTGTCATTTGCGCTGGAAGTTACCTACTGCCTTCCCCAGGCTTGTGCTGCTCTCAGCAAAAGCAGTGTCTGAGCCAAGGTTGTGTCTTTCCTGAGCCGTAGTCAATTTGAATGGGTCTCATCTTTTTGTAGATCTTACTGCATATGGTCTTCCATCTTAGTCCCTTTCCACTTCTTCTCTCACTCCCCGAAAGGCAGCCACCCTTAGACCCAGGGATTCTCGGCCCAGGCTACGTTGTGCAAACCCATCAGGAGGTGGCACCACAAGATTGTCTTTGTTGTTGTTTTGTTTTTGTAAATATTTTTCCGTTTTTCATACTAGCCCCAGCTGTCCTCTTGCTTTTCGGCCCACTGCTGCTCTCTGCCACTCAGCTGACTGCAGACGCTTGTCTGGTTTTCCTCCGAGGCTCCCGTGGGTCCAAAGCCAGGCCAGACCATGGGTCAGGGCCAGCTGGGATAAAGCAGCTGTGCAGAACACGGCACAGAGCCTCAAAGAGCTAAGGCCAAAGTGATGGATGGATGATGAGAAAGACTGTCTGTTATTTGTGATACAAGCTTGCTCCCTTCTCATTTTTAAGGAACAGTGAACATGACTGAGAGGAGACCCCAGTCCAGCCTGGGGGGCTCTTTAGCACTTGCTGCCTCTGCTGATCGGAGGATGCGTCTTGCCTGCTCTGCCTCTGCTCTGGGCTCCCTCCGGCTGTGTGAGGGCAGGCAGGGGCTGCCAGACAGAGCCAGGAAGCACAGCTGTGCCGAGAGGGTAATGGATGTTTTGGGGGCTGTTGACCTCAGCCGAGACAGAGCCTGTGCTTCTGCAACAGGTATTTTGCAAACGCTCACACACTTGAGTTTAACTTGCTTAGGCTCTTTCCAAATGAAGCACTGGTCCTTCTTGCATAGAGGTTGGTCAGGCTGCTGTATGCAGGCTCTGCATGGGTGCTGTTTGGATGATCAGCTTAGCTTTGGTGCTTGCCCACCGGCTGGCAAACTAGCTCTCTGATACTTTGAGCAGAGACAAGAAGGTTTTGAGCAAGATGACAAATAGGTACTGTATGAGACAGTCCCTTAGAGACAGTCGTACCTCAGTCTCGGTCTGAACCCAAGGGATGCCTTGAGGAAGCTCGGATCCAGGTTTCACCACTGGATCCTGCAGATCCGCTTCTAGAGACAATTCATCCAAGGCATTTGAAGACAATTCGCCTCTTCCCAGCAGCTGCTCAGCAAACTGCAATGGTGATCTTCCTTTCCTAGACTGAGCTGATGAGTTAAATTGAATTCCATCCCTTAGAGACCTCTCCCTCAAATGCACACCCTGTCATTACACTTTTCCTCTCCACTCTTGTTTTTCATAACAAACCACCTTTTCCTAAATGGTCTTTGTCTCCCGTCTAGAAACCTGTCTGCCACTGTAGCTTGGAGCTGCCCTTTGGGGGCAGAGATTCCTTTTTCTCTTCCACTCTGTTTCTCTCCTGTGCTGGAGGGTTTAGTTTATATTTTCCCTTATGCCTCTTTCTGAGCTTTTCTCTTTTACCATCCCCTTCTCCTCTTGTCTTGACCTGTTCTGCATGAGGAGGGGTGAGGTGAGGGGGTATCACAGCTTGCAGATGTTACAGATTCACGGTAGCATTCGGTGAAACCAGAAATGGTCTTTGTGTGCTCAACCACCTATTTCAGCTCTGCTACACCGCTCTGGCCCTGTAAATCACAGAATCATAGAATCATAGAATCATAGAATTGCCAAGGTTGGAAGGGACCTTTCAGATCATCTAGTCCAACCATCAACCTAACTCTGACAAAAACCATCACTAAGCCATATCTCTAAGCACTATGTCTACCCATCTTTTAAATACCGCCAGGGATGGTGACTCAACCACTTCCCTGGGCAGCCTGTTCCAATGCTTAATAACCCTTTCAGTGTAAAAATTTTTCCTAATATCCGGTCTAAACGTCCCCTGACACAACTTGAGGCCTTTTCCTCTTGTCCTATTGCCTGTTACCTGGGAGAAGAGACTGACGCCCACCTCTACAACCTCTTTTCAGGTAGTTGTAGATGAGAAGCCCAGGCAGGTTTGTGCGTGTCAGTGTTGCTTCCTGCGGCATCATGTGCTGCTGTACTCCTCATCTCAGCCCTTCTCCAGTGTTCTACCTCTTGAGGGGCTTCTTTTCCAACGTGTAAGATGATGCTGTATTTATCAGGTGGTGAGGACGGATGGCAGCACCCAGCAGAGAGGAAGAGGGAATGTGTGGGCCCTGACTCTGTGAGCTTCCAGACTGATGGGGCCCCAGCTGATGGGCAGGTTGCAGCCTGCATCTGGTCTGTGATGGTTGTGGAAGGGGAGAGTGCCTGTGGCACCACCATGCCATAAATGCACGTAAAGGTACGGGTGCAGGTGTGCCAGGTGCTGTGTGGTGCCAGCTGTGTGAGCCTCCTGCTCTGGCAGATCACAGGTGAAAAGAATTGTGGAGGTCTCATCCAGATGCCTTCTGCTGATGATAAAGTCCTTTTTCTGGTCACAAAAGTGGAGAATAGCTGGCGGTGGCTGTCAGCCCTTCCTCAGGAGACCCCTGATGCCCAGGTACCACAGCTGGGGCCAGAGGCATGTTGGCAGAGTGGCATCGTGCCCCAGGGCTGAAGAAGGGAAGGATGCACCCTGTCAGCCCTGAGATGGACAGGTGGGCGCCAGAGCAGAGCTCTGCACTGTAACAATGGGACAAGGGGCCCATGGGAGGGAGCTGACGTCCATCCCAAGAGCCCCCAGGATCAGGAGGTGGCATGGATCTAATTGCCGGCACCACTACTGGGAGCTCTGGGCCAGCTCTGAAATGCATCGGCAGATCGGTGTGAGGAGCTGTGCTTAAGAGCCACAACACTGAATCATTTCCCAGAAATCCCCTGTCAGTCTAACCATAAACACTGGGGAGAGTGGAAGGTGGGGAGACATGTGTTTCTTCAATTTCCTACAACAAAGCAAGCGTAAAAGGGGATTAGGAAGGCAATGCTGGGGGAAAAGAGGGAGAGATTTAGAAGGGAAGGGAACATTAAGATTGAGAGGGATAAAATGCAGATTGAAGTTGTTGGGCTAGAACATAAGAACTTCTCAGTCTATATATTTAGCTCAGTGAGGTATATAAACAGAAACCTACAGCCAGCTCAGCCACTTCTCCCCCAGTAGAGTGAGTCATCAGCCCTTGGATCTAAAGTTAGGTTCACGTCAGAGCTTACTCTCTCTCTCTCTCTCTCTCTCTCATTTTATTTTTCTCTTTCTATTTTGAAGGGTGTGGGAAAAGCTGAGCACCGTCTCCTGGAAGCAGCAAACATAAACCCACAATGGCAACAGATGCTGGACCCGATGCCCTCCCTGGGAGCACTGTGAAAAAGCCTGCTTTGTGCCTGGCTGCTCCTCTTCCTTGCCGAGCGCCTGGGAATGAGCTCACCTGACATGCGGCCGTGGCTAATGTGGGCACACAGTGGACCCAGCTCTGAGGGGTCTGTGCGCTGTGCAGATGAGCTGGAGGGTGGGCTGGGCTGCACAGCCGTTCCTGGGGGCAACAGCAACAGGACTCATAGCGACGGTCAGTGTTTGGCTCCTGTGAGGATCTGCCATCGGGGCTGGCAAGAGGGAGCAGGGCTGGGTCAGCCCGGCAGGAGGCAGGATGATACCCGTGAGACTTGGCTAGAGGATGTCCTTAAATCCAGTGTAGGCTGCTGCCTGGTGGGCTCAGCCCACAGCCACCTGCAAACCTGCAAGAGGAGAGGGCTGCGTCTCCCAGAGCTACCCCTGCAGCCTCTCTGCTGTGATAATGCTCCCCCTTTCCTGCTTGTGCCCTCTCGGCCGGTCCCCTCTCTGAAGCAGTTGCAGTGAATATACTTTCCCCACTCTCCTCACACACTTTCCCCACTAACCTCCCCCCTCCGCCAGTGCTGCTGGCTCAGGTGGTGACAGGGGCGGTGTGGACTTTCCTGTTCCTCTCAAAAATCGCAGAGAGGACAGAGAGGGACCCTTGGAAATGTTCTGGATGCATCTGAAGGACCAGCTTGTGCCCTGCTCACCTCTGATGTGACCCACCCCCAAGGTTGCTCCCAAGAGACCCCATGGGTATCACTCAGGGCAGGCAACAAAACTATTTGAAAGTGCCTTGGGGGTTGATGATGGAGCCTTGTCACTACTGTGACCTGCAAGACGAGGAGCCATTCACCTTCAGACCCTTCCCTTGGGGCTGGTGGAGAGGAGGGTCTGCTCAGGGAGGGCAGCGGCTTCCCAGCCCAAGGCTTGGTGATAACACTGGGATTGCCACTGCGAGGGATGCCCATGGTGTACATACCAGTAAGCCCACGAAAATCCTCCCCAGTGTGTGCGGTCTTTTGGAGGGGGGACACAAGGGGGCTCTGCTCTGGAGCATGAGCTGCCCTGGGCTTACTCATTTCACCTGCTCTAAGTCTGTGAAGGGATGAACAGCATGGCTCCATTTCTCCACCCAGCCCCTTTCCCTCTCCCCTCCTTCCAAGCCTGTTGCGTGTTTTTATCAATTTGGAGGGTTTGTCTGAGTGAAAGTTCAAATGTCTCTTTATCCCCGTGCTGTGGGTAGGCTGGAAGGCAAACAGACATGATCCTGGGATGTGGACGTCAGTGATGACCCACGGATTATCCGGGGTGTGTATTTACGTGCATCTGTCCTCCTGTGCCCCTCTGTCTGTACCCTTCTTCTTCCCTAACATTTCATTTCTTTCGCTTCTCCTTGCTGCCCTGTTTCTGCCTCCTGTGTCACCATCTCCCTCTCTCTCCTGCCCTCCTCCTCATTCTCTTTTTCTCATTTGATATTCATGCATGAATAAATTCAATTGCATTTTTTCCCTGTTCCCCCTGAAGGGGCTTGTTGGTGAATTGCAGGCATCTGAAATCATATAATACTCAGATTCATCATTTCGGGGACAGAATTGAAGCCCTTCTTCTCAGGAAGGAACAGCGGATGCTTTTTGTGAGGGGAGGGAGCGGCGAATGTCCAGGGTGGACTTGCTGGCACAAGGGAACTAGAAGGCCAGCCAGTGCCTCTGGTGTATGTAGGAATGGGGAAGGCATACATAGGTGTGTGTAGGTGAGTGCCTATAGTCGCTTGCATATTTGCTATGTGTGGTGCTTGTGGTGTCCTTAGGGGAGAGTAACATCTCGTAGGGGGCTGCCAAGATTTGGTTGAGGCAGGAGCTGTCTCAGCAGTTGCCGGCAGCCCAGCAGCCCAGGATTCAGAGCAATCATCTAGAGATCTGCCCAGGCATCCTCCTCAGCTGACTTTTGGGATGATTATGTAGCTCTGGTATCACCCTAAACTCTTCTGTGGGTCTGGGGACGTGCCCAGAGCCATATCCTCATTGCACTAAGAAGTTGTGTATCCCAAAATCATGTCCATCCTGCACTTCAGGGGGCTTCCTGCTGTGGATGGGCACTTACTGTCTCCCTGCACCTACATGGGAGCCCTCCAGGTCATGCAGGTGGGGGGACTCAGAGTAACCACAACCTTCTTTGGTACCGAAGGTGGCTGGAGGTACTGTCCTGCACGGTTTCAGTACAAACAGGCTCTGACCACTGACAGGGAGAGGTCCGGCCAGCACAAATATTTATCCTGGGATAAAATCTCTTTCTGGCTTGTGGAAGATGCCTGAGTTTACCATGCGACCACAGTCCTGGTCAAAAGCTATGAAAAAAGAAAGGCTGGACTTGCCGAGGAATGGCTGTTTTTCAAGAGAGTTGTTAATCAGGTAACTTCTCATGCTCACAACATTCCTGTCATTTATAACCCTGCTCTGTTTTCTATTTTTTCAAAGCGCTCCTGGTGTACCCTGAGGATCCTCTGAGGGCTGAGTTTGTCTTTCAGGAGAGGAAACAAGATTAGACACTTTATAAACCACAACAGTGTTACACTAAAAGCGGACAGCGGCCGTCATCTTTGCTCCAAAGACTTTTAAGGGCCTCAGGAGAGACCGCGGCGATGCCAACCACCCCACTTAGAATCCAGGGAGCTTGACATATGTGATGGAAATAGCTGGGGGCTCCGTGGCTTCTGGACCTAAGTGCAGCCAAGCCAAGCCATGCCACATGGAGATGGACAGCAGAGGAAAGGGTATGTAACTGGTGTTTTTTACCCTAGATGGTGAATGCATGTGAGCTACCTTGAGGTCAAACCAGAGATGCTCTGGCTTTACTGGAAGGTGGGCTTGCTCCATTGCCTTCCTGCAGAGAGTTAACGACTGAGGGCCTGTTTCACAGTGTGATTAAAGTGCTTGGTTTCCCAGCCATTTTTAGGTCAGATGTGTTAATTACCCTGACCCAGCTATTCTAGCCGTGAACGCAAAGTCTGCCACAGCCGGTGCAGATGTTGTCTTGGTGGGGAAGGGCTGGAGAAGGCTTTGTGTAACCCTGCGAGGAAGTGTAGGAGCTTCTGGGCTGCAGCACATGTTGTACCACACCTCAACTGGGAGCTGGGTGTTTTTTAGCTGCTTATTTACAATATATGCCCATGGCAGATGCAAGAATTTCTCTGTCTCTCCTAACATCCAAGGTTTTATTGGTCTGAACAGGCAAAACCCATGAAGAACCTTGAGGATTGTGATGGCTTCACATAGCGTCTCTTTCCCAGAGCCAGCTTGGGGATCCTCAGCAGCAAAATTGAAGGCTGACGCTCCAAGGATTAGAGGCCGGTGCTGGTGTGCTTGCCCATGCCAAGACTGCTCGGCTGTGGGATGGGACCAGTGGGGGAGATGGCTGGGCTGGCCCTCCATCACGGGGAGCTCAAGGTGGCCATACTCTGTTCTAGTCCCAGGATAACATACTCTGTGTGTTCTCCATCCTGCTCATTTCACCCTGGCTTCATAAAATGCAGTAGGAAACTAATTTGTACTGAGTTGTTCCCCCACCCTGAGTTCCCGTAACAGATTTGGGAGTAGGATGGGGGGAGAGGAGGGACTGGTTTTGAGGGAGGGACTTTTGTGGGGGGCTTGTTAGGTTGTTTTTTTCTCTTCCCAAGGGGTAATTCTCTAACCTGCTTGGTTTGTGACCTGTGGAAGGACACATGCTCACAAGTTCAGGGGAAGGCAGGCATGCCGAAGGTGGTGTCTGTCAGAAAAGGGAGGGGAAAATTGGCTGTCCTGAGACCCCACTGTGGATGTGAGTGTGCAACGGTATGTGAGGAAATTTCTTCCTTTCCTCTGGTGTTGCTAAAATTCCTGCCTTATGCACCTCTAATTGTAGGTTTCCCCTAAAGACATTTGGTGTCACTGTAAGGACGGCATTTCTCTCTCTGCCTGTACAGTTATTCTCTCTCTCTCTCGCTGTGCCGTTCGCTCCATAAGCTGTTGGTGAACATACCATAAGACACAGATAGAGAGAGAGAGACAGACAGAAACCACACACCAGCCCTTTCTCCTCGCTTTCCCCTCAGGGAATAGCTAAACTTGCCCTCATCCACACCTCCATCACCTCCCAGCACCCCACGATTATTTTGAGCCTCTGGTCTTTTTTGGAAGGAAGCTTCTGTCACTTCTTAACACCACCCGCCTGGAAAAACACACACACACACAAACAAAGCCCCCCAAACCCTCCCGCGAAGGAAGAGGTCCTTTTTTTTTGGCCTCTTTTCTTTTGCTCTGACTCTAGAGCTTCAGACTCCAGCCTGAGCAGCCACAATTTCTTACCATGTATTCTCCTTTTAAACCATCTCCTTCCTGCACACGCTCAGTCCTTGCAGCTACGGATCTAACACAACTCCCCGCTTCTCGCCTGCAGGTTCTTTGCTCCCCGTCACTCAGCTGATCCTGATCTTTTTTCTCCGATTTTTCCCCCCACCCCGGGCGCTGAGGTGTGTGTGTCTGTGTGTGAGTGTGCCTGTGTGCAAGGGGGGGAGGTGGGGGGGGCTTTTTTTTTTTTCTCTTGGTGGGGGAATTTTTTCAAAGCGTCTTCATTATTATTTTATTTTGCTTCTCTGACTTGGACACTTCTCCCTTGGAGATTTCTTTTCCATGCAAAGGTAGGTGAGACGCATGCACACCTGGCTAACCTTATGTCTGTCTCGTTTCGCTTGTTATTGCTGTCCTTTTAATAGAAAACTTGCGCCCACCCGTGTACCTGCATCATTTCTGTTTTGTTTCGTACCTGTTTCCTCTTCGGCAGAAGTAAAGGCTGAGGGTAGACATGTCTGTAATGTTAATAATTCTGTCTTTCCAGAGAGGAAAGTTATTTCTCTGTGCATGTCCAGCTGTATGTGTATGTCCATGTGCGGTGCCCATGTATGTGAGACTGCCTCTGTTTGCCCAATAAGTAGCAATAATTGATTTTGGTGTGTGTTTTGGGCAGGGGTGGTGGTGGAAAGGGAATGACTCTGTGTCCAGCAGTTCACGTCCATGAGTGATTGCAGCAGGGAATGTGTTTCTCACACATACTCAACAGCTCTTTATACATGACTATAAATGATACAAGGAGTGTGAATAATCCCAGAAATTTCAGATTTAGCCCTGGTTACTTTGTACTGTTGTGATGGGGAAGGATGGTGGGAAAGAGGAAGGGTTACAAAATCTCCTCCCTGGAGAGGTAACTGCCTGAGACTTGTGTATATATATAACTTTTCTTTAAACCATCTCACTGTGAGGGGCTTCTTGGGTTTGGGTTATTTTTATTTCTTTGCAAAGAAAGAGTTGGATCTTGGATTAAGGTTTCATAAATTGTGCTTTCTTGTTTTGTTTATGATTATTATTGCATTTCAATTGCGTGTGCAACATCCAAAGTGTCTGAAAAGGGACAGGGAATAGGATGTACTTTAATATAGCAAATGCATCATCTTCTGTACATCACTGGCAGCTGTTGGCTGGAGTCAGGGGGAAAGAAATAGAAGAATTAAAAGAAATAATGTTAGACATGGTTGACTGGCAATTATCTGGCATATTTTCTGCCAATACTGGTTTTCGTAACACTCTTGATGGATACCTTTTGCTTCTTGGTAACAGCAGCTGTGTGAAAAGTACCAGGGGCTTTAAAAAGAAAAAAAATAGAAAGAAAAAAACAACATGCATAATTTCCCTGCAAGTTATTACAAAGAAAAATGGTAAACATCAAAAAGCAGAACTTGCTCTGCATTTTCTCTCTGTTGATAGGAAGCATTTTTCTCATTGATCTGGGGGTTGCTAGTGGTTCTGTATCTCTGTCGCTTAGAAGACTGCTATGTTAATTGTCAGTTGTTTCTGTGTGCTATTGCAGAGCTCTTGGTCTTAAATTTGGGCTGGTGATTGAGGATTTATTATCTCAGAAGAAGGAAGGGGTCTGCTGGCCCTCCACCCCCCTCACCCCTCGATGTTTTCACTCCAACACGTAAACTTCTCTGTCGGCGGAAGGAAATCCACAAGCTCATTATCTTCTCAACACCCTACCTGCAAAGAAACTTTTAATTCAAAGCACTGGGAAGGGAATTCAGGAGCCCTGTTTCTAGCCCCCTTCCCTTTTGTATTCTAAGGACACCTTGGGAGCATCTCTCCCCCAGCCAGCACTGCTCCATCCCTCAGGTCTGGGCAGGAGGCAGCTGCCCACTGCCTGCAAGGGCTTATGCCACAGCACTGAGAGCATTTATCTCTCTCTCCGTTAAATAACATAATAGTTTCATGGCATTGGCATCAAACGTGGGCTTCCTCAGAACCACAGCAGTGCATGCCTGTTGGTGAAGGTCTAGTGCCACGATCCCCTCCCCAGGGGAGCCAGGAGGCAGGCAGGGAGAGAATCCGGGCATTGCGCTGGATTCTCTGCCCACTGGCAGGGCCCTTGCACCGTGCTGGCTGGGAGAGGGTGCAGTACCTGTCCGGGAAAGTCTTGCCCCTGGCTGTAGCAGGAAGGTGGTGAAAAGCAGTTTTCCTTCAGATCTTACTGGAAAGCGTGTGTCTGAGCACTGGCCACCTCGATGCACCAGCAGATGCACACGTGCTGTGCCAGGAGATCTGGTGGTGATTATGTCAGAGGAGAATCAGGGGGACAAGGAGGGAGCTTTGATCTGCCACATCTAAGGGGTTTGCCTTGTGAAGCCTGGATCAATCTGACAGTGCCTATCATAAAGGGGGAATTATGCCAACCTGTCTCATGTTTTCTCTCACAAAATCTGCCCTTGTTGCTGCCTCAGGAGCGTTTTCAGCCGGTGGACCTGGCTGGAGCAGGGCCAGTGCAGCCACAGCCATCGAGGGAGCGAGGGGAAGCGTCACAGGAGGGGGCTGCTGATTCACGAGGAGCTCACTGCTTGCCTGTGGGTGTTTCTGGGTAGGCACAGGGGCCTCGGTTGGGATATTCGGAGACCAGTTGGGCTGCTTGGGGTCTATCAGAGCGCACCTGTGATGTTGTGTCCCCACTAAGAGCAGCACCTTTCCTGCTGGTCCAGCCCTAGGCATCCTTGAAGCACCAGTAATGCACCTCTGCCCCTCTGGCTTCTCCTCTAGTCCTGGGCTCCTTCCTTCCTTCCTTCCTTCCTTCCTTCCTTCCTTCCTTCCTTCCTTCCTTCCTTCCTTCCTTCCTTCCTTCCTCCCACCAACCCACTTCACACCTGGCTGCATTACTGCTGCCTGATCTGGTTTTGGAAAATCCATGTGTCCATGCGATGTGGTCCCAACCTACAGCCCTACTTAGTGTTACAGCCCTGCCTTGTCCAAGCCACAGCAAGGTACACCAGGAGGATATCCCAGACCGGGGTGGCTTAGGCTGAGCCTCAGCCACCTTTGATTTTGGGAAAAGCCTGCAATTCTGGGCTCTGCTGCAAAGAAGCCATATGCTTGGTCAGCCTTTTTTCCTGGGAAAAAAAATATGTTGAAACCAATTTTTATTCATTTTTCTCAATGAGAACAAGTATTTACAGCTGGAAACTCATGAAATGCACACACAATGTTAGGAAGCTTTAAAAGAGCTGGCCACTGATTTAAAATGAATTTGATCTTTTATTAAATCAAAGTCCTAATCCTGCAAATTCAAGCAAGCAGGTGAATGGATGCACTTGCACAGAGCCTTCCTGAAACTGCTGGGTGCATGGGTGGGCTGAGAAATCAAGTGGCACAGGTGAATCTGCAAGACCAGGTAGTACCATTTCTTAGCTGTATTTTTTTAAATCTGTAAGACGGGATAATGTAGGGCTGATTTTAAGAGTGTTCAAGGTCTATAAAACCCCAGCCTGTCATTTGGAAGTAAAGGTTTCTTCCCAGTTGTGCAGAGGTGCGTAGTTGTTTATAATGACCTAATATAGTCAGCTTATTTAGTTTATTCATCTGTGTCTGACATGCATACCTTGAAGCCCTTAGAAATCACGTAGTGGTTTGAAAAATGTCTTATACTGATACAAAATTTATTTAAGACCTCTAATCATAACTCTGCCTGCATAAATCAACCCACTAACTTGGTAATAAACTCCTCGCTTTCCCGGTACTCGTCAGGCCACCGTGTTTGAAGCACTGCGGTGTGCCCTGAAGAGCAATCAGCCCAGTGTATCAGGGACTAATTGCAATGAGGAGATCTCAGAAAATGCCTTGTCGCTTGCCTTGGACCAGAGGTGTGCGCTGCTGTGGTGGCACAGGAGGGAGGTGGTCTCTTGGCTAAGCCAGGCTCAGTCATGGGGGGCTTTGCAGGTTGATACCAGTCCTTGCAGCCTGTGGGCGAGTGGACATGCTGTGGGCTCTTGGTGTGAAATGCTGCTTGTTGGTGTTTTCTGCAGTAGCTTGTGTTTCCTAGCACCCGCAGAGTGCAGTACAGCAGCCCCATCACGGTGTCACCAAGGCAGGATCAGAAAGGTGCCTCTGAAAGGAAAGGTTGTTCCCCTCTTATCTAGTGTGAGTGTATATTAAAAAGGAAAAAAAAAAAAGGGGCAGCTGATCTCTGCTTCTGACATAGCCATCGTCTGCAGTACAGGCACCACGTCCTGCTCCATCGTGCCTCAATGTAAAGGTTGGTGAGGGCATCCTGGGGAAGGCCAGCAAGGGGCATTTGCACGTGAAACCACTGGAACTTGGGGTTATGGCTGCGTGTTTGAACAGGATGGAGAGGAGCTGCTGACCTGCGCTGTTGGTAGCTGGTGGAGTGGCCAGTACCGGGGATTTTGTGGCTGTGATGTGGATGCTGCAAATATTTCTGTGTTGTGATCATTAGACAGAGGGAAGGTTTTTATTTCCTTTCTCTGAAGTGTCAGAGTTTGGCCATGACTAGAAAAACAGCACTGTCTAGAGAGCACAGGTGGGGTTAGTGGTATTAAACATGTCTCAGGTGTTGGGTTAGTGTGTCTTGCTGACAGGCTCGATTAAGTTTCTTGCCAGGACAGAGGTTAGGAATGGATTTTCCTACAGGTCAGACTGCCAGGGATGGATGGGATCCTGTTTCTGCTGCTGCAGTATGTGTGTGCCTGCAGTGTGCCCAGCTTCATCTCGCATCTCCTCCCCGAGCAAGAGCTTTCGGCAGTGGTGATGCCCTCAATTGCTCGTCTGCCTTGGACATTTTTTTTTTTTTCTTAAGTTTGCCAGTGGAGTTGGTGAGAGATGGGGAGAGGGTATCTGTTTATGGACTCTTCTGGACTGAGTTTTCTTGCAAGATTGTCTGCTATGGGGAGGGATTGGACTACAGGGGTCTGTTTCAGGTCTGCGGTCAAATATGCTTTCATTGGTGTCTTTGCTGCTTGTCAGTGATTTCTATTCAAGCAACCACCCAAGCTTTGATTTGTTGGTTTGGTTTGGTTTGGTTTTGTTTTTCTGGTGACAGCAGGGAGAGAAGGGGACTTTTCGGGCTTATATAAATGAGTAGCAGTGACAGGGATGCAGGGAGCCATCACAAGGTCCTGGTTTATCTACTGGCCTGAGATTGAACAGCCCATAGGCCTTTGCAGAAGAGCCACTTCTGTTGTCTCCTCTCTGCTTCTAGATGATTCCCATCTTCATGGCTACATTTCTTTCCCATATCCCCTCTCTCCTTTCTAGAGGCAGAGCCTGGGGCATCATCACACTCCACATAGCTTCAGCTCCCTTCCTGTTTTTGTTTTTGCCAGAGTTATTTTGCTCCAAATATGCATCTGGGTTTATGCAGATTATCTCCTTTGGAGGCAGGGGATTGCAGGGGAGTGGTGGTGGTAGTAATTTATAGGGAGGGGAGAAGCATAAGATATAACTCTTGATGCTCCCCAAATCCCTTAGCATTGTGTTCCCTTTAGATGTGCTCCTTCATCTCTCACTTCTCCCCACCTCCCTTTCCACCCCAGGGAATCTCCTCATGGTGATGTGGGTTGGGACAAAGTCTGGAGGTGGGATGAGGATGCTTGTGCAGGGATGGGAGGTTGCATCCAGTGCTGTGCCGTGCCAGGGAGCAGAGGGTCTCCTGGGGTCTCTCTGCTCCTTCTATGCTGCTGTTTTCCTACACGTACTCACTGCAACGGGTCCTGAAGGGACACTGGGTCAGGCTGGGCACTGGGACCACGACAAAAGGGGCAAAGAGGTTGATCCAGGAAGGATGGTGTGGAAGGGCAGAGCTCCTCACTGCTGGCTTAGCCCAGGTGGGAGCAACCAGCCTGACCACAGCTCCAGGCTGCCCTTCTCTATCCACTCTCAGTGCAGGTGCAACGCTGGCAGCCCTTGTGGTGGCAGGAACTGCAGCTCTGTTCCCCTAGCGCAGGCTTCTCCAGGAGGCACAACTGAAGTATTTGCACATTTTGCCTCTCCTGCAAGCACTTCATATTCTGGCTCAAGGGCTGAGAGTGTGAGGATGGCCCTAAAACCGTCGTTGCTAGGAGCCTACGAGACCACTATCTTCCTCTTCATCATCCTCATCAGACCCGTGTTAGTTGACATTGTCATTGCTGATCTGGAGGAGGGAGTAAACAGCATGTTGATGACTTTCCCGGATGATGATAAAACTGTTTTTTTGCCTGCTGGTGGGGACAGAGAAAAATAACAGAAAGGGAACTAGTGAGGTCAGAAAGACGGGCAGAAAATAACATGATGAGATTCATCTTAGGAAAAATGCAAGCTAATGCATCTGGGGGCAATGTAAGCTGAAATACGCAGTCTGAGGACCTGGTGAGGGGCAAGGGAGGGGAAGGCACACGCCACGAGACCAAGGTGTGACAGTAGATGGCATATCAGACATGGGCTTGCAGCGTGATGAGGCCAGCAACAGAGACATCAGGATGGCAGCCCGCCTCTGCGGCCGGCCCAGGCGCCAGCCCTGCGGGAAAGCGATGCTTGGCACATCATTATCGGCAGAGCATTGGTAGGCGAGAGGCGGCTTTCAGCGTGGATCTGCACGGAATGACCACGGGGCGAGGGAGATTAATTTATGAGCAAGGATTAAGTGCTAAAGATGTGTAGCTTTGCTAAGCAGTGGTTTTAAGGAAGAGGACATGACAGGAATCCATGCACTGAAAGGTGCCCGTGTGCCCGAGGAGGAGGCATCGCTGTGAGTGGGTGCAGACCGAAGCGGGTCTCAGGGAACAAGGGGGGAAGGTTGGAAAGGCAAAACACTGGCTCTGGGGCAGAACCTCCCCATAGATGGGTCTGTTAGAATGTGGAGCCAGCCCCAAAAGGAGATTTTTAGGTGCCTGTTTATTTGGGACACCAAAAAATGAAAATGATTTGTTGAAAGCAAGCATGCGTATTCTCTGAGGAGCAGTGGGATGAGGCTGAGGTCTTCAGTAGCACTAACCTCTGGGTCTCAAACGCCTCACATAGTCAAGGCCAGGTAATGATTTTTCACCTGGAAATTTCCTTTGCCTCTGTATCTCCTCAACCCAAAGTGACCATGTTGCTCCTGTGCCTTTTCTTCTCTCATCGTTTACCTTTTCCCCATCTCTCCAGCAACTTCTTTGTCTCCACAACATCTCCTTCAGGCTTGGCCAAAGGCTTCTTAGCAGCGTAAGCAGATCCCTACTTTACTGCACTAGGAATGGGGACCAGAGGCAAGGCCAGGATGGGAGTATCCCAGCCATGCAAGGGGGAAGCAAAGTGGTGGACATCGGCTGTGATGATAAGGGTGGGAGAGCCCAGGAGATCTGGGCTTGCTCTTCCTACAGCTGGGGTGTGCTGCCTGTGGTACAAGTTGAAAGCAGGGTATTTCCAAGGCTTCAAGACAGATAGTTTGCTTATCTTTATTTCACCCTGTGCTGACCACACTGCTCCTTCCCCCGCTCGTCAGGATGGGAGAATTTCTTCGGCTCCCTGTCCTGAGCAGGAGGAGGGATCCAAAATCGCCAGGGTGGAAAGGGGAAGGCTGTCAAGCTCTGAGCAAGTCTGGCAGAGGTTAATAACATATGCAGAGATAAGGCACAGCAATCATCCGGAGTATGGCCAAAAGGCAGTAGTTTGTGGGCTTTTGACCAGGCAGGGCAGCTGGGACACCCTGGCCCTGGTGCAGGCCACTGATGGCATGTTTCAGGGGTGCACGGGCACACCAGCACCTGTGGGCGATGGATTTGGGCACCATGTGAAATGTTTTCTGCTGGGTTCTGCCATGTCCCCTTGCATCAGGAGGTGCTGAGATGACGGAGATGTAAAAGCTCCACTTTCAAATTAGCTGCTAATAAAAGCAACCCTCTTCCTTACCCGATACCGGTACACCTCCACGCACCTGCAGGCAGACGAGAACAGGCGCTGCCTCACATGAACAGGCAGAGAAACATGCCGATGCCAGGTGAACATAAACACAGAGGGAGCTGTGTACCACTAATTATATTGTACCACTGCAAACGTTCAAAATGTGAAACCTGTATGACTAACACATCCCCACAGCCAGACGCATGCATCAAAGATAACACAGAACCAGTGCTTGCCATTTATAGCAACAAACAAACACGGGCTCACAACCGTGTACAACAGGCCACCCCGGGAGGCACAGGTGCACACACAGCTACCGAATGGGGTCACCCACACACGTTGGTAAATATGCCACACAGCCAGAAACACCCTTAAAGAAGTCTGGGTTTGTGTGAAGCCAGCCACGAGAGCTGTGCCCCAAGATGCTCGTCAACTTTCGGTCGGACATTTGGAGATGATACCTAAATATGTGCACCGCAGGTGCTGCTCCTGTTGATGTGGCCATCTTGCCCTCCCCTGCGATGCCAGCTGGAGGTTGTCATTTTTGTCCCTCTTCTGCAAGGGTGACGCAGGGGTGTTAGCAGGACAGAGCAGCTGCCGGGCTTCTTGCTGCTTCTGAGTAACAAGTGAAGGATCGTGATGGGTGGTCCATAAAGGACTTGTGTCCCCTCAAGGATGGGAGATGCTGTATATACCTATCGCTGCTCTTAAAGGAAATATACTCTGTGCTTTCATCTCAGCTGCAGGCCCTGGTGTTGCCCAGGCAAGCAGTGTGCAGGGAGAAAGGGACAGCCCCAGGGCAGCATGGGCTGGTGAGGGATACGAGGTTCAGGATAGTAGTGGGGAAGGTGAACTCTTTGGATGCTCCTGCAGGAGGAGAGACGTCCCACTGGGATCTGGGTGGATTGCCTCCAGCACTGGGATGGTGCTCTGGGGACCTCTCTCTGGTATTTTCTTCTCTTGCCTGGCTGCAAAAGGCTCTTTCACTGGCAAGATGCAATAGTCTCTCTTATCCTGTCTGTGCCCTAGAGGTTTTCAGGAAAGGTCTGCATGAGCATTGCAAAGGTCTCATCAGACTTCCCTCACCCACAGTCCCTGAGGGCCCCTCTCTGGGGGAGGAAGGGGTGGTGAGGAACCAGGAGAGTGCTTCAGATGGGGAGTGATGCCTATGGGACACCTTGGGCTGGCTGGCTCGTGGCACTTTGCTTAGCTGTGGCGTGCCTGGCAGGTCATGTCATTAACAGACCTGAGATGCCAGTCGCAGTCCTGGAGGGGAACATGTCTCAGCAGAGACCCCTCTGAGCAGGTCAGGAGGTGACATTGTCCTTTGGGGACAGATGGCCCCAATCTGAAGCACTTCCCCTGAATTGTGACATCTCCTCTTTTTTTCTCCCAAGCAATCTCCCCTGTGCATTATGTCTACCACACTTCCCTTGCTATTTCAGAGCATCCTGCCCTCTCCTTCCCCAGCGGAGTCACGAGACCTGCCGTCCGGCAGGACCGGGTGCTTTCTCCGAAGTGGGGAAGGGCTGAGACAGAGGCCAGCAGCTTGTCCCCTGCCTGCCAAGTCAGTGAGCTCCCTGCCAGCACACGTGTCCGGGGCAGGTGTGCATGCCAGATGCAGGACCAGCAGGGGCTCGGCTTGGGATGGCAGTGGCTTTAAATGGCTCTTGGGAATGGATGGTGGGGAAAAGAGGCGTGAAGGCTTGAGAGCTGGCTCTGGGAAAGGCTTTGGTGCAGGCTGCACAGGGAGAGGAGGCAGGAGGAGCTGCCAGACCAGAGATATCTTCCCTTCCCCTGGGAGGGAAGTGCAGCCGCTGTAGCATCGCTCCTCCAGCGGTATGTGACTTTTGCAGGGGAATGTTTTCATGTGTTTGGGGGTCATTTGGCCAGAACAGTCAGGGGTGGGGAGGATTTGATGTTCGTTGATGGGTCTGACCTGCCACCACCAGCTGGGGATAGGCTTGCCTGAGCAAAAGTTTGAGTGGGAAGATCTTGCGTCTGGCCACCTTGTGACCATCTAATCGTCCTCTTGTATTGCCCTGGTCACAGTAAGCAGCACTTGCACAAAGGGGAGGGAGATTAGAGGCATCCTGGAGGCAAGCTCTGAGGCCTTATAATCCTGTCTGGCCTTATTGGTATTTTAGCTGGGCATGAGCCCTCTCTGTTGATGTATGTTTTTCCATATATGCATATGTGAGCATATGTGCCAAACTCATTCCACTTGGTCATTTTGGTTTAAACCGGACCTCTCCTGGTTTGAAATATTGTAGCAGCCTCACTCTAACCTTGTTATGCTAACCAATGCTACAGCATGGAAAGGTCAATAATTGCCGTCCCAGAGAAAATACCAGCATTGTCTAAGTTGTATTCTGACCAAAATAGTGGAAATATCTGATTCCAACCTCCCCATCTGAGCTGGTAGTGGTGAGGCCCCTGGATGTGTCTCCAGCAGGAAAGCTGCTCCCTTCCCCTTTGAAGTTGGGACAGGAGGACTGGCTCTGCATAAAGAGCTTGCAAGTGCCCCACTGCTTGGGTTTTCCCTCTCCCTCTTTTGACACAACATACTAATCCTGCTTAATGTAGGAAATACACCACGATCACAGCCTTGGGGCTGGTTTGGGTGGCAGAATGAGATTTAATCTCAAGAAGGAAAGGGGTATTGCTTACAGCTCCAGTGGGGCAGCTATCATTCAAGGTCTGTGTTTAGCTTCAGGACTCCCAAAGGGATTCACCTGGCTCTTTGTCTGTACAATCTCTAATGAGTCACTGTGGGCTGCACAAATTGGAGCGATAAACTGCCCGTGATGCAGCCACTACCCGATTTGTGCACATGTGTTTCACATGGGCAGAGCTGCGTCCCAAAGTCCCAGGTGCATCTGGCAGTGGTGAGATGGAGAAGAGGCCCTGAACATTTGCTTGGAGGGAAAGCAGGGAAATGTTGATGAATTTGTTTCTCCCATTCCTTTGCTCTGTTGTATTGTTAATTATGAAGCTTTCTACATTGCAGTTTGGAATTGTCATGCCCTCGTCAGCGTGGATGCTCTGAGCACCATAATAAGTCATTCCTCCTGGCTCTCCCTGCTAACCTTTCTCCTCCGTGTTGTTAATGGGAAAGAAGCTGGGCTCAGCCACCGCATGTTAATAGCCTGCAAGGGAGCCAGCTCAGAGCAGGCAATGTGGAGCTGGTGGGAATAGGGAATGGAAAAGGTGGTACAAGGAGTTGCATGGGTGCTCAGAGTTAAAAAACTGGTGAAAGTGAAAATTGAGGTGCTGGATGGTGGGAAGGATGTGCTGCCACTTTTGTCACAGGGGTTAAAAAATTATGAACAGCAACCCAAAGCCAGTCAGGAGACACAATACCTGATTCTTTCCAATAGCTGCAGGCCTTTGGGGTAATGAATTCGAAGAGTCTCTGTGCTATCCCCTAAGGGACACTATGTCTGTTTTCTAAACCTCTGCGCTTGCTGCTCTTTGTTCTGACAAATACCAAGCCTCGAAGAACAAGCAAAGCTTTGGATCAAAGTGCCTGTTGGAAGCAGGGGGCTGAGAGAACGGGGTGGATAGGGCTGAGAGAACAGGGTGGAACAGAGTGCTTGCAGGGTCTTAAGTGGGGATAACGGGACGGCAGCCCAAGGCGAAAAGGTTGTCTGGGCCTGGCAGATGAGTGCTGCGGAGAGCACTGGAGGTGATGGATCCAGCAGTGTGGGCATCAAAGGGGTCTCGGGCTGAAACAGCGAGTGTGCAGGATGCCAAGGCAAAGCAGTGTCAGCAGGGATGTGCACGGGCTGTATGATCCTAAAGCGAAGGGGATTGAGCTGAGTGTCAGGGAGGATAACCTATGGCCAGGGTGTGAGGGGATGAGGTCCGTGCCGTGGATGTTGGTGACAGACACATCCTTTTCTGATGCTGATCTGCCCTATCTGTATTGTGTGTCTGAAGGCTCTTATGTTGCTTTTAAACTACTGGTAGCATGGGCACTCCAGACACTTGAGCATACCAACAAGGTGAAGGGAGGAAAGTTCCCATCAGGCTACCATCAGGCAGTCCTTTGGGCAAGCTCGCTTTCCTAAGAGCATCACTGTGCTATTTAATGGACAACATTTGGCTTTGTGTTTTCCCAGACAAAGGCCACTGCTATATTCACCCAGCCAGCAAAGTGATGTTCTTTAGCAAAAACATGGTGCTCTGCAGTACTTGGGTGCCACCGAGCATAAGACCTGTTCTGCTCTTCCTACACCCACCCATGCTCTCTGATCATTCTGCTTAGAAGCTGTTCTGCTCGCACTGCTGGCATAGAGAAACAACCATGCTGCACCACTGGGGCTAAATCAGAGAGTTTTGCTTAAAATTGCTGCAGCGCAAAGTGCAACCACAGTTTATCATTATTAGAAGCGTCAGTCCTGCGGCTCTCCCCTGCTCCAACCTCACTGGGAGAGCATGGGCGTGCTGTGCTCTTGCTGATTCCTCATGTGGGTTTCATTTCTCTTTCTCCCCTCCTCTCCAGGGGTTCTCGCTTGCGGCTGGCATGGCAGAGTACGTCCCCCAGCCTCCCTCCACCTGGCCCGCGGGCCCGCAGCCCCCTCACGCCTCCACCATCTGCCCGCTGGAGCCCATGGATCTGGGGGTCTTGGAGCAGCAAATGCCACCAGAGCAGCCACCATCCTCCCCAGAGCTGGGTGAGGATGAGGAAGTCACGTCCCCACCGGACCCTGATGTCCCCTACCCTGACTTGGCTCCCGTTGTCTTCTTCTGCTTGAAGCAGACCACCAGCCCGCGGAACTGGTGCATCAAAATGGTCTGCAACCCATATCCTTTCTGAGCTGCCCCTTCGCCTTCCCCGGCTCTTGCTCCCTCCTGCCCCATTCCTCCCCTCTTCCTGCCCTTCCGGGGCACCTGGCAGGTAAGGAATGAAGTTTCCTACATATTTAATGAACTGCTTTGTTCCTCACTTGTGTTTTAAACAGAGCCTCGGCTGTTTTAGTGTGTGATCAAAAGAAGCTGATTATGAAAAAGGAGACTTCAGAGAGAGCTGCTGACAGAGGGGTGGGTGAGGGGAGGCATTTCAGAAAGGCCTGTTCTTCCCCTTCCTGGCTCCCTTTTCACCTCTGCCTTGGGACAGAGCGGGGTTGCTAGCCCAGGAGCTTGTCGGCAGTCTGCCACAAGTGGCAGAGGTGTCTCTTCCCTCTGAGCGTACAGGCTTTAATGAGAGCTCATCTTGCCCTTGGTGAAGGAACCACCACTCCTAGACCTTGACTGCAAGGACACCTAGGTGACCCCTTGCCTTTCCAGCAGGCACATGTCACTGTCCTGCCAATGTCTTGCCATGATGCCTAAGCAGGAAGGAATGGGAAAATCTATTCAGAGTTTGATGCTGAGCCTCACACCCTGGGGTAGACCTCCAGGATGTGAGCACGTCCTTCCTTTGCATGGGAAGTCAGCGATCACACATGTGTGTCACCATTCACACTCAGTACCTTGATTGCCTGCAACCCACAAGTGAAAATGGCAACCACCTGCACAACTCGTTAGCACTGGGGCTGCTAAGAACCAGCAGCCTCTGTGGCTCTTGAGCCTGATGCAATATAAAGAACAGGTGGAAAGCACTTGCTGCTTTTTGGACTATGGGACCCTTCAGAGGGTAAGGAAGTGGAGGAGATGATGAGTTATCAGAGAGGTTGGTCTAAAGTTTTACTTGAACCTTTTTCTGTCCAGAAATCTCAAGTGCTGACGCTTTCTCCCTGGAAGTTTCTTAGTTCCTAGTTTGGTGGGTATTATCTGTAAGGATGCTTGTTATGGTTTTTATGTGTTGGCTTCTAGATTAAATCTGAGTGTCTAGGCACACAGCAGAGGCTTGCAAGATGTTTCTAAGAGCCTTTTCATCTTCAAAAGGCAAACTCTGGGTGAAGTCTTGAGGTGCTGTCAGCAATAACAGATGACCTTAGGTGGCTGATGGATCTGCAGGTTGGTTTCAATTTCAAATGTAGGAAAAGGTTTGGGTTTCAGCTCTGAGCTCTTGTCTTAAAGTTCAGAAGCTCATAAAAAGGTGTTGCAGTCTCAAGCACAGGTTATGACTGAGAACTTGCTGGAGGTTTAGGTTTTCTGCTTTCCTTTTCACTGGCTGCTCCTTAAAATTTAAAAACTTCATATTGAATTATGCATGGCTTTTCAATCACTGTGTGTCTGCACTAGTTATTATGTCTTGGGAATCTTGTCCCAGCATGTGGTGGCCTCAGAGTAAAGCATGAAAGATTTGTGTCTTAGTGCAAAGGCTGGATTCAGAAAAATGAGAGAAGGGAAATAGCCTGTGTTTGGGATGAAGATTTGCTCTTGAAAAGGGGGAAGGAGGTTGTGGGGGAAGAAGAGAAGTGCCTGTTCTTATTTCTGGATAAAAAGTCAGTCAAAACAGTCCTTCCAATTTGGTACATAGCAAGGAGCTTGTCTTAAGGTGTTGGAGCTGCATTATTCAAGCAATTTGGCACTATATGCCTATCCTAGTGTTTAAATGTTACTTTTCTTTTAACCTTTAGACATGCTTGGTATTTGACTCTGAAAGGGACTCTTTCATAGCAGAAGCTATAGAAGGAAGGAAAAAGCTTCATGCAATCACTTGATGACATTACACCTGGCTACATGTCATGGGGGTGAAGGGCAATGGTGGGGCTGCTGGAAAACTTTTGAAAGGGACACTTCAGAGCTGTGATTTCAGCTCAGCTGTGTGACATTAAGAGATTATTTGAAAAGCAGAAACTGAGTGGAGAACAGTCATGTCCTCCTTTGATTTCTCCCCACCCCTGTGGTCCTCATTTTGAATGGATCATGCAGTAAGTAGTTCCCATACTTTTTTTACAAGTGAGGGATAGTTTCTGCACCCTGAAGGTTTTTTTGCAGGCAATCATATGTTCTTGGCATCATGCTCTTTTTTCTTTGATAGCACCGTAGAAATAGTACAATTCCATGGCCTGGTGGCAGATCGCTCACCATGGTCTCATCCCTGGCTGGGAATGAGCCCCTTTGTCAGGGATGTTTCTATGAAAGTCAAATCATGTTTTCTAAGAATTTATATGCTTGCCTGATTTTTTCCCTGTCTGAAGTTTTTCATCCCTGTTATGTTGGGCTATTGGGTCCCCAGTGCTCTTGTGTCAAGCAGGGGTCGGCTGAGTCACTGTCACAGCACAATACCTGGCCTTTCCTGAAGATTTGGCAAAAAAGATGGGGCACTAATTAAAAGTCTGTTAATCTTCTCATTGACTTTCTACTAGGCCAGAGTTTCATGATCATTGTTATAGAAGTACTGTCAATGAGACTTAAAATGGAAGCTCTGATCATTAAGGACTATGTAGCAATTTTTGTAAGCACAAGGTCATTAACCACCAAATTTCAATTTAGGTAATTGCATTCTACCTACTTAAATCCCCCTCCCCTGAAGATTATTTTTCCTTCCATGAGCAGTCCTGCAATTTTGTTATGTGCTATTAAACAGCTGCCATATTCCTTTGCTGCAGTGCAGTAAGAAGAGAAAGAATCACTTATGTCCCTGCTTCAAAATCACTCCTGGATACATATTAGTGTATAAATGTGTAATGCTGTTGTTGCAAAAATTGTAGACCCTCACTCGCCCTTAAGATAGGGACTATGTTCCATGTGAGACTGTGGTGTTTGTCCCCGAAGGGACTATTTACTGTGTTTTTTGCCATTGTGCTTTATGGTGAAAAGGAGCCTGATGCTTTTAGGTTAGGTGATTACATGTTTCTGGGGTGACTTTACATACAGTGCGAATGAATGATTGAATTGCCCTAGTTTATTGGTGAGCAGATTATTATTTTTTTTTTTTTAAATCTTGATTAACCTTGTTAGATACAGGTAGCTGCTGTGTGATCAGCTGGGTATGCAATGCAGCGCACACCTGGGAAGTGTGCCTGTCGGTAAGGAGTCCGGTGTGATGCACCGTGTGAGCAACCCACCAAACAGCTTGCTTAGGTTAGTTCCTGTTTTGATGAACAGGTGGAAGGCTGGCTGCTCTGAGTTGGAGGCCATGGGGCTGTTGCAGCTACAGTGTTAACACAGTCAATATTTGAGATACGGTTATGAGAGAGGCTGCAAGGTTTATTTTTTTCCTTTTATAAAACCTAAACTCCATGTCAAATAGGGTTTCAATTTGAGCTCAGAGGGGAAATAGGGTGAAAAGTGTGAAAACATGTTTCCAAAACAACTGTGTAGCATTCATCTTATGAATTTATAAAGTGTTTGGGACTAAATAAAGGGCATGCCACATGGTGCCTTTCAAATGGATCTTGATGCACTTTGCAAATTATGAGATTATGAGAGAGATGCCTGGATGTTTGCATCGCTGTTTGACTCCTTGGGGTTCCATAAAGACTTTACACTTCATCCATCCCTAGGGTCAAATGCAATAGATTTGGTTTGTCCTTTGAGCCTTTCTTTAAAAGAGAAACTCTTTCCAGGAGGCTCAGACCTCCCTTTGCTGTTGAATCTATAATATTGACATGACAGCGAGAGCAAGAGTGAGGGGTGCCATTAAAAAAAATCAATGCTAAAACTGTGGCAGTAACGAGATAGGCTCTGCAGTTCACCACTCCTTTTCTTGCTTTTTGTTATATACCAGCCCCTTCCCTCATGTGTGAAGTGTGCTGGCCATTTGGGCTTCTGCTTTGCTCTCAGGCAGTAAAGTGTTGCATTTTCAGTTGATTTCAATGGTGTAGGAGCAGTAGGTCAGGTCCCAGTTGTGCAAAAGCTTCATACGCACTTAATTTTTAGTACCAGGGGCTGTGTTTTATAGGATATAGGGCAGGGTGGCTTCTCAAAGCTAGTATGACTGCTTGTGTGTACTGAGGAGCCGCCTTGTAGCTCATTAGCTTCAAAGATCCTCCAAGTAGAGGCTTTGTCATTGTACCTGTCCCTGAAAGTCCTACCAGGTTTCTGGGGGTACTTTCTCTGTAACTTGTACTAGCAGCTGTATTGGCTTGGCCTCTGTGCTTGGTGCACAAGGAAACAGGACTGGCCTTTGGCATATTGATGGGGAACTGTGAAAACCTACTATTCCCTACCTCCTCCCTGCCTGGTGCGTCATATCATTTATGTATGAGCCAACTGAGTATAGGATGGTTGTCAATGGCAGTAATGGTGTTTCCTGCAGGCACTGTCCTACGGGAGCAGAGTGGAGAGTCAAATGCTGGAGGAGCAAAGAAAATGATGTGTGTGTGGATCGGTTATTGGTAACTTCTCTTGGCAACATTGAGCAGGCGATGCCATGGTATGTGGGGACTCTGCTGCCAAAACTGCAGCTTTTCAGGTGACACGTATGGCCAAGGGGCCAACAAATCTTTTGCTCATTAATAAGCTTTGGGTGAGTAGATGTGTTATATGTTACACCCTGGTCAAATACCAGTTTGGGCAGTTTTTGTGTGAGTGAAATTTTATGTACGGATTCTGTAGTATGTTGTACTTGTATCTGCCTTAAGCTGTTGCCTTTTGTACTGTTAAACCCTGGGTTTAGTCTTCATAACAACTGGATGTAGTTAATTAATAAGCAAACACCAACTGCAAATTTCTTGAGTCTTTTAATAGTTGATGTCTGTCTTAAGGCCTGAGCTCCTGTAATCCTCTGATTAGGTTTACTTTTCTTTTTACATGTGTACATTTACTTATGTGTGTGTATGTATATACATAAAAAAAAGGTTCTTGCCTCTCTACTAGGTAGAGAAAAGCTTGGAAATGTGACCAGAAGGTATAATAATACATTAAAAATTGAGTGGCTTATGAATTTTAAGCAGCATTCATCATTCTTGAGTGCCTAGGGATCATGGCTTTTTACTCTTGGGGTCAGCAGTATCAGCTTTTATATGCATACCTGGAAAACACTAAAATGTGTATATTATTCCTGCTTCTCTGTTTTAAAGACAGATTTCTCCTGTCTCTCTTTGCAAATCTAGCTCAGAAGACAAGTGAAGTCTGACACTTATTTGAGGACTTGTGATAGCTTTATGTTGTTCTAGGTAATCAGGCAGATGTTGCTGCTGTGCCCTTAGGAATGGATTGATTTCTGTTGATTACACAGCTCTGTAGACCTTCTTCCAGCCAACAGATATATCTGTATACCCAAGATCCAACAAATGCAAGATGATGTTTTTCTGTAAGAGGTTATCTAACCTCTCTGCACTCCACACCGTGCTAAATCAACTTTACAGTTGTTCCTGTTGCTTGGGAAACTGAGCTGATCCAGACCTCTCCAGTAGACAAGGGATTGGTGGCATTGGTGTTCCCCTGAGCATGTGCCAAATGCTTTTCAAGCTTCAAGAGGGGGCAAGCCTGCCTTAGATCCTACTGGGTTTTCTGCCACTCTGCTAAGCTCCCTACTGGTGGAATGAAGCTTGCTATTAGCAAATAAGGGTGACTTTTAATAAGCTAATTGACCATAAACTTGATTAATATTTGAAGGCAATGCATCCACTGGGCCAACACAGCCATCTTCCCAGGACCGATCTATCCTCAACTACTCTCCTCCCCTTCTGTGTTAACAATATGAGCTTTAAAAGCAGTTGTTTCCTATGCTTGTGAACCGACCCTTAATTTCCCTGTTAATTCCTCTCTTGGGAAGAAGGCTGGGTTTCACCCCATCTAACTCTAAAAACCAGCCTTCCAGGCTCTTTCCACAGATATTTGACAGACTGCCATCTGTAGCAGGAAATTCTGCACGCTTAGCTTAACTCCTCCCTTCAGAGGGCAAAGTCACTCTCTGGAGGTGCCTATTTTTTCTTCTTTACTAAAGAGGGAGTTTCTGGATAGCGGGCTGCAGGGATTCCTGGTTAGCATCCTGGGAAACCCATCCTGGGTTAGCATCCTGGAGCACAAGTCTTACGAAGAGAGGCTGAGGGAGCTGGGGTTGTTCAGTCTGGGGAAGAGGAGACTGAGGGGAGACCTTATCGCTCTCTACAAGTACCTGAAAGGAGGCTGTAGAGAGGCGGGGGTCGGTCTCTTCTCCCAAGTTACAGATGATAGGACAAGAGGCAATGGCCTCAAGTTGCGCCAGGGGAAGTTCAGGTTAGATATTAGGAAATATTTCTTTACTGAAAGGGTTGTCAGGCATTGGAATGGGCTGCCCAGGGAGGTGGTTGAGGCACCATCCCTGGAGGTATTCAAGAGAGGAGTTGACATAGTGCTTGGGAATATGGATTAGTGTTAGGTGGTGTGGTGGTGTGTGTGTGGGTTGCGTGTGTGGTGGTTTTGTTTTTGGTTTTTTGTGTTGTTGTTGTGTTTTTTTTGGTTTGTGTTTTTTTTTTTTTTCATTGGTTGGACTAGATGATCTTAAAAGGTCCCTTCCAACCTCTGTGATTCTGGGCTGCCTTTAGGATTGCTGTGCTGTTTGGCTTCCTGGATGCTATGGAGGGAGGCAAAGGGGAATGTGGGGAGCAGGTCTGGTTTTGGAAGTGGTGCAGTCTGAACATTTTAATGCTTCCATAATGAAATATTGGACAATTGTAGTTTTGTGAGGGGAGGGAAAGGCACACCATCTGCCTGGAATCTGGATTGGGAAAAAGCAGTTCTGTAAATTCCAGCTTCTTTCCTGGGATGGCAACCCTGTTTCCTGCTTGTGATTGGTAGGCAGAAGCAGGAGGGGCATGAGAGTGCTCAGGACCTGCACAAGTAGTTGGGAAGGAAGCTCCCTCTGCAAAACTAGTGATGAGGGAATGTCATTACTGTGGGTCATTTGATGTGCAAGTTTCCGATGGGAAGTTTAGAGGGATCATTTGCACAGTCAGACGTGGTGTAAATGGAATTTAGACTCATGCATTGTCATTAGTAGTACACAAGGGATGGATATGTTTGAAGGGGATTTGCATGCTTGCGATCTGTAAGAAATTGGCTGGGTTGGGTGTATGTGAGATACATGCAATTCCAGGCAAGTGGGCAGATGCAAAGGGATGAGGTCTAAATTTGGCTGGCTTGCAAGCTGGCCCTGTATATCTAAGCACAAATACTGAGACAGGATATCTCACTGCCTTCTATCCCTTTAGCTTATTCTCTGGAGGTTTTTTTTATAGTGAGAAGTCAAAGACCATGGTTTGGAAATGAAGCAGGACAACAGCACAAACAAAACCAGAGCTTGGACTGTCTGAAGCTTTAATGTCCATAGGGTCTAGCAAAATCAGAAATAAGGCTAAAAAAATTCTTAGGGCATCCCTACTGTCTTTACGTGAAGCTCTGAGCATTTTCTGTTACTGAAGGATAAATTCCTACTGCTGGAGGAAGGGCTAACTGCAAAATATTGGGACTGTGGTTTAGGAGAGGGGTATTTTTTTCTGTGTGTATATTGTACTGCCCTGTTTCCCCAATACAGGGCAAGAGTAATAAAATACCTGCTAATGCTCTATGCCCTGGTGCTTGAAAAAAGTGGGGCTAGGACTCTTATTGCAACGGCTTTTTGAGGTATCCCAGTATATTCCCTGGATTTCTGGTCAATGAATGTGGAAGGTGTAGGGAAGCGGGTGGGAAAGAGTAGAAGATGAAAGTCACATCCTTGTCTGCTCTAAATTGGTGTTTTTCTTCCATACCTAGTGAAAACAGACCTATTTGCACCAGCGGTTGCCCTTCAGGCTATATTGGGAAAGATTGGTCTGGCCTTGTCATATAGTGCAGTGTTATCCAGTGCAGACAGTGTGGTTTGTGCCAGCCTGGGGGGTACCTGGTATTGTCAGGCCACAGGAGAGGGATGATGTGCTCTGCCCGGTGCAGGGATGGTAGCAGTGCTTGCTTTGGGAGACCTCACCATCCCCCTGCAAAGCGCATTGCTGAACCGAAACAAACGCTGAAAAACCCTTCTGGAGCATATTGTGTTTATTCACTGGAATATATTTTGCCTTGGAGATGAGAACCATTTACTTTCTGAAAAAATGGTCAGTTTGCCTTTTTCAGCCTTCATGAACACTGGAGCAGGGCGTGTGAGGGAGCCGGAGGGGGTTCTTGGAGAAATAGAAAGGGCAATAAAAACACTCATTTTGAGTTCAAGACCTATAAAATACTCTGACCAGACCTCTAATTGCATGTTCTGTTGTAACAATGTGAATTAAATAATGCAATTAACCACTAACAAATTGACCAGCTGCTAATTCGAGGACTTGACACTCTTCCCACCCCAGAGTGTGGGGAAGGGCCTGCAGCCAGCTGAATTTGTAGTGTGTTGTGAGTGTAATACTTGACAGGAGCTGCTTCAGGTGGGGAATGGTTAACAGTTGCAGCTCTTCTGCAGCAAATGACCTGCAGCTTGTCCCAGGATGGTCAAGAGGAAAGGCTCTGTGGAAAACTTGGCCCATTTCGGACCTACGGAGAGAACCTGAGCAAAGAGCCTGCCAAGCTGTCAGCCTCTAAACTGGGAAGATCTTTATAGTCCTGGAGAGACACTGTCTTTGGAATACGAAGGTGTAGGAATGCTGCAGCCTGGTGTGAGATGGACCAGGCTCAAGCTTGCACCCACTTCTGTCTGTGCTTACTTTGCTCACTGGTTCTGGTTGGCACAGCACACCTTGGCCAGCCCCTTCCCTGAGTCCCTCACACATCTCCATGCTACTGCCTCTCCAGTGCTTCACTGCTTGCCACGGGACAGGGGTGAAGGAGGCCCTGTTTGAAGTGTGCTTCTCTGAAATGGGGTTTGCAGCCTCTTGCTGGTGGGGGCAGCGAGAGGAGGGCTGAACAGTGGTGGGAAGTGCCACCAGGCTGTTAAAAGGGATGGATCTGGTTGGTGTGTTGGGCTTGCTCTTCTCTTGGTTGCTGCTGTTCCCTGGGCCATGAGTTTGCACTGTGCTGCCTCATGTCAGCCATTCTCCTCCATCAGGGAAGGGATGCTGCTGGCTCCGCTGACTTACCTGCATCCCCTCCCTGGAGGGGTGCTCTGGGCTCTGCTGCTAAAAAGAGCAGGGATCACTTCAGGAAAAGCTTTGGAGGAGGGGACAGGCTAGCCAAAGGGGATAGTTTTTTATTCTGGCTGGAGAGGACAGTGGACTTTTGACCAGCAGCTAGGGAAGGAGGCTGAGATGAGTAAGGAAGGCACATGAGTGCGGCTGGACTTGTAAAAAAAGAGATGAAGTGTGATTATGGAGCTGTAAGACAAACTGATGAGGAGTGATAAGTGGAGGTTATCTAGGTTGGGAACAGCTACTCTGGCACCACGCTGCAAATCCCTGCCGAGTTTGGCAGGCACCTCAACAAATCCTTGTAATCAATGTTATCAAAGGTGGCCGATAGATCTGAGAGAATCGGCATGAGTGCTTGATCTTTATTGACTGCCGTCAAGGACTGGTGAAGTGAGTAAGGAAGTGGTGTGATGGTGGTGTAACCCTCCTGCTGGAAGGCCTGCATAGTGGTTTGGTGGGGCTGGAGCTTGAGTGCAGTGCTGTGGCTGTAACAGCTTTCACCTGTCCAGCCCTGGCTGCAAGGTCAGATGGTGGGGATGGAGATGGAGAACTTAGCTTGATGTTCCTGCCTGAAGGATGCCCATCCCTGCCTCCCTTTTCTCCAGCTTTCTCCCTGCCTGCTGCATCAGTGCAGATCAGGGGAGGGGAGCAGCTCCCTCGGGTGGGATGGGGGATGCGCAGAGCTGTGATGTGGGTGACCATCTGTCCCCCGAGACAATGGTGCCATTTACACTTACATGCTGCAACTCATCCAGGAGGAAAGAGAAATCTGTCCTCACTTAATGATACAAAACCACACTCTTTGCTTATCCTTTCTTCCTTTAGTTTTCTCTCCCCCGGTCTCCCCTCATCATCGCCTACTGTGCTCAAGTCTATAAAAGCTGCCATCGCTCCCCCTCCTCGAGTGTCACTCGGAGCTGTCGAGTCCCCACAACTCCTCCAGCAGCCCCTCCTGTGACTAGCCACCCTGTCTCTCCCCTCTCCTTTCTCCATCTGTGGCAGTCTGTCAATTTTCCCTCTTTCTGTTTTTTTTTTTTTTCTTCCCTCACTGTCATTCCTGGGTTTTGCTGCTAGTTGCCTGTCTCCGTTGATTGCTGCTGCCCTTGAATTGGCTCTTTCTGTAGAGTGTACTTCTTAGCCAGTATTGTGGACAACAGGCTTCCTGGGGGGAACAGTCAGGAGCTAAAGGGAAGGTCTGAAGGCAGGATTTAAGCAGGGGACATAACTAATTGGCTTAGTTAGAAGCAGGGAAAAGGCCAGGGCTCTGCAGAGATGAGTAGAGCTTACCTGGGAAAAGAGTGGGTTTCCCCTATCTGTGAGTACCCACAGTTGAGGGACAGTGTAGGGCTGTGGGAGGGCAGGGAAGGGGGCAGAGTGGGGGGACAGAGTGAGGAATCAAGGTGAGGAGTGAGGGTGATGGGGAAATTTGGTGATCTTGGTGAGACGCAAGGCTGAACGGATGGAAGGGTGGTGATACCTGAAGCGGTACCCAAGTTTGGCTATGGTGGGGTGGGCTTGTTGCTGGCTCTTGTAGGCAGATGCAGACAGATGTGAGCTCAGCGTGCTGGCTGGGAGCTGTGTAGCCATGGTCTCCTGGCCCTGTGGACCAGCTTGGAAGCTGGGCAAGGTGCTCAAGGGTTTGCCTACAGAAGTTGAACCAACCCTGCTGTCTCAGCCTTGTTCCTGACCCCCAAACCTTTGCCAGAGCTGTTTCATCTTTACTTTAATAACTTGGTTTTGTTTATCACTGCCTCCCTGGAGTAGCATAAATGCTGAAATACCACAAGGGTTTTCAGGTTGCTTGTAGCTTGAAGTAACTGGATGTCTTGAGAGGCAGAGTGAACCAAATGTGCCTCTTGTGGGATTTCAGTTCTTAAAGAGTCACGGATGAAAAGGGCTAACATCAGTACAAATTCATCCAGGAGAAAGCTGCTGAATCCAGTGCTTGTAATGCTAGCTATGAGATTTGCCTCAACAGGCAGGAAGAAGGGAAGGAATGGAAAGAAAACACATGGTAAAATATTAACCTCCCTATGGAAACAGGCAGTTTGTAGCAAACAGCAGCTGTTCTGTTTCATGGCATGTAAGAGGCAGGAGCGCAATATTTAAGGGTGGAGAAATACTTTCTTCTATGCAGAGGCTGCTAGTGTCTCAAGTCAGAGATCCAAAATCTATGCTTGCCTTCCAAGCCCTGCTTATTATTTGGGAGCACACTGAAACACCATGGAGGTATACTTGGCAAATCTGCCTTGCTTCATCACTCACACCCCAAAAGGATGCTTCCTACATTTACCTGTATCTTGTACCTTGCTTCTCAGCCAAGAACTCCACACTCTAGTGTGGCAATAAGCCCTCCTATGAATACAATGTCCTTATTTTCTACAAAATGCACTACAGATCACTTACCAGCCAGCTAGCAGGCGTTGTTGATAAGCTTTGTTATCAATAATTAAGCTAAAACATACTTGAGAAATGTATGCTTTTGTGATGTATTACAATTTTTGTCACTGGTTTTGTTCACGTATTTACCAACTTGTGATGTAATTTTTTGCTTTGAGTAAGTCTTCTGGTTTTATGGGTGAATCTGGCAGGCTCTGCTTTGTCCATGTGTGAGATTCTGGCCAGGCCTTGAAAGTGTTTGTGTCCTAAGTGAATTATATTAAAAAAGACATGCTCATAGAAGTGCAACAGTAATAATATATTGCCTTTGTGGTTCCACCTGATGTTCAGTGCTGCTGGCCAACTGTGATATTTCTTAATGACGGATGCTATTTTTTTTCCTCAGGGCAATTTTTTTGCTTGTTTTCTTCTTTCCCTGTGGCTTCTTTTGGATTCATTTCCTTGATGGAGTAGGATCCTTCTCTGCTTTGGAGTTTGCTTCTCTCTTGTCCATGCTTGTTGACCCACGGTTTAGCAGCCTCTGTGCTGGTAACTGCTCTTATCTTCCTATCTAGACCCCTCTTTGGAAATGGGATTTTAGTGACTGGAAGGGGTTCCTAGATGGTAGCTCACTTGTTTTATACATGGTTTCTTCTTTTCTGAGCACTGAGTAATGTTTTTCCTTCATCTCCTGCCCAGCTGGACCTCTGAAGCCACACAGTTTTTATGAGGGCCATGCACACAAGCAGAACTAAAGAAAGGGAGGACTTAAGTTTTCATTGTTACATGAGGTGCTGACATGGTTTTCTAAAGCTGACCAACTTTTCCCACTGTAATGCTCTTTTTATCCCTTAATGAAATATTAATTTGAGGTCTGGGAGACAGAGACCAGGTAAAAAGCCTGGGAAGGATATTGGAATGGGGAAACGAGAAGCCCAGGAAGAAAATAAGTCCAGAGGGTCAGGTGGCCAGCAGGGAGCTGAGGTGGAAAGCTTATCCACCAGATATCTGCCCACCAGAGGGGAGGGACTGGGGACCAAGAGAATGAGTGAGCAAACTGGGGAGGGCACTGGGTGGGCTGTGGAAGGTTAATGGAGGGGCTGGTAACCAGGGTGAGGGAGGTGAGGATCTGGATGGGAAGAAGCTGGCTGAGGAGGCAAAGGCTGGGGCAGTGAGCTCAAGGGGAGGCTGGCTGGCAGGGCTGGAGGGCTCAGGCTGCAGTGAGAAGGGGTGGGATGGGGAGTATCACATGTAGGACTGGTGGGGCGAAGTGATCTCCCTGCCCCAGAGCCTGCATGCTGCAATGCTGCATATTTCTGTTGCCCTGCTCTCAGCAAACTTCCGGAAGACCCATTGGCTAAACAGGTGTCACATCACTGTTCACTGAATGATATCTCATCCTGTGGATGCAGGAGTCCTATGGAAAGAGAGTATAAATACGCAGTGAAAGATGGTGTTGTAAAAACAGTGTGAAGAGGGAGAAACTGAGCTGCCACATTAATCCTTAATTCTGTCTTAATTTCTTGGACTGAGTCATATCAAAACAACCTCTCCTGAGCATATTCAAAGCATGTGGGTTCCCCCTTGTCCCCCCCTGTTCCCTTCCCCCCCATGGCAGCTGCTAATTTATCTCTGTTTGGATGGGTTGTTAAAGGATAAGCAAAAGAGGTCTCAGAGGCTACCCTGCTGCCCACTGTGAAAGCAGTATTTCAGAGCATCCAGCAACAAGTGCTAATCAGAAAATCCTCTCAGATACTTTTGCACAGACAAAATAACTTTTTTTTGCAACTCCTGAAATTCAACTGAGTTTTCCACCAAAAAAAAAATTAATGTAGTCATACCTGCTATGGAAGCTTCAGCTCAAGCTGCCAGTCAGATAAAGCTCTAAGCAAATGAGACTGGGTGTTGAGAGGGAGAAGAGTTTGGGGTAGGATTAATTAAAATTAGTGTTATCAGTGTAGCTGCATACAGCCTTCTACCATGTAGTTCAGCTCTCACTGAAGCCTCAAGTTTCCCTTACAATACAATAATTAACAATTAAAGTAGGTACTTTAAAAAAAACCTTCCTCCATAACCCGGGATTTTTTTTTCAAAGCACAGAATTAATTGCATCCTTCCACAGTATCTTTGAGGTACTGTTATTTCTTTAAAATGCATTTCCAGCATATTGTGATATGTCACACATCCTTTAAATATCCAATAGCTTTTTAACTTTTAAAAATCTATTTCACACTTAGTGGCATGCCTGTAATGCATTTTTCTGGAATGTGTGGCAGATGTCTGGGGAAACTGTGTTTTCTCCCATATGGGGGTTATTTTACTGAAAAATGAAATAGGATTGGCACTTCATTTGATTTCCCTGAGCTGTCACATCAGGGATTCTCTGGCTGGGTGCGAGACATGAATCCAGATCATAGGTAGACTGCAGAACGCAAAATGCGCTCCCTTCCCTGGGTGAAGGGGAACTTCCCATGGAAGAACATCCTCTGAGGGCTGCAAGGGGGGGCAGAACAGGCTGGGGAGGTCTGCTCTAGGATATCATGCTCCGTGGGACTGCTCAGCATGCTCCAGAGATACAGAAGTAGCATTAAGTCTGTACTTGGACATTCCTGTATGAGGAGGAGGAATGTGGCAGCTTTGAGGTTACTCAAACCTTCAGGGAACTCTTGACACTTGTAACCCAAGTTCCTGAGGTGGGAACTAAGCTCTTCAAGTTTGGGTGTTGCTGAATTTGGCTCCTAGAAGTCATAAATGCCAGGGCTACAGTCAGTTTGGATGTTTCAGGCCACAATTGCATGGCTGTGGTTTAGGGACAGAAGGGAATCTGTCATTGCTCTGTTGGCCAATGACACCTATGATTGCAGGGGCACACAAAACTGTGTTTGTTTTGACTCCTCTTCCCTGACTCTTCTACCCTGTTTGAGCATGGCCTTCTGTCCCCTTGTCCTTGTGCTATGGTGAATCTTGTTCCTGTATTTTCTCTTTTTGCTGTTCCCTATAGACAAGGAGACAGGCTGAGCACTGTGTTTGGGGCAAGCCCTCTCTGTCCCTTCCCCCCCAACATCAGAGGGAGAGGCATGGGAAGGAGGTAGAGCAGAGGAACTGCTGCAAGCCCCTGAAGCTAGTGCCAATGCCAACATCTCCCCTTTTCTGTGACAAACATAGTGGAGATAAATACCAGGTGTCTCTGGAAGTGTAGTTAAATGCACTGACAGTCCCTGTTTTGTCATGTTGGGAGAGCTGAGTCTTTCTTCCAGCTTTACATTTCAAAAGATTGCCTGTGGCACTTGGCCCACCCCTCTTCTTGCACTCAACCTGGGAGATATGTTCCTAAGTTTCTGGGCAATAAAAATGCCCAATGCTTATTTGGCTGTGGTAGCAGCCAGCGTGTCCTCGCTGCTGGTATGTGTGGGCACGGGCATGCTGCTGTCGAGGCATTTCTGGGCAGAGTTTCCAAGGGATGGAGGAGCATAGCCCTGGGGGAAGCGCTGTCACCAAGGGCACTGCAGTGGGGAAAGCAGGAAGGTGCTGGGTATCACTTGAAATAAAGAAGTCAGCAGCTGTGCAGAGGTGAGGGGATGGGTGGCTGAATGACCTGGACATTCCCCACAGGACAGAAGATGTCTATGGTCCCATCAGTGGAACCAAAGGTGTCAGGCTAGACAGCTCTAGCAGGAGAGCACAAAAGTGATTATTTCCTCCCCTGACTGCTTGACTTCTCTGGGTACTTCTTGAGTGCGATTAAGCAGATTAGTGTCATGCACCTGAGGCTTTGTCTTGTACCTATGGCATTTCCCATTCTTGTTTGCGTGCGTGAAAGATTTCCTCATCCATTGCTGTGACACCTCACCCCACCGGATGCAGGATTATTCTTTTCTGATGATTAACATTTTCATGGGTTTCAGGCAGCTTTTCAGGAACACAAAGAGAAATTCCCAATAGAGAATCTGATGCAAAGTCTTTACTTTCTGGACTTAACAGTTACACCTGGGATTATTCCTTCCCACTGAATGACCCCTTTTGAAACGCTGCTGCTTCCCCCAAACAGTAGTGAAGCTTTGTATTTATAGGCTTATCTCCGCACCCCTTCCCCACCAACTGTGCTGCTTATGCTTGGTGCCCTCAGGCACTTAGCTACATGCTTGTGTTTGGAAATTGCACAGAGGCCTCAAATGCACTGTCACAAGATCGTTATGTCTCAATCTTCTCTCTCCCCCGGGCCCCCGCGCCTCAACATGCGCACACTAAGATGCAGTCTGGGAGATAACTCTCATGGAGCCAGTGTGACTCTCGGCAAAAATGTGTGTAAGCAGCAGTCAGACCATCAAAATGCACTGAGAATGGGGCAGAAGAAACTATAGGAACTGTTACTGCAATGTGTATGTTGCTTTTATATTATTAACTCTCTATATGGGTGATACATACACAATTAATATACTTGACTAACAGTGATAAAATTACTACATAATCAATCACCTAAATGAGTTCTTTATTACTCTGATTTATATGCATCTGTATAAATCAGAGGTGTACTCGCCGTTCTCTTGCTGTCCCTGAAAGATACAGGAGGATTAGAAGACATTTGCATTGATGAGGCTTAGGTAAATATTTGACCTACTGGCAAGTTCCTCTGCAATTATCCCTAGGAGAGACTTGCTGTACCTTCCCCTGTGCATCTGGCTAGGTGATGCCAGAGGGATACAGGGAAAGCGGGAGGCCCTTCCACTGGTATTTAAAATCCTGAGGGGACCTAAAAGTTTTTGTCTGGAAGGTGAGGATTTAAACTTGGTGTTCCTGTTTAAGGTGTAGAAGGAAGACTGGAGCTGTGATGAGAGAATAGGCCATGATGGAGAAAAGTTAGTGGGTTGCTGTATTTTGGGCCGGCTGCAGACTACGGAAGGGAGGAGGGTAGTGACTGAAGTGCGTCAGGCAGTTAAAATCAGCACTGGCTTAGGTGTGTTGGGATCCCAGTGTAAACCACTAGTGCAAGGAACCTTGTGCTGATAGTGGCAGTGGAGCCCTCTCAGCCCTTCCTGAGCACCACCCTGTGGTCTGGCATATCCAGGCAGCCAGTGAGGGATAAGAATGGTGATTTGTTTGAAAAGCGAGATGTGCTACAGGGGCTGGAGTTCATACCCAGGAAATGGTTTGTGGGCTGGTGATGGGAAGGCCCCACTTTGGCAGAGGTGGACATGGGGCTGCCCTTGCCTGCTAGCTGCATGTGGAGGCGGGCTGAGCCTGCAAAGATGCTGGGCTCAGTGCAGGTCAATGCTCAAGTGTTTGAGCCATATCTGCTGTGGCTAATAAATTGGCACTGCTCCATTGACTTCCACAGAGCTCTGCTTGTTAACCCCGGTTCAGGGCCTCCTGGGTTTCTCAAACTGGGGTATAAATCTTAGAAGACAGAACAAGCTTTTTCTTACAAGACTTTGACCACCTTTCTTGTTTTGGTCAGGCTGAATATACCACAAAGGACAGCCTTTGTCTGTGCTGTTTTCATGCTTCTGTTTGAACCAGGCACTTACTGAAACAAAATTAAATCTGAGCTGGCAAGTTGGGTTTGAGTTTCAGCTTCACTTGGTTTGTGCTTTGTTTGGATTTATTCTCCTTTCCCCAAAACGCTCATACTTCCCACCCCGTCCCCCAGACAGGGAGGCAGCTGTTGAGTTGCTACTTCTCTTCCCACTGGGCCTTCATGAAAGCAGAGGAGACAAAGCAGAACATCTTCTGCCTTCTCTGACTGCAGGTGGGGAGCTGAGCTCCCAGAGGAGCCTGTGCTTAGCTGCTGCCTGTGAATTGGTGGGACGTTGCTCTGGGGATGCTCACGTGGTGGATGTTGCTGAAGGGAAAGAGGGGGAAGTTCCAAGAGAAGAGGTGATAGCAAGCCTGAGCTTTGTGGAGGTTCCAAGTTCAGGTACTTCACTGATCCTCTGTGTATCTGTCCGTCTGAGGGAGAACTGATAGGCGGGACCCTCCTGGGATGGCCAGGAAGGCTGAAGCATGGGGAAGGCGTAGGAAAGAGGACCTGGGGAATAAGATGAGGCAGTGCATTAGTGCTCCTAGGAGCTAGTATGTCTTTAAAGCTGATGTGTTGCCATGGAGTGTGCCTGGCACTGAAGCTCCCTTGTTGCTTCTGTAATCCCATTCAGGCAAAGAAGAATGGCAAGGAGATTAAAAACAATGCGGAGTGAAGGCACTCCATCTCCTGCTGTAGCGTGCTCTCCTTGGCCCCGCACCCTCCACTGCCTGGGTATCTCTACAACTTACTCCCCAACATGGGTTGGGTAGAACAGCCTCCCTGGTACCTGCCACCCAAGGCAAACCTGTTGCTTTCCCACATCATGGGAGCCTAGGAGAGCAGCTGCCACAGCTTCTGCACAAACAGCAAAGCAGGGAGAGAGAAGGGACATTTCTGGGAAGCCAGGGCTGTGGGTGCAGGACTGGAGGCAGCAGAACTAATGGCAATACTCCCACTACAGTAAAAAGGAGCAGAACTGGGTTGGTAGAGATCTGGGGTTACTTAACACACAATGACTGAAGAGGAAGCTAACGGTTCCCATAATGGAAATGTCAAAAGATCCTTGACTACAAGTTATTATAGGTAACATGACCTAGAGAGATTAGTAGCATGGAAAGGACACAAGATGAAAATTTAACCCTGTTGATCTTGTTTAGTTCTGTGGCTCATCTATAAACTCTTCTCACCGTCTCCCACCTCCTGCTGCCTTCTGATCCATCCATCTCTGGACCTCCTACCTGCTGGTGCTTTTGCTGGCCCTGACTCAGCCCGTCAGCTGGGTAAGCCATGCTCTCCCCCATTGCAGGGCATCGGGGACCAGTCTTGTCAGATCTCACCTCTTGCCCCTCAACATCTTGCTCACCCCAGTCGTCTGGTTGTGGCCCGGTGTCTTTCCCTGCCACAGTCTTTTTTGTCTGTAACAGCTGCTGTGGTACAGGAGTCTCTGCACACACAGAATGCCCCTTAGTCATCTGTGCCTACAGTTGTCCTCCATCTCCATTTGCAAAATCAGTTCCTTTGTTTGCTCCTCCTGTCTGATGGGGAGACAGTTGAGCCACTATTCCCTCAGAATCTAGCAGAGGAGCCCTCCTTGGAAAGCCCTGCCACCCTCTTGCCTCAGACTGCCCCCCCACACGCATATTGATCACCATGTCCCCCCACCCCAGGTTCCTCAGGTTTCCAGGCCCCTTTGCAGCTTTGCCAACAGGTCTCCCTCCTTGCACAGTGGGCTGCTAAGTTCCTCGTGCCCATTTTTCATTACCGATGGATTAATGGGTATCTAAAGCATGGGTTATTAATCCTGACCTCAGGCAACGTCTCATTAAGAATGAAAATACACCAGAAAATGAATAGAAGAGGAAATGAAGAGGCTGAAAAGGGAATCGTGAGGAAGAAGAATGGAAATGGGGATGAAGAAATTCAGTTTGAGACTTGATTTCTTTGGAGGCAGACTGGAGAGAGGAAAAATGGGAGATTTAATAGGGCAGGAGAGGAGAAGATAGAGATGTGGATTGAGAGGAAGGAGGGTCAAAGGAGTCCTTGCCCAGGCAGTCTGCCAAGGGCCACAGGCCTGCTGAGATTTCATCAGGGCCAGGCTGAAGCAGATGGGAAGAAAAGGATTGTGAGGCTGAAGGCTGCATGAAATATTTAAGGTGCTCCACCAAACTAGCTTCTCAGTGGTGAGATGCTGGGCAGGGGGAAGACAGGAAAAATTTGACTGATAATGAGAAGCTTAAATATATTCTGACAACATTCAGCTCTCTTCTTTACATATTGCTTCTTACGTCTTACTTTCTCTTCTGTAAAAGTGACGTGTTTAATTGTGCTGAACTCAAGGTTTCTTCATCCTCTGAGTCTTTATTTTTCTTTTGGTTTAGTCTTCCTCTCTTTCTTCCTCTTCTCCCCATTCCCCAAGCTGACAGCATCTGTCAGACAATAACCAACTTCAGGCTAGGTGGGTCTTGCTCCCCTCTTCCTAATGCTGGGGTAGGATGTAGCTCTGTCCCCTTTGGGCACAAATATGCCTTCTCCCTCACCCCATTCCCCATCCCTCTCTTTACTGCAACTGGGGACACCAGGTGGGCAGTCACCTCCTCAAGCCCTTTCCTTGCCCCCCACATGGTGCCTGGTCCCTTTGATTGTCTGCTCTTGGGAGTGGGATGACTTGAACCATGCCCAGCACTGTGAAGCCTGGAGATCAGTTGAGGTGATGCAGGAGCAGGCTTTGGTTGTAACAGTATCCACAAGGATTTTTCTGACTTGATCCCACTTTGGCTGGCAGAGACAAAGCTCTTGGAGTAATGAATGTCACTGAGTGCCTGGGGATCCGGACAATGGCAGAGCCCAGGAGAAACCAGAAAGCCCAACTTTCTCTGCTTATAAGGCTTTGAACCAACGTGTACTGCACTCTGCCTAGATGCAAATACCACACTTGTGTGATACCATCACCCTTTGCTTCTCCCTCTTCCCTCCATGCAAGCAGCAGAGAGGCATTGCCTTCAGAGTGTATGTGTGTAATCACCATGACCCAGTTTGAGAGCTAAATCTAGAAAGGAGGGGAAAACCATGCCCATTGAGTTAACAAATGCAATAGCTGACTGTGCTCTCCCCCCAAAAAACCTGTGTTAAATTCACTTAGTAATTTAGATCAGGCTTTGGTTAAAAATAACTAAAAAAAAATCTCAACATCTGTAGCAGTCATTGTTTTTAAACGTAGAAAACAATCCAGACTTAATTCTGAATCTTTCAGCTCTGGAAACCTCATTTAGAGGTGACAGGTGACATCTTACCTTTGTGATCTTCCTGTGCATGGCATGTCCTGCCCACTGTTTGCTGTCTCCCCTTCTCTGCGAACCACACTTGATCTTTTCTAAGAGGGTGGTATTGTCTGTTCTTGCTGATTCAACCGAGATCTGCAGGTGACAGGTCAGCAAGTGCATGTTGGGGTTAGGTTTTTTTTTTTTGGGGGGGGGGGGGTGCGGCAAAGGTAGGGTGGCAAGGAAGGAAGGATATGAGGTACATTTGACATGATTCACAAAGCAAGTGAGCCTGGGTCATTGGTCTCCAGCTTTTCTTGATTGTGCTCTGTCTGTCTGGCATCAGAAAACATCACCAGACACAGTTCAGTAGACATATTACTGTCTTTAAGGCAAAATGTGCTACAGGACTATACCAGCATGAGTTAATAAAAGTGAAGGAGTGAACAAAAAGTAAATGTTATCTCAGATGACAAAATAACAGGCTTTCATAATGAACTAGCATCCTTCCCTAGGATTGATGGCTTCCAATAAGCCTGGGCTGGTTTTTTCCATCCTTTGGTAATCACAGCCAGAAAATGTTCAGAAAATCTTTTGGGTTTTTCCCCCCATCGTTTTTGTAATAAGATCCCAGGTACTGAAATGTCTGGTTAAGGCTATTGATAAAACATCCACAGTACAAGGCAGCAGCATATCATCCAATTTCTTCCAGAGATGAGACATGCATCTGCATTTGTAAGAGCTGTATGGCAGTTCAAATCTGAGTAGATTATGTATGGGAAGCCTAATGTTGATGCTGTCTCTCTATTATCCTGTATCAAGATTGATATCAAGTATTACCTTAGCTTTCCTCAAGTGTTGTTATTATCTTTGGCTGTTCCCATTCCTCCCTCATTAGGAGGAATCCATGAAGGGGGAGTGACAAATACAGAAACCTGATTTGGCTCAGGAAGCCCATGAGCTGAGAGGGGTTGGCAGCTGGAAGACTGCCTAAGGGAAGTATTGTGTCTGCTCATCCCATTTTTACACACTTCTCTGGGCAGCTGTGTTGCAGCCCAGGTTGGACAGACATTTGGTCCAACTTGAGATGCTCATTTACTTGTTTTTGTTATATTCTTCTGACTGGTCCCTGACTTGTGTAGGCTCTCTGAGAGTCTGTATAACACTTCAGATTACTTCCTGTAGTAAACAACCTTTCTGCTTAATTCTTTTTCTTGATTTTTTTTTTTTTTCCACTCCTGTGCTTTCAAGCTACTTCCACTTTTGATAGGTGTTCCCAGTCAGGGGGACACCAGACTTCCAGCTCTGGAGGAAACAGGAGCTGCTCTAAGGCTACTCAACACCTCTTGGTGGGGACTTCTTTCTCATGATCAATAGCTGTGGGATGGGGTTGGAGACTAACATCTCAGCACCTTGTGGTGCCCACCCCATGTTTACCTGCTGACTAGAGCACTTCAAGGAGCATGTCAAGCTGAAGGAGTGTGAACATGTTGGGTAAGTGTCCCTGCCCAGGCTCTGTGGTGTCTCATCCTCCATCCCTCCTGCTGAAAACAGATCCAGGACTAAGAGCCCCCCCGGAGGAGGCAGGTAAATATGGGCTCTGACTTTCCCATGCTGGATAAATAGATGCAATGTGGACATGAGCTGCTTGCAAGGAGGAGATTACCTCTCTTGGTTGGACAGGTCAGCTTGTCTCTGACTGGTCTGGCCACATTGGATTCTGCTTCGTGGTTTGCTTTGTTTGTCTCCCCTCTCTTCTCCTTGAGTGTATATGAGCCTTTAGTCTAAAAACTTAATTACAGTGACCTTTTCCTTTGAGGCTGTGGTACAGTCCCTGATTACAAAGAAAGATCTTGACCAACTTACTGACTAGTTGGAGGCTCAGCCATGTCTTGAAGTTCATTTAAGGACAAACCTGTAGCACAGCAGTTGAGCACACAGGCAATTCAGCAGCCTGAGGCTGCTGTAGGAAAATACTGGCTGGGCAGAAGTTTTTCTTTCCTTGCACAAAGGCCAAGACCTGTTGCATTACTCTTGTGTGTCCTGTTTGTGGCTTTACACCAAATCTGTAGTGTTTTCTGTACTCTCACAACAGCTCAAGCTCCCACAGGCTGAGAAGTTCTGATTTAGTCATAACACCAGTATTTATCAGCAAGAGATACAGGTAATTCAAAGGGAACTGTTTTTGTTTCTGCTCTTTGCTGGGTGTCTGTGTGAGAGAAACTGTTTTTAGTTCTTCTGGTTTTTATTGTCAAATCACACTCAGAATAAGTTAAGTGGTATTTTCTACAAACTGCTCCTCCTACCCTCCTAACCCAAGGTCTTTGTTTTATAATGGGGTTAGCTTTGGGTGCTGTTCTCATGCCCTTTTCTTTAGACTCAGCACAGTTTGTGGTTTTAAGATCCAGTAATCAATTTTCTAGAGCCATGCTTAATTTCCAGGACTACACTTAATGAGATATTGCAAGAATGAAGTAGTCTGAAGGATGGTGACCTGGAAGGGGAGGGGTAGGGGTGAATGAACACAGGCTTTGATGGGCATCCAAGAAACAACCTTGTAAAGGACTGAGAGTCATGCAGGAGGGCTTCCTTCTTAATGAAAGGGAGTAGGAAATGCTGCTTTCTGTTTGCCTGGGAAAAATCTGCTTTCAGTTCTTGGGGGCTGGTGTTTGATTACAGGTGTTACAATGACAGTAACACAGCCTAACAGAGACAAAGATGACTGAGGCTTTGGAGGAGTGGATCATCAGTGAACCTGCTCCACCTTAATGGAAGCAGCCCATGTGCCTAAATAGGTAGAAATGGAGAATGCAAAAACATGGATACAGCTGATGTTAACAGTCTTTGGAAGGAATTTATGGTGGGGGGTAGGGCAGACGTTAAAGGGAGAGATTTATTCAAATTGGATAAAGTGTCTAATTTGACTAAAAGGTTGCTTAAAGAAAATTACAACTTGCAAAAATTATTCTCTCTGGTACTGGGCTAAATTTCAGAGGGTGAAAATGACTGTTCAGTGGGGCAGAGGGTGACAGGGACCTAGAGGGAGTTTGGGAGATGGTTCACTTGCCAGTGGGTGGTGCAGCCTGATGGGCAGTTGGGTAGGGACACCACTGTTTTATTTTGTTTTGTTTTCAGCATCTGTCTGAGCTCTCCCTTGTGGGTTATCCCTGTCTGGGCAGAAGGTGAGACAGTGTGAAAGAGCCTTGATTAGAAGAGGAGGCAGGATGAATATTGTGTTCCTCAGAGAGGGAGGCTTGTGGATAGATCTCTCAGGTGTACATGCGACATTGCCTTGAAGTCTGTCTCTGGTAGTTGTATATAAATTTATTTGCCCTCTCCCCAAATCACTCTCTCCATCTGTTTTATGTTGTAGGCACCTTGGTCTTTATCTAATGTTTTATCACCTTGATAGCTCTTACCTTATTAAGCATGTCTGTTTCTAACTCTCTAATCTCTTCACATCACCTGCCCACAGTGCTCTCTCCTTTGTCTCTTACTGTTCTCAGGGACTCCTTTACCTGTTGTTGGTTGGTTTTTTTTTCCACCCCTCATTGATCCATTGCAACCTCAGTTGACATTTCTGGTTTCCCTTGGAGCAGTGGTGAGGAAATGCTGTGTGGTGGTTATGGGAAAGGGATGCAATGTATACAGAGTGTGGCTGTGCTGCCCTGGGGACCTGGAGATCAGGTGTCCCCTGGGTTGGGAACTGACCCCTCCAAACTCCCTGTGTAACTTAAGTCAGCTCTGACCTTTGGTGGCATAGACAAACCAGCCATGAAAGCCTTCACTGTACATTCATGCAAGGAGGGAATTTATGGAGGTCAACAGCTGCCCACAACATGGCAGCTGATGCCTAAGAGGTGTTGCGGTGGGGAGCTTCTTGCTCCTGCACTGACTCTCCCTGGGCATGTCCTCTCCTCCAGGTCCTGGTGCACAAGGACAGTTTGAGTGGCTGTAAAGGGACAGGGAAACAGAGTGTATCAAATGGAGAGAGGGCTTGATGACGAGAGCAGAAGTTAAGGCAGCCTGCAATAACAGAAGTTAAAGCTGGCCACGCGACAGATCCATATTTCCAAAGTGGAGTCACAAGGGAACTGGCCAGAAGAATCATGAGGGCAGCTGATGGTGCTGCTTTGTGGGATGTTTTTCCATCCACCTTCAGCAGTGTTGGCCTGTCTGAGCTGCCAGCCTCACCTGAGAGGCAGAGAGCAGTCAGGGTGCCCTAGATGCCTACAGCCTGTGCAGAGCTGCGGGGACCCCCCCTGCATGGGCACCACCAGGAGAACTGCTAACAAGACCTGCTTGTGTAGAAAAGGGGTTATGGTCAGCTGCAACCTCATTGTGGAGCACCTGCAGGCTTGATAGTGTGGGTGCCCTCAGCACCTTGGCATTGCAGTGGCTCTTGAGCTCAGGTGAGCACTGTGCAGATAGACCTAAGTCACTTCAGAGGGAGCTTGCTCCCCTGGGAGGGGGTTTATTTGGCTGCGAATTGATTTCTCAAATTTGGATAGGCCTGTCACAGGGCAGGGGGGTGAGATGTGGAAGGGGGCTGTCTAGAAGACAAGTCTCTTCTCTGAGCAAGCTGTCTAATTGCTGATGTCCAAGGCAGGTAGGCTGGGTGGCCTCTGGAGGTGCCTGTCCACCATCAGTGACTAGAAAGGGAGCCTGATTTACTAGCTTAAACTGCATCCCTACCTTCCCATGGGCTGCCTGCCTCTGGCTGAAATGATGTGAGGGGAATCTGAATGAGGGAGTGCGTGTGGGAGGTATCTGCCATTACCCGTGCTGAACGTGTGTCGCTTGGTTGTCCTCCTCCTGCTTCACAGCAGGCAGCTCTGCTCTTACGGACTGCTAATAGCCATATTGCACCAGCTCTCTGAGCACATCGGTAATGGCACCCTGTGCTCTTACAGTGCTCTTATCAGGGATGAGACCAGTGTTTTGAGCGCTGGCAGTTGGGTGCTTTGTTCCCTGGTGCTGGTTCCCAGTAGGTGACGGGGCTGTCAGTGGAGCAACATGAGTGTGTGAACATGCAGCTCCTCAGGCGTAGGGATGTGAGGAACTCTCTCTGACTCCTGTGCTCTTCCTGCCACTGCCTTTTCTCTGCCTTCGCTCCCCAGATCCTCTCTATTCTTTGACTTGGCAGGAAGAGGTGTCCCAGTGTGCTCAAGGCTGGAAAAAACGAGAGCAAAATTGGAAATGTTTCAGCTTTTTTGTACATGTTTCAATTTTTCCTTGCAGTTTACAGTGCTAGACGCACTGGATCTTATTACATAAAGATGTTTTTTCTTGTCATTAATCCAAGGCACGGTGGCTGTTCTTGGCACTTTCTTTCTAATTTGCTGTTCTCCTTGGTGAATAGCTATCTCATAGCACACATAGTGGGTCTGCTTTAGCCCTTTTGATAGCATTTGCTCCTTAACCCTAGGGTCAAGGGAAGCATCCTTTCCTGTTTGATTTTTTTTTTTGTTTATATAATGAAGAAAATTAGGAAAAAAACCCAAACAATTGTGACTGAAGCAATGGCAGCCCAGCAAGACCCCTTTTTCTGGGGAGCGAGATTTTCCAGATTTGCCCATTCAGCTCAGGCTAGAGTCACAGTGCCAAATTCTAGGTCTACTGGAACTGGGAATTGGACCTATGGACTCGGTTTTGTCTGGAAATGCCACTTAAATGTGTGAGGATGGTTTTCCACAGCAAGAAAATAATGTTTGGTGCTCCACTGTTAATTCTCTTATGATTATTACTAGAAGATGTCAGTATGAATGTTTTAGCATTTCCACCTTTTTGCCTAAATGAGGATGCAGAAAGCATCATCTTTACAGTTTTTCTATGCTCAAGCATGGTCTTTTAGTCAGGAACCTGGCTAGTGGATGAGCTGTCCCACAGAGAAAGTTTAAGGCTGAAATCATCCAAGTTCTCCCCTTACTTCCCTCTGAGATTAACCTTAGGCACGTTGCCGGACTCCTCAGTACTTCTTGCTCATCTGAAAATAAGGATAATTACTCTCAGCTACCTGCTGTGATGGTTCATTAAGGCCTCCTTGAGTAATGGAAGAAGCTGGGACAAAGGGGAGGATGGAAGCATAAGGAACTGTTGCAAAGCCGAGTGCTCCGCTGTTCAAAAGGGCAGAATTAACTTGGTCAGCACCTTTCCTTATGTGTTCACAGACCATGTTGTTTCCTCTCAGTCTCCTACCTCTGTCCGGTGCTCAAAGGATTGTGTTCACTTAATGAGCAGCCAGATTACACTTTGTTTTCCTGTGTTTGTTCAATGCGTGCCTCTAGGCCTTATTGACAATACACTGTTTAAGTCCTGCTCTGAAGATGGGATTATTGATTTCCTCATAGCCTTTTTTTATCACGGTAGTATCTGAGTGCTCATCACTATAGAACCCAAGTGCTTCACAAACATTAATTTATCTTTACAGCACCCCCGGGAGGAAAGGGCTGCTCTTGGCTCCCTGCTTATACAGAGGGGATGGCAGTGGACACAGATTGAAATCAGAAGCATCCAGTGATTTTGAAATCCTAATTAGAGATACCTGGGACTAGTATTTTTCAGAGCTTGCAGAGTGTAGCAATTCCTGTGTTCAAAATGTGGAGCCTCCAGCTGCACAAGTGAGTTGTCAGTCATCCCTCAATCTGGATTTCTGGTTTGTAGTGTATAATGAAAATAACAGAATTAGCGACCACCTGTTTAATTAAAGTGACTTATTCTGCCTGGAGTTCAGAACCTCTGGACAGATGCTTTCTGTGCTCAGCTCTTTTCTGATCCCACAGTGACAGCAACAGCCCCTGGAAGAAAGTCCCCTTGGGCCACCATTGCAATGGGTTACCAGATGGTGCAATTGCACCATGCTGTCAGGAGAGAATAGGATGTGCTGGGTGGGCTAGTCCGTGTTTGCTGGCACAGGAGAGTGACCATATGGGAAACTTCCTAATTGGATTTATTTTTCCACCAAAACTATAGAGTAGAGCAGGGAAATCCAAATACCTTTGGCTCAGGCTTCTGGCCCTATGGTCAAAGTTGGAAGAAGGTCTTACCAAGATGCCCTTCTCATGGTAGTAAAAGCCATTCCCAGGGGAGCAAGGACCGCAGGAGGTGGGGAGGTTAGGACACAGGTCCTGATGCTTCACACTATATTGGGATCATTCTAATGACTTGCTCCAGGTGATGCGATGGTGGCTGTTTCCTTAGCTTGTGGTGGAGTGAGACCCTTAGCTTGTGTGGCTCTTGCTGGGTTTCAATGGGACTGGGAGCTGTAGCTCCCTCAGGGACAGCTGATCAGTGGGATGTTGCCTTGGCACCTAGTGGGAGCATCCATTGATTATTTGTTTTGGAGCCAAACACCTGTGTTAAACTCTTGCCAGTTTTGCAAGCAGGGAAATGTGGGCCCTGCTTTTCCCATATGGGGAATATTTGGGAAATAAGAGTATTCCCATATGGAAAACTTCCCATATGGGAAATATGGTTCCTCTGAGGGAACCCCATTTTGTTCTTTCTTCCTGTTTGAACTTCTGCCTGCTTTGTCTTGGGTATTTCAGATAAATATTAGTTATTTACTCTTTTGTACCTTTGTATTTTGATCTCCTCCAGAGAGCTTCTCATCACAACTGTCTTTCAATAGAAAGTTGTTTTTTCAATTTCATGGAAGCTTTGCCATGGAAAACGTCTCATTTTCACAGAAAAGGATTATTTGGGGCAACAAGCGTAACACCGCAGGGCCTGTGATGCTTGCTCTAAGCCCCGAGAATCCAGGTTCTGCAGTGTGTTCTGGCTCATTATAACAGAGCAGGTCAGCTGCAGGGTATGACATCAGCCAGACACCTTTTCTTACGATGTATTATAGCTGCCTGGCTGTTGAGTTTTTCTGCTTCCGGCTGCCAAAATAGCTGCCCTGCTTTTTACAAAAGGGATATGAACAGGGAGCCCAATGTAGAGAGAAGTTTGAATGCTGAGTGGCTGAGTCCCACAGAGCAGCATTTTGAAATCCAAACAGTTCATCTTCTTTGCTGTAATAAATATTTTGATTGCCAAAAAGTACAGATTTTTCTCTGGGGAGGTAAGGAAACATTCTTCTGACCTGCTGCACTCTGCAGTCCGTAATTGCATCGCTGTTGCGGGGCTAGCAGCTTTACTTTTTGACTTCCAGCTGTCAGTGTTTGATCTCAGCCATACTGGGTGATTGTCTAAATGATGATTTTTATACATCATAGTAAAAATTTTGTTTATTTTCCCTCTCTTCCAGCTGTATTTGCAAGTCTGGTGTTTGCTTAGATTTGGATAACGGGTGTCTTGTGTGGGGGAAAAAAAGTCCTTGTTTGTCTACTTGTTGGCATCTGTGATAGGAAATCTAATCCTTCCATTGGTGTGTTTCTAAGATCCAGCAGAGATAGATGTAGTTTTTTATTGTCGATTTTAGCTTCTTTTTAGACATACATATTTGCTGTCCAATGGGACGTCTGGTTCTCTGTGTGCATTTTGATGAGGAGGTAAAAGGATGAAATTAGTGTGTTTTAGTGAAATTTTAAAACTTCCCAGCTGAGAATTGGACTCCTGTGTTTCTATTTGCAGCAAACTATCTAGTTAGCTGTTTGCTTTTTTCTCCCTATTGCAGAGTTAAATAACTGTTACCTGCATGTTTTCCAAGGAGTGACTGCTATGCACTTGAACAAGTGGTGTTGTTTTTCTAGGTGTCGTTAGAGCAATCTGTCTTGCTCCATTTAACAGAACATTCCTCTTGCTGATTTCTTCCCTCAATGGCCAATGCCATTCCAGTTTGCTTCTGCTGCAAGCCATCTTTGTGAAACTGCTAATTGCAGCTTATGCAAAATTAGGTGTCTCTTTGTCATTCAACTTGAAATGCTGCACATTTGGATGTGGAGAGACAGCTGCTTCGCTAAAGCTATTCCATACTATCATTCGGAGGTAGGCACCAATTCTGCATGCCTGCACTCTGAATTGGACCAGTATGAGCAAAGTCAAAGCCATGCAGTTTCTTGAGACGCTGAAATAAAGCAATAAATTGTGTTGAGAGCACAGTGTGTTACACTGTGGACTCAGTGCTGTGCTGATGTGGTCACATCTTCCCACTGGTGCTGAGCACAAGTGGGGTGTGTGCATTGCGTGACAGACACTGTATGGACAACCCTTTTATGTGAAACTTCTTGGAGCTGAGAGAACAAGGCCAGGGCAAGTTTTGGTCCTCCCAAAGGTGTGAAAACATGCTTATACAAGCAGTCAGAGAAGAGTGTAATGCACTCACATTGCTCCACAGAGGAGACATTGCCTTAAAAACCACCTTAAGCTTGGGAGAATGCGGGTGTAATTCTTGTTCCTTTGCTACAAGGGTGCTGGTTTTCAAGACTTTTCAGTGAAATTGCATAGGGGAGAAAGTTGCTTTCAGGTACCAAGTTTTCTAATGAAAGCTGAGACTGCCAGTTGCATCCCTTGCATGAGAACTCCAAGTCCAAGTATTGCTGTGAAAGCAGGAATGGCTGCCCAAGTAACCCCTGCGTTCTCCCTCTGCCCATGGGAGAAGCTGGTCCTGAGTGACCTGTGTATTCAGGAATGTCACTCTGAAGCAATGCTGATGTTGCTGTGGGTGTACTCAGTTCTTTTCTCAGTTAGTATTCCACCTGGAAAAAAAGGGCAATTTTTGCTGCCCCCCTCACACCACAACGTAGTCATTTTTGGAAGTGTAAAGTGGATTTATTGAACTGCAGGTGAAACAACCTCCATTATGTTTTCAGCTTTGGTGTTGTATATTGTAGTCTAGGTGCTGCTCTAAAGCACGCTCTTAAGAGGAGCCTGCAGCCATCTGTTTGATATTTATGAGATTGTAATTTTGTATCAGGGAATTTATTATTCTGTATTAAAAGGTAGGCATAAAATAAACCAAGCTAAAGGGCATAAAACCTTTCAAAAGGTTTTCAGCCAGTTAAATCTTTCTCTCTCCGATATAATACTGCGTTTGAAAGCAAGATAAAACACCTGGATGTGGTTCTGTTAGCTCTGTGTAGAGATTGCAACCCAAATGCAACTGACTGCTGCTCTTGAGGGTGCCAAATTTCTTCTGTACCTCTTTTGGGGGGAAAAATTGCTGACATTGCAGCTGATGTATTTTAAATGACAGTATAAAGTTAGCCTGTTGATCAGTGTGTTTAACAGTTCCAGTACCTTTTTACACCCCTCAAACCAGCTGCTGGAGGCAAGCCATGTTCCAGCGCTTTCCTGAAGTAGTTTTACTGCCTAATAGTAGATTTGCAATGCTTTTTGTTCAAGCTTTATCATGCTCACAAATCCTTGTAGTTCCACTTAGGTTCTGGTGTGGCTGATTTCTCCATAGCTTTTATTTTGTGTATTTTTTAAGCCACCTTCATTCAGTGCAAGTAAAATTCCCCATAAAAAGGGGATAACCCAGAGCTTGGCTGCTGCTTGGCTCCTAGGTGGACATAGGTGAGGAATCCTCCTCTGTGGTATCTGCCTGGATTTCATCAGTGTGTGTGAGGTTGTCCTTACCTGGGCTCCTGAAATGGAGATGAACTGTGATTTCTGTGCAGATTAACTGTTTGCCCTGCAGAGAAGAACACTAACAAATGTCCATATTGTTTTCTGAACCCAGGTACTGCTGGTACTTCCTCTCTGGCATAAATGGAATGTATGCTGTAAAGCTTTGCATATAAGTATATGTCCATTTGTACTAGCTTTCTGTGCATATGTGACCATGAAATATGATTGCTTTCATGTATGCATGCATATGCTGTACACTAATTTATCATGTGGGAGATGCATTGCTTCACCTTGTTTTTGCATGGATGAACACAGCTGTGATCACACCATAGCTTATGGATTTCATATGTGGGTTACTTGAGTACAGTGCAAGACTTAAATGTCTGTATGTGAATACTACGGCACAAAAGCGCACACCCCAGCATGCTGAGGTTCTCTGCATTTAATGAAACGTGTGAATGTTGATCGCCTTTATCCCAAGAATTCCCCCCTGCAAGTGAAGGTCCAACTTGAGGGTCCAACTTCTCAAGGTCTCTTGAGACCAGAGAATTTCACCACCTGGTAGTTTGAAGATAAATGGGTAAGTAAAGTACAATAAGCCAAAGCCAGTGAGACTTCTTACCATGGTAGAATACTGTGACCCTTATCTCAAAAGGTGGGGTTGATTGATCTTAAAAACCAGCAGGAAACTTTTCTTGGGAAACCTGTATTATGGTTCTGAGTTGTGTTGTTGTGTGGTTTGCCAAAAGCTGCTTCACCTCAGGAAACTCCGCTGTGTAGCACAGATGCTTTTCTCTACTATAATCATGCTTTTAATAAATTTACTAGCTAATGCATGTATATTCGCAGCAAAGCTTGTCTGTAGGATGCTCTTCACCACTTGTTATGTTACTTTATTCATGGCAGAACCTTGCAAAAGCGCAATAACACAGGGAAGAATTAGACCCTGTTCTCTAATTGTTCCTTTAATGGCTTACCCTAATTAGAAATACATTATTTAATAATTAAAATGCGCTGTTTTGTAATTCTGTAATGATCTAAGTGGTTAGTCTTTGCAAGACCTGAAAAGAAGATTTAAAACCAGGTAGAGAACTCCTTAGATGACATCCGAACAATGTGTGCACTGTCACTAATTTAAGCTTAACCTGTGGTGGTTTTTTTCCAGAATGCTTGTATGTACATACATATAAGGTCTCCTGTGTCATTTGGGAACTTGGCTTTGTCTTCAGCAGTGGACTTTCTCAGACACTGTTCACATAGCTTTATGTAAATCCCACAAATCACTAGATAGCCATACTTAACGTGGCTTTTCATTAGTCACTGACTTTCTATAAAGCTTTACTTTTTATACAACTCTCCAGACTTTCTACACTATTATGTTTTTTGCATATTAGGAGAAATTGAATTTTTAGCTCTGTTTTCTTAAGGAAAGAACGTAGGTGTCTGTACCATCCATCTCTTGAACCTGTTGGTCCTACTTCAGTACCTTTTGACAGAGGAGCAGAGGTGTCAAAGCAAAGCTGGTGCAAGGAGGCCATGTCCGCTTCAAAGACCATACAAAGGCCTCTGCAGTGGAGATCCTGCTATGCGTGCTCACCCTTTATCAGACATCAGGTGCTCCATGTGGCTCTTCAGCCTTGGGACACACACATGCAAGGGAGACCCCGCTCCCTGCAGAGCCTCTGCCTGTGCCTTGGGAGCCTGCTACTTGTCTGTGTTAATGTTGAGTCCTGCTGATGGAGAGAAATCCTCACCCCTCGGCAGCCTGTGCAGTTTGGAAGATGAATATTTGACCACAATGGAGATGAGATTTTTTTTAAAGTTATTTTAAAAAACTTTTTCTTGGGTGCTCTGCCTCTGAAATGCATCCGATAGCTGACCTCCAGCCTGAAGGTTGCTTCTGCCTCCTCTTCCTCCTGCTTGGAGGTTATTTTCCTTTCCCATCTGAATGACTCAGCAGTGGTTACCTTCCATCTTAATGCAGCTTATGATGGGAGGGCGACTCAACGGAGAAGCCTCATGTTTCTCTGCAGGGCCTTGGAGACAGTCATGCTGTACCAGAAGACGCTTGCAGCTGATCTCTGTGTCTGGCATTGCAGTGAGGCAGGCTTTCAGCTATGATATATTAATCTGCATGCACTGTATGGAAAGTTGTCACTAAGTGCTACTATTGGGTTTTTTTCTCTTTTTGAGCAGGGTGGAAATAGTTATTTGCCCTTGTACTTCAAGTCCTCAATAAGCAGCATGCCTCACCTTATATTTCTGTGCGTTTTCCTTAGCTATGCTATTTATTTTCTAGGATTAACACTGCCCAGAGCACCAGTGCCTGGCATAAAAAGATAGAGCTCTGTAATCAGCTGTAGCTGCAAACCTGAAGCAGTTTGTACTGTGGTCAGCACAGTTACCAAAATACAGGTATCATTGCCCTGGTGCTGCCCAAGCATGTGAGAGGCTTTGGCTATAGCTGTGATATAACTCTGAAAAAGTATTTCTTGTGTGTAAGCACTGATGGCATAATTGACCAAACACTGAATGTTTTCTGGGTCTTATTTTCCTGTTTGTGTGAAGCTTGGTATGGCTGCAGTGGAGGCAGCAGAGGATTTTTCTTGGCTGTGACAGGATGTGGAGTTGGCCCTTTGTACTTTTGGTCTGAAGATCTGTGGTTGTTGCTTTAGTTTTCTGCATCTTTCAGCTCCTGGGATTTAATTTTTTTTATGATGTCACCTGGAATAGCTTCTTCTGCTGTTTCAAGTCTAAATTTGCATTTCACAGAATTTGAAGAATCTCTGTGGCTTGGGTTAAGGTTAAATCAGCTTCCCACGAGTCTGTGACTTCCTCAGTCCTTTGTATTCTGTGTATGAGCTTCGTCTTTTCACTAAAGAACTATATTTCCTCAGACTGACATATTTGAGCTTTAAGTCTGTCATATGCATCTACTGATTCATCTTTCCATTGATGAAGAATAAAGAAGGAAGGTCCCACGTTGGTAACTCTCTGCATGGAAAAGGATTGCTTCCTCGGCATCAGTCTCTGCCCTGTGCCTTGTTTTCTGTCATCCTCCCCTTCATCTGAAAGCCCTGCGTGCCTGCTATGCTGGGAGCCCGCTGCAAGGAGGAATTGCCTGCCCCAAGAGGCTGCAGAGAGAGACACCCCCCTCCACCCTAATTTCATATCGCTGTGGTTCCCTTGGTGGTCTGCAGTGGAGGGAAGAAATCGTCTTGCTGCTTTTCTGCTCTGTCTGTGCAGCACCTGGCACATGGGTCCCGACCAGACCAGGGCACGTAAGCACCACAATTGCGCAAACAATTAGTAGTGCTAATTGCGTGCTCTCAGGCAGCAGAGGAACACTTCAGAGCCGCCTGGGTAGGCAGAGGAAGGCTTTGCTTTGTGAAGAGAAGTGTCTAGAAACAGCGAGTCTATCCTGGGTGCCATCAGCACAGCTTTTTGTGCTGGTGGTACCTTCCTTTTAACCTTATGCGGACTCCTGGCACTTGTCACTTGTGGCCTAGGAGAAGCTGGTTTTTTTTCAGCTGACACATAGTCTTCATTGCACGCTGTCCCCAGAACTGGTGCTCTCCCTTCCTTGGGTCAGGGTGTCCCCAAATAGGGTCTGTGCCTATTGCAGGGGCTCCCTTGGGAGTGGGGTGGCAGCCCTGGCTGCAGGGAGAGTGTTGGTCTCTTGATGCTGGATGGTGTCCATATGGGACAGGGGCTCCTCCAGCCCCATGTCACCTCTACCCAGTCCTTGCTGCTGGTCTGTTGCTTGCTGCAGGTTTCTCCCTGCTGTCACCTCCCATCTTAGTGGCCCAGGATGTGCATCAGAACTGGCACACCTTGCTGTTGCACCATGTGTGACTACCTTATCTTGCCAGGTGGCATACAGTGGTATTTAGGGGGGATCTGCCCAAAGAGGTCAGAGCAGTGGAAATAGTTGCCTGTATCTGGGTGAGGTCATTTGTTTCCTTGTAGTAAAAATAAATACATCCTCACCCCCTTCCTCTCTTTCTGCCCCCCTTATTTTATTTTGCAGTTGTTTGCATTTTTCCCCTTTCAGGCTATCTCCTTCTTTTGAAAGATGGAAAAAAAATGGCCCTGTAAAACCTTTGCTCATAATTGACAGAGCTGCCTCGGCACTGGGGCACAGAGAATGAGCCTGATTGAAGGGGGGGAAAACAAATTGTGTTCCTGTTCATCTGAAAAACAAAAGACTGATTTTTCTTTTTCTTCTTTTAGTAAGTCTGTGTGCAAAATGAAGAGGGGAAAAGGCAAAACAGAAGAGTTAAAATTCTGCACCAGGGAAGATCTTGGTGTGTTCCAGTCCCTGTGCACGGTGTATAATTAAACCCAAAATAGAGCAGTGAACCAAGGGAGGGAGGTGGGTTACAGGACCAAGCAGGAGGGGGCAGGGTTACTCACTTCAAAAGCGCTATCCAAAAATAAGTCCCTATTTCTTTCTCCAGCTTTGTTTGACAAATGGGTTTGGTCTCATTTAATCCCATTTCTGGTCTTCTCTGTTTCCATCTCCATCTGCCCCTGTTCTCTCTGCAATGTCCCCATAACTATTTATTGGAAGTATACTGGGCCATGGTGTCCCCAGGTGAGGCTGAATCTGCTGTGCGTGAGTTGTACCCACAGTGCAGGAGACCGGTGGCTCTGCCCAGGGAGCATGGGGAGCAGTGGGCTGCAGGAACTCAGTCTGTGTTGACTGTAGCTTTCTCTCTTCTAATTAGCTCTGTGTTCCTTGAGGTTTTTTTGGGGGTGGTGTTCTTTTTTTTGTCCCTATGCTGGAGCCTTTTTGCCTTGATCCAAGTATATTTCAATATAACTTTTCTTCCATACTGGACCCCTCATGTCTTTCACCAGCCCTACATACATTTTTTTTTTTGCTTTGGTGTCTTATTTAGCTTTAATTATTCTTCTTCATTTTCTTTTCTCCTTTCTCTTTTGTTTTACTTGCACATCTTCCTGCTTCTTGCAACTCTTTTTTTTCCCTCCACTAATGCCCTCTGTTGCTTTATTTTCCTCTCCTTGCGGTGCTCTCGTCTCTGGGATTGCAGTGTCTCCCCTGGCATGGCATGTGGCTAGCCTAAAGTCTGTGCCCAAATGCCTTGCTTCAGCAGGCATCTGCAGAACTGGAGGTGTTTTCCTGATGTGTCAAAAGGTGAAATACTTGTCCTGTCACTGGATTTACAGGCAGACAGAGGGGAGGCATGAAACAAATAGATGGTTCTTTTAGCAAAATTATATTGGGTAAGAAAATAATGCACCTCCCTCTCCCTTCTTTTTCTTATACTGTTATCTTGTGCTGCTTTTTTTCTTCCATACCCTTGCTTTCGTCTCCTGTTCAATTTTTCTGGGGCATCATACTTATAATATAGCCAACAGGTAAAGGCCAACGGGCTTGCGAAGGGAACTGCTTTGCAAGAAAGTGAGAAATTCAGGTTAATTGGATGCAATCAGGTCAAAATTTAGTTAATCTTTGAGTGGGTGGGTGTGTTAGCACAAGGCTGTGTATGCATGCCCAGTCTGGGGGCTGATCCAGGCATATTCATTTCCAACTTTGTGTGAATATGCACATTCCCTTGGAGACTGGGAGAGTGATGTGCATCTGGGGAAAATGACAGGAATACAAAAGTGACACCTCTTCATGTCATAGCAGAGAAACTTCTTCCTTCTCTGGCAAGAGAACAAGGCTGCCAAATCCTAGAGTAAGAGTGGTGGTAAAGCTGTAACCTAATAAATGAGAGTGAAAGGGCAAAAGGAGCATCCGTCCTCAGGAAAGGATGCTCTGTGTGGAGGGCAGAAGGACATTACCTGCATGGTAATGAAGGGAGGGAAGATTCCCTCAGATATCTGTATTGATTTTTTTTTTTTTTTGGTGTGATTAAGGAACAGGTTTAGTTTTTCAAAGCCATCCCATTGCATTCAGTTACTTGATTTCCACTGTACTTGAACCTGTGGGTGGGATTGGAAGTTGAGGAAATAGGTGCTGTAGTTTTGAGGCGGGGGAAAAAATAACACTGAATCCTTCAGATTGGAAGGGACCTCAGGAAGTCCCTCAGGAGTCCAACCTCCTGCTCAAAGCAAGGTCAGCACTGAACTCAGGCCAGGCTGCTCAGGGTTTTGTCCAGTTGGGCTTTGAAAACCTCAAAGAATGGAGTCTGCACCGCTCCTCTGGGCAATGTCTGCTATAGCTTCACTATCTACATAGGGAAAACTCTTTACTCCCCTATTTCACTTAGAGACTACTGTTTCTTGTTGCCCTGCCGTGTACTGCAGTAAAGAGCCTGGCTCCATCTCCTTTTATGTACCAGATGGAGGGCTATTAGATCCCTCAAATCTTCTCTCTGGGCTGAACAAGCCCCAGACCCTCAGCCTCTCCTTGCAGAGCAAATGCTTCACCCCCCTGAGCATCTTGGTGGCCCTTCACTGAACCTGATCCAGTTTATCAACATCCTTCTTGTATTGACAGATCCAAGACTGAGCTAAGTATCCATATATGATCTAGCAAGTACTGTATGAAGGGAAGTAATCACTTTCCTTAAGCTACTGGTTACAGTCCTATGAATACAGCCCTCTTCGCTGCCCATGCTGCTGGGGCAGAGCACAGACTCCTGAACCTTTCTTTAAGGCAAGCTGTCTGATTTGGCCAGTTGTGACATGTGAGTAGGGATCACCCTGGCTGACAGGTAATGGTTCCCCATCTTGGCCTTCAATGGAAGGGATGTGCCTCAGCATCTGTTGTGGTTTAGGCTGGGTTAGTCAATGACACGATGACAGATGCTCTCCCCCCACCTCTTACTCCAAGGAGAGGAAGAAGAGAGATAAAGAGATTTAAGAGTTAGAAAAAAAACTAAACTACTTCAATGAAATACTAATAATAAAATAAAAATGAAATGATGAAATAGATGCAATACATATATACAGAACCATCCTGAGTTCCCAGGAAGATGTCACTGGCAGGCACTGGGAAAGGTCCAGACTGGGCTCAGTGATGAATGGGAACTGGATTCCAGAACTCACTGGTGGGGATCGAAGGTAGACAAACTCACATTGAAGAAGATCCATTTAAGATGAGGAGCCCACCTGACCCCTTTGCCCCCTCAGCTCTTCTGCTGAGCATGGCAGATGGCGTGGAACACCCTATTGGCCAGTTTGGGTCACCTGACCTGTTGTCCCCGCCTCCCCTCTGTGGGGTAAACAACTAAGTCAGCTGACCCTGGTTGCCAGGGCAACAAGTGTAAGCGAGAGCCTCTCTCGCTGAAGAGGAAGTTGGCTCTGCTCCGCCCCAAACCAGGACAGCACCTCTGCTGGGAGCTTGGCATGAGGGAGAGGCAGCCTCCTGTGGATTGGTAAGGGGTCTGAAGGTAGGGTGGAGCCACTGGTCAGCCACTGACATCAGTGAAGGAGGAGGATTTCGTAGTGAGTGGAAGCTATAGCAAAGGGCTTCCTTTGGAGAAGGACAAACTTGTCTCTTTTAGGGAAAAGCCGACAAAAATAACTTCTTCTCATAGTCCTTCAGTTGGAAATAGTGAAGTTTTGGCATCTGTCCTTTAGTAGCATTATATCAGACCCAGGTACCACTAAAACACTGGAATCTCATTTAGGTCTGCATGGTAACTGTCATGTTGTCCAGCTGTCGCACAGGAGGTCAGTTTAAAGAATTTCATTCCTTCAGCAGTCTTTAGGCCTCTCTGAGTGTGGTCAAGGGCAGAAAAAATGCCTGCAAAAGTGCTGCTGAAGTAATCTATTTGGACTCTCCTGTGGACTTCAAATTCTGAATCCCAGTGTAGTGTGACAGACCTTTGCTGTTCACACAATGGGAGCTTGTCTTCACGCAAGCAGATGTCCTCACCTGCATGGCCTGGCATGACTGCTGAGCTATGGGTTCACAAAAACATAACCTGCAGTAGATGTTCAAAAGCTGTTCTACTTCCAGTACTGGTTTTATATGGCCGTGGGATTATTGGCTAGACTTACTCACTTGTACATATTTGCTGTGTCTAAGTAGCTGAAGTATTAATTGAAGAATTAATGAATTACAAGGCATTTCCTAAGCAGTTTCAATATTCAGAAATACAGTAGAAAGTCAGCAAGAGGAATAACAGACAATTCATAGGGAGATAGGGAGAAGCCATTCAGAATTGGAAGCTGAGTCCCCTTTCTTTTGAATTTGGTTATAAATCATTCATGATTAGGGTCTGTAGGAGGATACTCGAAAATGGAGATGCAGGAAATTCCTAGGAAGGTGGAAAGAGTGCACTATCCTGATGTAACCCAAAACGAATAAAAACCTTGCTTCAAAGCTCAGAGATTAGACTTGCTGAAGCTGTGCTTTGCCTATATTTGGGGGAATCTCCAATGGAGTTAAGGACTTAATGTTGTAACAGACTAAAAGGAAAGGCCCCACTAATGAATAAGTTAGGCCAACTGGTGACCCATGAACTCTGAGTGTTTACATGCTTCAGGTGATTTCCTGTTTTGGGTCTGTGTCAGCAGGGTTTGGTTGATGGGAGAGCAGCTGTGGAAGTTGGGGCTTCAGGCTGGGATAAGGAGGTAGGTTGGGGTGAATTGGCCACCCTTCCCTCAGCAACATGAGGTACGTGGTAGCTCTTGGCTGTGTTGTGGCTGTCTGATGCGGCTGGTTGGCTTAGGAGCTTGGAGTTTATCCATCCCCATGCTGCAAAGTATAGACATCCACCAGATCCTTCCGGGATGTGATGGGCTTTGCTTTACAAAGTTGGCTGAGCAAGTGGTGGATTGCTGTTGTTGGAAGCATTTTGGCAGCACCTTCTAGACCAGAGAGCCCCAGTGCATCACCACTGAGTGCAAGGAGAGGAAGACCTTGGAGGCAGAGCCATGACTGCAGGGAGCAATGAGCTGCAGCAGGAGACCGAGGGAAGGGGATAGGTGCTGTGGTCCCCTCTGCCTTAGTGGGAGTCTCCTGCTCCTTGGCCTGTTGACGCATGGTCTGGAGAGACTCCCTTGACCCAGGAATGAGGTGACTTTGTGTCAAGGTGGGAGCTGGTTGAGAAGTGGTCTCTGTCCTCTCCTGGCAGGGCTTTGAAGCCCCCGAGGAAGGTGGCAGAGCATACAGGTTTACGTTGCACTTCATCAGCGAGGGACTCTGTGTACCTTTTTTCCTGTAGCTGTGTAACGGCAGCCCACAGGCCCCTGGCAGAAAGATTTTCAAACATCTTTTTCTGTGGTGCGCTTAAATGCTTGTGATTAGTTTTAATTCCAGCTATTTTCAGCGATTAAAGCACTGCTTTCCTTGTATGGCCTTGTGCTTTTAATTAGCCAAAACAAACCCATGTGCTACAAAATCCTTTCCTTGGTCCAAGTGGAGGAGAGTTTTATCATTTCTGCCACAGCTTCTCTTTCAGAAACAGAAATCAGGAGCCAGTAGCTGGCAACCCAGAGAGCTGCCAGGAGCCTGTGCTGCTGCAAGCTGTTGCCCTTGGCATAGAAAGGGAATGGAGGAGGGATGGAGGATCTCTTTTGCTGTGTGTCTGCTCTGCTCCTTGGTGAGCATCACCTGGGACGGTGGGGACTGAGGACCTGCGGTACACATGTGCCGCCTTCCCTGGGCTGTTTGCTGTCTAGTGGCATATGCAGTGCCCACCTCACTGCTATAGTCCAGGTACCTTCACGGACCCCCCACCTCCTGTTTCTGCAGGCGCCCTCTCTCTGCCTTTCTCCTGTGCTGTAAGCACAGATTTTCAGATAAGTGATACAATATCATCTTACTTTGTGTGCTGTCTGCTGTGCTAGCCGTATTCTCCGAACACAATAGCACAAATTACTTTACATAACAGAAGTAGGGAATTCAATAATAGCAACAGCAGAGGGAAGGGGGAAATCAACCACTGAAAAAATGAGAGAGATGTTTCCAGCTACAAGCTTTAATATTCACAGGAGTTAAATTCAATGCAGGATTGATTCTTGCGGGCAAGTTCTTAAACAACTGAAACACCTTGGTAGGGAGTGGTATGTGAGAAAATACAGGTAGCTGTTTTGCCTGAAATGCAGCGGAGAAGGGTAGGGACATGGGCAATGGCCCTAGGCCAGATGGATACTCCATTTACAAGAGCTGTCAGTGTATCACCTTCTAAATTGTGTACTGTGATCATGGTCATGGCTGTTTTACCCACCCTCCCTACTTCTGGTTGGGTTTTTTTTTTCCATTGAGATGGTGACCAGCACCGCATATAATAATCTGCGTATGATCCCACCCCTGAATTATAGAGGGCTCAGCACAGTCTTTGTATCACTTCATCCTGTTCCTCCTGCATTCTCACATCGTCGTTGGGTTTTCTGCCACAGCTGCACAGTAAGCTGAGCTCAGCATTCAGCTGTTCCTATTGCCATCTCGATTCCTTTCTTTAGTAATACAGTTATTTCATAAATCTGAAAGATGTGTGAATAATGTGTGGTTTTCCCCTCTTTAGAGGTATTATTTGCATTTACCAACATTGAATATAACTTATTATCACATTGTCTATTTGCTTAGGTCTCACTCAAATTCTTCCCTGTTCTTTCTGGTCTTGGCTGCCTCAAATAACTTGGTGTTGTCTGCAATTTTGTCACTCACTGGGTGTTCTCATTTCCAGATAATAAGTGTGTTTAACATGTGATGCAGCCTAGAAATGAATCTCTATCCATCACAAAATTAATTCACTGCTATAGTAAGGGTTTTAATCCTGCTGGGGTATAAACATTGACCAATTTAATACATTCAGTAGCTTGTCATGTTTAAAATATTTGGGGGGTGGTAAGACATGATTTTCTTCAGTGTGTATTAAAAAAAAAAAGCGTGGAACTTGTCACAGCATGTTCTTCCAGATGTTTAGATACTCTGCTTTTAAAGATTATTTCATCCCATTTGCTGGCTTAACTTGAAAACTCCCTTGGCTAGAGGCCTCTGGGTTGGCTCTTGAGTTGCTTTCCAAGTGCAATGTGTGGCCTAACAATTCCCAGTTGGTTGATGTTACTGAATCTTTGATGGAGTTGCCTCATATTGCAAGTCATTTAGAGATCATTGGTGTAACATTTTGGAGTAGTAGCTTCTTGTTTTTTACCATATTGGTTTGTTCCTGAGCTGCTTCTCCTCCTGGCCTCTCAATCTTCAGCTGTATTGTTTCACTTTTAGTGCAGAAAAGGGTAGAAAAGAGGCCAGAGCAGAAATTTTAAAAAGTGGAAATGTTAAACTAGTTTCTTTTAAATGAATTGGGGAATAATGAAGCTATTCAAGTGCAAGAAAGATGATAGCTTTTCCTTGTACGATGTGAACAGTAAGAGAGTGATATTGGGGGCATGTTCGAGTGAAGTGGGACTTAAGGCAAAATAGGGAAATGGGTCAGGATAAGAGGAAATGAAAATGTGGATGAAGGTTGCAGTGGAGGGGAGACTCAAGGAAACTATAACTGATTAATAAGGCTCCTCTACTAAGTAACATTTCCCATCTGTACACCTGAAAGCTGTTCAGATGTGCAGCACATGTTTAGAGAGCCCTACAGGTAATAAAGATAAGTAAATTAGATATGAAGTTACAAATTGATGTATCGGAGGAAAAGTTCAGTGCAATCTTGGGCTGCACTGTTAATGCTATTACTGTTGTTATTTTTAGGTTTGTTTCTTAAGGAAATGGAGGTGATCGATGCCCCCTGTAAGAACCTGTTGGCCGGTTTCAGTCTCATAACCTGAGGTGGGTGAATGGAGGAGAGTGGTCCTACTGGTGCCCTCGCTAAAGGAAGGATGGGCAGAACAGTGTCCTCAACTGTTCTGCTTGGTCCGCTAGCCACCAAAAGGCAGTGACTGCGTGGCCAGTCAGCCTGCCGTGCCAGGTGGCTAACTAGCACTTGTGCAGTGCAGGAGCAGCCATGGTGGCTGCTGCTGCTTGCCAAGCTAGTAGGGAACACTATGCTGCATAGGGTGCCCTGGTGGGAACAAGGAATGGACCTAAGCTAGGGAGGGAGTAAACTGTTGAGAAGATGTTGAGAACACAGGGAGGAGATAAAACATTCTGATATGGTGCAGAGTGCATAGAGTTGCAGGAAAGGTTGACTTGAAGTGTGTTGTGACGTTTAAGGAAGGTGGGCAAACCTGAAGAGGATAGAGAGAGTAATGATGATCAGCAGAACTGGTGATGCCTCTTGTTTGTGTCTCATCCCCTGCAACCCTCTCTTTGGTAAGGGGGACCCTCAGGAGCACTGGAGCAGAGACCAGTTCCTGAAAAGGGGGCTTTTGAGGGGGTGAAATAAAAATCATAAAAGCTTCCTAAGTTCTGTAGTTCAGAGCACTTTGCTCTCACCATTATGTTAGGAGGGCCAGGAATCGATTGTGGTAGACCCTGTTTAAGCATAGGAAGAGAAGATGGTCCCTGCTCAAAAGAGTTTAATGTCTAGCTGTACAGCAAGATGTCATACTGTAGATCTGGCATGTAGTACTTCTTTTCTTTTTACACATTGAGTACTCTGAGCTTTGGGGGGGATTCTAGGATGAAGGAAACAAGAGAAAAGCAGTGAAAGAGAAAACAAGGGAAATGCTGAAGGGTCTGAAAGGATTGAGTTTTTTTCAGCAGGAAAGATTAAAAGTGCCAATTACATGGTGTTTGACTTAGCAACAAGTCAAGGGGGAGCCTGGAAGGAATTTACAACAAGAAAAGTTTCTGTCCCAGGGATGGAGAGGATTTGGTTTAAGACTGTAGAAATGCTGGAGGCTTATGGAGGAGGAAAGGGACAAAATATTTTGAATATTCAAAAGAGCTTTGTGCCTGTGAAGTTGTTAAGCCGATGAATGCCCCATGGCTTGTGACACTTTCAACCCAGCTGAAACGCAGGAGAAACTGTGTTGCTAGGATCCTTCTAGTCAGAGCCTAGAGAAAGTGCCTGGTTGCTGCCTGTGCCTCTGTCACTGCTGACTCACATATTTCTAGGGAGAGAAACATCAGCTCAAGCACAAAATTAAGAAGGAATATGGCAATTACCAGTCAGCCAGACTGGAAGCCTTATGTTTCTCTAGCTGTAGGTTTTTAAAACACAAAAGTCTTAAAAGGGTGTCCTGGACTTTACTGGGTGCCATCGTCAGGAGTGACAAAGGCTTGGAGCCCCCATCCACAATAGCAGCAGTTTCCAGGTATCGGTGCAGTACAGGAGGGACCACTTAATGGTTTCATTTTAAAAAAAGGGGATCAGAAGGCCACAGCAGGCAAAAGCATGTGTGGAGACAGCACAACAGAAAAGGAGTTGCCTCCAGAAGGAGGGAGAGTAGCTGTATCACAAATGAGAAGCTGGGCAGGAGCAAGAGATGTCAATGCTGAATTCCAGGAGGATGCAGCAGCTCAATATTTAAGGCTGTGTTAAGGTCAAAGAGAACGAGCCAGGAGAAAAGCTCATGGTTTGCAGAAGATGAGATCATTAGCTATCCCAGGCAGCTCCAATGCTCTGGCTCTGCCAGAGCCTGATCTAAAAACAGTCTGGGTCTATGCTGCATATAAAAATGAGAAGTGGCATTTGGCCCCTCCCTGCTTTCCTGAGACGAGGAAGGGCTGCAAAGTGAGAATGTGTCAGGGCAAAGGTGGGAATGTGCAGGGGGTATAAGTAGTGACATCTAGCAAGGTGGCAGGAGAGTAATGGAGGAGAAAATATTTGAAATCGTGACAGTGGGGCAGGGGACCTGGGAGGGGAGTAGGAGTGGGAAGCGGTGCAAAAAGAACAGGAGATAAGGAATACCCCAAGAGATGTGAGAGAGAATAAACAGTATCCTGGGAGCAGTGAAAAGCAGCAGCAGGCAGAGAGTGACATTATTGAGATTTAGACCTATCTTACATTGAAAGGAAGTGACGTGCTCTAGCTGCTTGTTAATACGTGTGTGTAATCTGCAATCCTGCATGTATATGCTTTTTCAATGATAAGAAAATGAGTAGCAAATTAATTAGGAATTGGGAGCACTGTTCGGATTGGCTGGCAATCCATAAAGAAAAGATGTTCAAGTGCCATGACTGAAAAGGAGCTTGGAGCTCAGAGAAGGCTTGGGCATTTGGCACTCAGGCTAACAGAACTAGATAAAACATTGCTTTGCCAGCAATTTTTTTTTTTTTTTGCTATCTTCTTATCCTGAAACTGGCTTGTGTCACTGCAGCATCCCAGTGCAATACAATCTTGTAGCTGCATTTTCCCTGGACACTGAGCTAAGCAAACATTCTACTGCCTGTTTATATTACAGAAGAAACTGATGTGAAGAGGATAAGGATGTTGGGCGAAGTCAGAATTGTTGGTCTGGACAGTGACTGGAGTGGAAGGTGGCAGCTGTCTGAAAGGTGTCTCTACCTTCTGGGGTATTAACTAGCATGAATCATAGCAGCTGTACTGATACAAATGATTATAAATTGAAAATGGGATGTTAAGCAGGGTTTGCTTGCCCTGATCTGTGAAAGTCTGACTCAAAATGATGAGGGCAAACTGATCCCAGAAGGGTAAGAAAAATCCAAATGAGCGTCAGAAAAGTTAACCCTGATGCCCACTTCATCTGCTGCTACTCACAGCTGCCCTCATATGATGTCTTACTTGCTCTGTGCTCCAGCTCAGAGACCTGTTTCTTGTCTGCCTATGGCCCCTGTATGCTTAGGCAGTTCCAAAAAATCAAGCAGTAAATGTGATTGCTTTGATTATAAATATCATCCAGCTCAGATGAAAGAGGAATGGCTGAGCTGGGGCTGGTCCAGTACATAACTGCCGGTGATTAACCACAGCAGGGAGCACCTCACAAGAAGGTGTCCAGACCTTGCCACAGGCAGGTGCGGATTAATCCCATGTGTATGGGTTAGAGATTGGTGTAAGTGCAGGGGCTTTGAGTCTCCAGTAATGATAACTCTGGGTATGGTTTTATCTTGCTATGGATTGCTTGGTCCTGTAGTGAATGATGTGAGGATCCTTACTTCCTGTGGCAGTTCCTTGTCTTACCACCTTCCTGTGGCAGTAAGTTTTGCCATTTAATCATATATTTCTACTCCGTCCTGGTGAAACCCCACCTGGAGTACTACATCCAGCTCTGGGGCCCCCAACATAAGAGGGATATGGACCTGGTGGAGTGAGTCCAGAGGAGGGCCGTGAAGATGATCAGAGGGCTGGAGCACCTCTCCTATGAGGACAGGCTGAGAGAGTTGGGGTGGTTTGTCCTGGTGAGAAAGCTCCAGGGAGACCTCATAGCAGCCTTTCAGTACTTAAAGGGGACCTACAGGAGAGATGGGGAGGGACTCTATGAGGGAATGCAGTGATAGGATGAGGTGTAACAGTTTTAAATTGAAAGAGGGTAGATCTAGATTAGATATCGGGAAGAAATTCTTTACTGTGAGAGTGGTGAGACACTGGAACAGGTTGCTCAGGGAAGCTGTGGATGCCCCATCCCTGGAGGTGTTCAAGGCCAGGCTGGATGGGGCTTTGAGCAACCTGGTATTGGAAGGTGTCCCTGCACATGTCAGGGGGGGTGGAACTAGATGATCTTTAAGGTCCCTTCTAACTCTAACCATTCTATGATGTTGAAATAGGGGGTGGTGGGGAAACAGTATTTCCCGTCTGCCAGGTTTGGATTTGCCATCTTCTAATGCCCCTGTGTATCCTCTTGCTCCTGTGCTGGGAGCACAGAAGTTCCCTAGTTGCTGTTTCTGTTATTTTATACGCTTCTATCACTTCTATTCAAGAGAAGCTTGGGATCAAAAGGGTTGGCTGGATTTGCCATACCCAGCACCCTGCAATCATGAGCCACTGTGCTGTTAAGTCCAGAATGAGCTGCCAAAAATGTACTCTCATATGTCAGAGGTCATGAAATATTTCTGTGTGCTCTACAGCAGATGCAGGACCTATGCAATAGCAGATCAAAAAAATCTCAAACAGTAATATACTGTGATTACAGTCCTGGGAGGAATGAAGGGTATTGCTAATGTAATTGGTGTTTGTAGTGCAGAAGAGGATTTGCTTGGTAAAAGGGACCAGAAACCAGCCCAAAGTTTCCCCTCTCTTGCAGAGGACAGTGTTCCCAGGCTGTCCATCACTTCTGTCACCTTTTGCTGAACCTCCTCAAGTTCTGTGAAATCCGTCACAACCTGAGGTGACCAGTCCTGCTTAGTATCTGTGGCCTTCCTCCTCCCAGTCCTTTAGCAGCCGGACAGCTTGCCTGATGGCAGTGTGCTTGGCTGAGGAGAGCTGAGCTGGGTTTGGGGACTCCAGCTCCCTTGCACAGGCTGTTGCTGCTTGAAATCCTGCAAGATGACTTGGTGCAGCTTTAATGCAGGTTTTCGAAGATAATCACTTTGCTTTTATTGACACAGTGTCACTTATCACTGTGTTGGCTATCTGCCTTGCTTGGTTAAGTCTCACCCAAGAGTCCACTCTGGTCTTGAGAGGCTATTTTGACCTACCCAAAATGACCTGTATTCTCTGCAGATTCTGTGACCCCACCAAGAGTTCCCTTCCCACATCACTTATACATTATTCAAACCATCTGTACAGCATTTGCTTCCTTTACTCTGAACTAATGTCCTTCTGAATGACTCCCGTTGTGTTCTAAACACTTTCCTAAAATCTAGTGTCACTTGTGTATCTCTTCATTCACTCCCTCCTAGGACATTGTACTTAATTACGTTGTGAACCCTATTACTTAAGGGCTTGGATATTTTCACTTCTTGAATTAGTTCCTGTGTGTTACTGAAAATGAAGTCAGGAATAGCTGCTTTTGCTTGTGGGTGCTGGAATTATCTGTTCCAAAAAGCAATTGCTTAAAGCACTGAGGAGCTGTTGTGTTCTTTGTGCCAGCTTACAGGTGAATTCCCCCATCTTCATTTTCTTTAAATTGTGCCACTGCTTCTTTCAAAATTGCACACCCAGTTGTCTTTATCTAGAGCCTTAATGATAAATGTGCAGCATGGGATTATAAATGTATTACAACTCCTGGGCTTGTGAATTCATGCAGAGTTGATGGTATGATCCTCTGCATTTAGGGGTTTCCCCCTTAAGAGTTTTAAGTTTTCTGAGTTAACTCCACAGAGGTATTTAAAAGACTGCATTATTCCTCCAACCCTTTGGCTTGCACACACTTTTCTATATAACTTTCAGCCAGGTATTATAATATCCCATTTGCTTTTTAGCGTTCCACCAAGTTTCTGTCATTCATAGTGTATTAGTCATCATCCATCGCCAGGATTTCTAGTTCACCTTAAAATCAGCCCATTTTGAGATGTTTAAAGCTGAGCTTGAAAGGAAGGGGGGAGTAAAAGGAAAAAAAAAAGTCAGTAGTAGAAATGCTAATGTCAAACCTTCCTCCCTTATTTAAGAGTCTGTGTAAGATGTGCCTTGATCGGTCTTTCCTGCTCTTGTCACCTCTGAAACTGTACGAGTTGCTGAGGGAATGTGTTTTCTGGGCTTGGATTTGCCTACAAAGTGGTTCATGTTTTTACCTGCTGCAAGGAAAGCAAGCAAGGTGGAGCCAAGCAGATGAGAAAAGGACCCTCAGTAATTCCCTTACTCCACCCTGCTGTGTAAATCTGCTAGGTTTAAGGGGCTGAGGGCTTTGAGGCTTTGCTCTGTGTCCCTATTAGCGTGGTAAGCTGTGCTGGGAGCAGGGCTGACAGCTCCAGCAAGGGTGTGGAAAATGAGGATGCAGTCTCCTGCCCCATAACCCACCACAGCTCCTTGGGTCCCTTAAGGCTGGCCCTTCCCTGAAGGAGGATAGTGGGGGCTGCAAAGGGGCCAAGCCAAGGGAGGAAAACAGGATTAGGCATCCTGGGGAATGGGATAGCTTCCTGCTGGAGGGGCCACACACCATAGGCTGTGAGATTACGCCAGTCCTTCGCTGTAGGGCTCTGCAGGGAAGAGGCTGATGGGATCTCCCACAGGTTAATCTGGTTAAACCGTTCTTCATGGAGCAGATAATCTCTGTGTCAGCATTTGAGAGTTCAGACCCACTGACGAAAGCTCCTCTGCTGGGAGCTGGATAAATAGGGCAGATACTGCCTAACACAGTGGCTTTCAGCACTTTGTACAAACTACTGAAAGCCAAAATAAAAAAAAAATCAGTGGAGAAAAAGGGACCAAAGTTGGGTGTTGGTCTGTGCATGCATAGTGTCTCAGGTGCACACTGGGAACAGCATGTGAGTTCCTGATGGTGCTTTTGGAGAACTTTTCCCTGGAACTGGTTTCAGTTGGAAATTGCTGATTCAGTGAAATCAGCATAAATTTATTGTCACCCCTTTACCCCCTGGAAATGATGTGCATGTTTTAATCAGCTCAGCCTGTTTCCTTTTGGCTTTGTATAATAATGTAAAAGCCAACATGGTAATAGGCAATAGTCAAAACCCTTAGGTCTAAACAATCTACTTCAAATAAGTTGAAGCAAAATGTATTTTTGAATATATTGGTTTGGGCCATTGCAAATGAAGAAGACGCAGGCTTATGGCACATGGTACGACATTTGACTTCCAACAGCATATTAGGAATCCATGGCCTTAATGTCCAAATAAACACTCAATAAGGTTCAGTTTGTTTCTCTTTTTTTTAACAGAGTCTAGTTTTGATAATGGCTGTGGGGCTGACAGGTCTGAAGAATGAGCCTTAATGCATTTCTGCGACTCACATCTTTAAAGCTTGATGTGTCCTGGCAACTCCTCCTCCGTTTCTGAAGCTATCTTTCTCTTTTTTTTTTTTTTTCTTTCAAGGCTTGTAATGTTTCATCGGTATCCATGAACTACATCCACCAAAGCACAAGTTTAGCTATGAGGTGGACAGTGGGGGTCTGCAATGCAGCCCACGTGGTTTCCCACACGTCGAGTCGAAGCCCACCCCTCATGCAGGCTCAGAGGGCTTATAGTGTGCTCAGGCTGCCTGTGACAGCTCATCCAGGCTGTGCAAACAAGAAGAGGCAGTGCGTGGCCAGGAGTGCAGAACCTGGGCTGACACAGGAACTTGTGACTACTGGGGTTTGCAGGAGATGTAAGGATGAAATCTAGGAAGGAGAGCACCTTTCAGACCCCTGTTCAACCCACCTGTCCAGAACTTGTTCTGTGCTTGGTTGATTTTGGATAGGAGTCTGCTTGCAAGCTCATGTCAGAACAGGGACAACCCCCCAGGAAACAAGACAGGGCTGGGTCCCCAAAGGAGGGCTTCCTGCTCATTGTCCTGCCACCCCTGGCAAGAATGGAGAAGGCAGGGAGCTGAGTTACCTGCAGGGAGAAGCCTGATTATATCCAAGTCCTTCTTGCTCTTTTGTTGGCTGCTGTTTCTCAGAGAATGGGCAAGAAATTGTGGGACCAGGCAGGACAGGAGGCTGCTGCCTTCCCCCTCCACCACTGCATGGAGAAAGGGGTGAGAAACAGGACTGCAGTCCACGTTGGGCATAAGCAAAGAAATATCTTGCCAGAGATCTCAGCAGTGTGAGCTTGTTCCCATAGAGTAGTGCCTGTACAACCCCTACTCCCCTGTCCTCCCCAATGCCAATGCAATGTGGGGCAGTTGTGGGTGGAAGCAGAGCATGAGCTCCCTTCCAGGGCTGGAGCGCTCTGGGGAGAGGTACAAGTAATGGAAATTGAAATGCAAATTCTTCTTCAGAGTGGAGAAAAGGCCCCCATAAATCAGGAGTGACAGGAACACAAAGACACCATCAGGATGCATTTGCACAATCAAGGGATGTTTCATATATCAGAGAGAACCAAGGCACAGCCTCCGCTCCTGAAATAAACCAAATCCATTTTTTTCTCATCACTGAAGCAGTCTCTGAAATTCCCTGTTTGAAGAGCAACAGAAAACAGAAAGGAGATTTGCGTTAAATTTTACTCAGACTCGGCATGTTTTCTAATCCAGACGGGAAAACATTTGTTTTAAAGGGTCAGTGAAAAACAAACAATTCCTCCCTCCCTACACATCCAGCAACATGATAGGCATCTGTGGGTTTGGTTTTTTATCTAGATTTGATAATCTTCAAATAAATGATAATGCTGCTGAAAACCTTCATAAATGACCCTTCATAATATAATTGTGTAGTCTAGAAACAGAGTAACCCCATGGCAAAGCAAGAGAGCAGAAATGTCTGAACAGAGATCCTGTCCACAGGACACCAACAAAAGGAGCCTGGTAGCACAGAGAGCTTTTTCCTAGGCTTGAACCTATAATCACAACTATGCATTTCACCAGCCTGTGTGTAGGGCTGGGCAAGCTGGAGGTGCTGTGATAGAAAGAGGTGGAAGTTTTAATCTGAAATCAGAAGTGGCAGAGTGGAGTGATTGAATTTGGTCTTGCAAGCCCTGCCCTGAATTTTAGCTTCTCTCTTCATTGTGCTGTCACAAGCACCACATCCATCCAGCTTTTTCTGTGGTAACTGATAAACCCCCTGTGTCTTGCTATCTTCCATGTTAGAGTTGAGAAAGGTCTTTCAGGCTTACCAGCTGGCTTCCCTATCAGATAATGTGCTGGGTGTTTCTCTACTTCCATTAAAATATTACTAAGGAGCCCAGCTCCTGTGGGTGTGAGATCTTTATCCCAGACCTGCTACAAGGCAGGGTTGTGGGGTGTTTTTGTGCGGTTTTCAGTGTGTGTCTCAAAACCAGGTCAAGGATGTCCAATGCTATCTCTGCCTTGCAGAAAACACTATTATGTATGTGCAAGTGGTGTAATAAATCAACCATAACAAATTTGAGCTCTGCTTTTGACTGCAGCTGTGTGGTCTTGTCCCATGTGTAGTGTTGGGTTACAGTGGCAAGACTTGAAGCAGTTGCCATCTTCTGTTCTCTGCCCTATCCCTCTGCTGGAGGTTCCCGCCCCTGCAAGAAGAGCTGAGAAGGATGTGTCTGCCCCTGTGTTCCAGTAGTTTGCATTGAGATAGGTAAATAAGTGGAGTTATGGGCTATTCCTGCCCAGTTACAAATATGAGCCTTTTGGAAAGCCTGAAAGAAGTGGTAAGCAGTGGAGTTGTCCCAGTTGATATTTCCTCAAGCTGAGCCACCATCCTCTGCTATTCCAGCTGTAGAATGGGGATTAGGCAGGCAGGCTTTATTGACATAATTTGGAATGGATTAAAACTTACAATTGAGTTATGCAGGTTCTGTGTTAATAAAACCTTTCCATCATACCACCACATGCTCTAAAGCACATTAGAAAGCAGCTGCATTATGAAGGGCTTGGGGAATTCGTATTGTTTTCCTGCAGTTGTTTTTCTGTCCCTGCCAGGGTCAGGTGTGTAATTTGCCATCAGCCTCACTCTACTGGGGCTGGGAAGAACCACCTCTGTTTCTAAAAGATGACCTATGCTAGCTTCTCTAACACTAAACTGCTTCTTTAGCTTCACTGTTTTGGGCCATTTCATAACTAGAAGAGAAGCAGAAGCACTACTAGAAAGTGGGAGGCTCCTTGCTATGAAAGGGTGATTCGCCTTGGATGGCATACAAAACTAGCTGTTTCCCTGGGAATGACATGAGTTTCATGTATTCCTGCTCTCCTCTGCCCAGATTGCTTTATCCCAGTCTCGTGCTGTGTCTCACCAGCCTGTCTGTGGGGACAGTGCTCTGGGATGAGAAACAAGAAGCAAAAAACTGACTTGGAGTGGTCACAGTGACTGAGCGAAAAGGGAATAACTTAGTTGTGCTCTTCCCCCAAACAAGCAGACAAACATATACATGCATGTTCACACTGCTCCCTCTTTGTATTATGCAACAAATTAAATGTGCAATCCCCAAATTTATGTGCTATTGAGATTAGAGGTGTGGTGGCCAAGATTTGATGGGGTCTGGAATGGGGAGCTGGAAATGGTTGTCTAGCCCTATCTTGTATTGTCAAGGTCTTCTCTGTGTTTGAACAAGTTCACTTTCTCTGTGCTGTGGCCTGAGAGGTGGCTGCTTTACTCGGGACCTCTTCTGTGCAGCCTGTGGGGGTTTGTTGATGTCAGTGGGTTTGTTTAGCACCTACCCCATAACTACCACCAGTGAGGTCCAAAAGGATCACAGCAGTTCCTTCTGCAGAGCGCTGGGTTTCAGTGCAATGAGGATAGGGAATAATGATCTCTTTTTTTATTGCTCTGCTTCTTTTAAATTAGGGTTAATTGGAAAAAGTAGGGGAATTCTCAAACATGTGAAGAAAAGGCCTTCTCAAGAGAGATTAAGTTTCCAAATAGGAATGACTGGCTTGAAATAGAGGACTTTGACCACTTAAAAATAACATGTACATCAAATGTTTCATCAAAAAACCTGGGTATGCTAGGTGAATAAATAAAACATTCACATCTTTTGACAGTTTGTGTAGTGTATGTGCCTTCCCAATGAAAGACCTCTATCGCCTGATGATTGTTCTAGGTTCGTGGCCTATATCCTTGTATATATTAGACACGCACAGGCATACTTCCTTCGAAAAGCTGTCATGCAGCAGCCTGTAACAGGGCCAACGTAAGTCTATCATTTCTTTTTTCATACACCTTCAAACAAAACCCTGTAAGGCAGCATCCAGGAAGCTGAACGGAGGAGTGTGAGAGAGAAGTGTGACTGCTAATGGGGGAGGAAAGGATCAGGCCTGTGTATGTGTGTAGGCTTCACGGAAATGGTCTTAAAGCATGGAGAAAGAGACAGGACCAGCAAAGAGCTTTGTACATGACTGTAGCCTGGTGTGATGATTGTCACTTAGAAACTTATGGCTCTGTGAGGCTGAAAAGTATATTTGAAGGGTTGCTAGAACTAATTACCCTGGAGAAATGAAGCTGGACTTAAACAAAAAAAATTATAATAGGGGTCACCATGCGCAAAATATTGGTGCAAAGTTGTGATTTTCTTCTGTACCCTCTCCCCCAGTCTTACTGGCAGGTGGGTGGGAAGGGTGCAGAGCGAGGGAGAGGGAGGGGAAAAAATTGCCTTATCAGCTCAGCGCAGCATGCAGGGGTTTGAGCATGTGGCTGACTCCAGACCTGGCACACAGCAGGTCCCCTGGCCCCCAGCCACTGCCTGGCAAGGGTCCCTCGCCCCATGGGGCCACAGGACCTCTGCCACCTGGCTGTTGGCTGGTGATTTGTCATCCTCCCTGATGGCGGAGGGGCTGGGAGCAGAGCTGGATTTAGGGACAGGCTGTTCTTTCCGGGAAAGCTATGGGAGCTCTTTTGTGCTCATTTTTTCGAGATTTACTGTGGGTCCTCAGTGGCTGGTTCCTCCAAGCATGCCAAGTCTGTCTTTACTACCCTGACCTAAGCTCTGGTTTTTCTTTTCCTTCCGCTTGCTGTCATAAATAATGTGAAAGCTCTTTAAATGTGGTGAAGCTGAGTGGGTGCTCAAAGCGTGCCTAAGAGGAGGCTGTGCTTTACATGCTGTGGAGGTGTAGTTGCCTCCTGCTGTAGGAGCAGGTATGGCACCTTCTTTTCCAGAAAACCAACGGTGAAGAGGGGTTTTCTCCTCTTCTGAAGAGGTGTTACAGCAGGACTGTCCCTTCTTTTTCTCCCTGATAAACAGTGACTGCAGCTACCTGAGGGAAAACTTTTGGTCCCTTACCTGACTAAATAGACATCCTTCTTGCATAGCACTATGTCCCATGGGAATGGATATGTAAAGCAATGTGCATCCTGGCTGCAAAATGGGTGGATACTCAAGGCACGGATCACAGCAATGACTTCTCACCCATCAGGCCTCTCTGCCTTCTGACTCTCTAGGAAAACTGTTCTTTTCTTCATTTTTCTCATGTTTCTTGTCAAGTGCTGTCATCGTTGAGGTGCCGCAGGTAAGATGAAGTGGGACGGGCTAAGGGCTGTGGTCTACTTGTGCTTGGAGAAGCACATATATGTGGTCAACAGAGTATTAGACATGGAACTAGAAGAAGGGACTCTTTCCCTCCAACTCCCAACTTCTCCAGAGCTCTTCTCAAGCTCAGTAGCACTTTGCTGATAGTGATGATGAAGACATGCTTGGTACTGTCAATTTGCATCTGTGACGCTTTCCCAGCCAGGTGGCATTCTGTGTTTGAGAGACATCAGCTTGTGCAGGAGCACAGATAGCTTCTGGTTTGGACTTGATAGTTACTACATTGCCTGTATAAACTGAGTAGATGTGATGTGCATACAGGTTATGGGGAGAGGAGATAATTCTGTTGTCTGCCATGCAGACAGCTGAATGTGTGACGGCCATGAGACCTGTAAGATAATTTGCCTACTGGATACAAGGGTGTCAAATCCCACAAAGTATGTGAGTACATTAGAGACAGCTCTGAAGGAGCCTGTGGTCATGGTACATTTTTGTATCAGTGATATAAGAATCTGTAGGAAAGAAGTCTTGAAATATAAGGGTAGATTATTAGCAAGAAAGCCTAAAGCTAAAGCTTTTATGGTAGTCTTTTCTAGTATGCTGCTGGCTCCACATCTGATTGTATCCAGCCAGGAAGAATCAGTCTCAGATGAAAGAAAATATTGTGTAGAGAAGATGTGAGCTTTGTTAAGTTACTGCTAGATCTATTTGGAAAGGAACGTACTGCATGTAAAGGGGTACTAGAATAAATCTGCAGAAGGTGATGGATCTGCCAACTGCAGGTATCCTGGGTCTAGTAGTAGCTGGTATGTTATCTCGGAGAACAGCATATGAAGCTACTGTTCCTGATGGGCCCTTGGCAGGGCTGCACTAGGCATGAAGCAGCTGTCCTAATCTGTGAATAATGAATTTATCACATGTACCTGGACACTGGTATGCACTGTTGCCAATGTCTCATCTTGCTGAGCTTGGGCAGGTTATCAATAACTTGGTGTCTCTCTTTGGCTTGGTGATCAACTGATCCAGGGGGTTTCAGAGGTGAAATGTCTGTATCACGATGCAGCCTTCCCTATGGTGGACCTTTGCAGGCTGCTGTGACCCCCACCTGAGCCCTGTCCTCTGGGGCAGGGGAAGATGGCTGGGTTTTGTAGTCTGCTCACCAACACTTTGTACTAGCTATGTCCCAGCAAAACAATCATCTTTATTCCATCTTTATGGTAAAGTCACTTCATTGCTGTAAGCAAAAGGGAAGTAGGCTGCTGGAAATGAGGTAGTTAAGTGGGCAGTATTTAAACAGCATATGTACTGTGGAAAGGGGGGGAGTAACCTGAGGGTAGCCTACTAGTGGAGAAAGCAATGAAACCTGCGTGGGGCAATGGAAATGCAAGTGGTCCTTTGGTGCTCAGTAATTAACGTGATGGAAAATGGATGGCTGTGAGACAGTGAAGAGTAATCTAATAAAGGAGCAGCTCCTGCAGAGTCACACAGAGTTGGGGATGGTTGTTAAAAATTAAGACAAAACAAAACCAATAGGCTCATAAGAAAGACTGAAAAGAGAAAGGGCAATATTTGGCATGGCTGGAAAAGATGGGGTGATGAGCTGGGCTGTAACTGGTATGTCCAAAATGAAATGAGATTAATGCACGTCTGTAGTTTCTGACTGGAAACTGTACAGTGAAAAATAAGTTAGGCTGTAAATAAGAGGAAGAAGCGTATATTTCCAGAGACTGTCAAAAACTCCAGAATAAATAGAGTGTGAAGTTGAATCTATATGAAAGCAAATAGGTCACAGGAATATGAATGCAGTAATAGCAATGTACTTCTAGTCCTAAATCTGAAGAGAGGTGATGAATACAACAGGCAGAAAGACATCAAAGAGGTAGACGAACTATGCTGTACTGATGATGGAGACTTCAGTTAGCCTGTGCTATTAGCGACTTGCTGTGTAGAAACCACCTTTTTTTGGAGCTGGTTGTTCTGCAGTCAAACGTGTTGATAACTTGCGCTTACATAGCATGCTTTTATCAAAGGAACCTGGGGTGCCTTTGGAAGGTAGCTAATTCTTTGTCAGGTACATGCATATTAGACTGGACTTAATGTTAAACTATCATAACTATGGACAATTTTATCTTGAGATCCCAATGAAGGTATCCGTGGAAGATGGAGGTAGGGAGCATAGGTCTTCTGCTCCAGCTTGTCTGTGCACTGTGCACCTGAATACCTGGAGACCTCTCGGAATGGGTGCGGGAAGCCTTATGTTTATGGTAATCTATATGCAGTACGTTACTTGCCTCTGTAAAGTGGAACTTGGAGACATTTTTTCCATTTTCTCAGGAAAGATTTATGGGAGAACCATTCTCCCTGTGGGCACTGTCCTCATCAAGCGCAGTTGTAGTTGAGGGTGGAGAACAATCTTAGGTCAAAGACGCTGGAGAACAAATTGGGAGACTCTTGATCAGTTCCCAGCTGTGCCCTGTGTGTCCTGTCTGCCCTTGGGTAAATCCACTCATTTCTCTGTGCTCTGGCTTCTTGTGTGCAAAGCAGAGATCGTAATGCATCGTTAGCCTGTCCTGTTCGGTTAGATTAAAAACTCTTTGGAGCAGGCAGCATGTTTTACCGCATGTTTATGTAACATTTTGCATAATTTGAATTTGATCTCGGCTCGTGTCATCTAGGACACGTGGAGATACCTCATAAATAATACTAATAATATTTTAATATTGATAATGCTTAGCACATTCACAGCATTTAACCCCCCTAAAACAGCACTCAATACTGTCGGCATCACGGTGATTGAGCATGAGTCATGTTGGCTCCTTTCCCTGGCATGGTGCAATCTGTCAGCTAGCCAGAAAGCTGAGGGGTTTAGTGAATATGTACTGGATGTGAGGAACACCTGAATTTTAATGCAGTGCTAGGCAGTGACTTACTGCCTGATCTCTGGGTAATTTTTTTTTTCTAAAGGGGACTCTGATCTTTGGCTGTCCGACTTGAGGTGGTGGGAGCCAGATGCTTGGAGGCTTGGAGCTTCACAATTCTTGTTGGCTGTGTTAGAAATGACAAGTATTACACAGTCCTGAAAATGAGGCTCTAAGAAGCTCGTGCATTGGAGAACCCAAATCAGGGGCCACTTCGGAAAAACCTGCTCCTCTCCTGCTTGCTTTCCTATCAGTAACAAAGGGGAAGTATTGATGTACCTTAAGAGGTAGTTGTGGAAATTAGTGAAAGTTTACGTAGAGTTTTGAAGGAAGCACAAGATGGTTTAAATAATCTCATTTTTACTGAGTGCTCTTTGTTGCAGGATGTAAGAGTAAGGAAGGAAGAGAAAGAGAGTACTGGCACTTCTGCTCATGCACCACAGGTTCCTTTTCTGTTCCTCATATGAGAAGCTTAAATAATAAGCAACTCTCCCACCCCTCACAGGTACCTCTGTCACACGTACATGTCAGGAGTTTCCTTTTCAGGAGGCCATCCATAGCCTGTTTTTGTCCTCGATGAGGTTCCAGCAGCTGCTGCAAGCCTGTGTGCTGGCTGGAGATCCTAGCCTGCAGTTATCTGCTGAGACAGATTGGCTCAGTCATTTGCAATCAGTCCTTCCTCCAGGCATGTGTCCTGCAGGCCATCAGTGCCAGTTCTTCCAGCATCCCCACTGGGAACGAGGGCAAAAGGGCCTGGGATGCATCCGTCTACAAGCCTTCAAAAAAATCAGAAACAGTGAGGCAAAAAATGTGCATTCAAAATAGGGGGTGGTGGCATCTTGAAACTCTGAAAATAATGATATAATGAATAATGATATAATGAATAATAACAAACAACGGGAGCTCATTCCCAGCTCGTTTTGTTATTGCTCTGCATTTTGCTTAGACTGGATGCAATTTCTTCTGAGTGACCTTACTGAGCACTCCCTACACTTCTGAATTAATCTTTATTTACTTTGCTGCAAAGCTTCATCGCCGCATGACTTTCTTTTCTGTACTGAAGCACTTGTCAGAAAGGCCTGCTAAGCTAAGCACCAAGCACGTGATTCAGTGATGTTGTATCCACTCAAAGCATCACCTAGCTGGGAGAAGGGAGAAAGGCAAAGTGGCTTTATCCTGTCTTTTTGCCTCTCTAATTCAGAACTGCTACAGGAGTCTGAGTACACTCTCAGATCAGTTAGCCTTGGAAACCGGCTGTCTGGAGGAGCAAGGTGCTCACTTTCCACATCCTTCACCAAGTGATGTGCTGGAGTACGGGATACTGCCCTGGCATCTGCAGGGAGCAGAGCCCCTGCACAGAAGGACACGCACTCCTTTTAGACTGTGAGAAGGTTCATAATCCATCCTTTGTGCTTTCATTGCCATCTCTGTGTTCCTGCAAGGTGAGATGGCCTTTTATCAAAGGTGCCTTGAACTCTCTTCAGACATATTTGAGTTGTGCGTCCCTGTGAGCTCAGCCTGCACTCGTGTGACCTTTGCTGGAGATAGGTGGGAAGTTGCAAAGAGTGGAAAAAGTCATCAGTGCATCTGAAAACTAGGATGGACTAGAAAGATAACAGTGATGAACAGAGACCAGTGCAAGAAAAGGATCAGGAACAGGAAGACGGTGAGTTTGGTGGGTTTTAGGTCTTCAGTGCTGGTAAGGTTCCTTCTACGTCTTTTCCTCTCCAAGGCAACAGCTTTTTATTTAAAGACAGATGTTTTCACCATCCCTTTGTATTTGCTGTAATAGTAGTAGGGGAAAAAAACAACCCTCAAAAGCAACACCCAGAACCCGTGTCTGTCTGTCCTCCACATGTCTGTACTATAATTCTGGGGAGGTGTCCCCCCAGCCCTCCAAGCCTGAGCAGTGACAGGCAGCTGCATAGCAGCACCCATTTCTGGAGATTCATTGAAATATCTGCTTTGTGCCCCACAGATCATTTCCCAAGGCTCGCTGAGCCTAAAACCAACAATAAGAAGACAAACCTATAAAGCACCAGAAAGGAAGATAAGACATCCCTTTACTGGGAAGGTGAAAGTTGTGCTGGAAATGGAAGGAGTCAACCAAACCTTCCTTTGCTTTTGACTCTTTGTAAGGAAACAAACACTTTGTAAGGAAATTTCCACCAAGTAAGTTTGACCGCATCCAGATTAAATCAGATAAAAAGCCAACAAGAAAAACCCATTGTGGGTCATGTTCTGGTTTGAGAATGGTGACTCCACCAATCCCTCTGCCTGGTCGTCTTGCTTCCTGGGGTCATGCATGATGGGAGCCCTGTATCAGGGCATTCAGCTGCTCAGTTCAAAATCAGATTTTGTTACTCTGGAGCACATCACTAGTTCAAATTACTCCTGGGCTGCAAATACCTTCCTGCCTTGGCTTGCCAAGGTTTAGGTTCCTCTCTAGAGCAGAGGTCCAACTGAGTGCAAAAACAAAGACTAACTCTTCTAAGATCCTTATTTTGCCACTGATGTCAGTAGGAAATTGCCTCCACAAAGTGAAATCTCAATAAGCTGTAAGAGCTTTACAGTTTGGATCCCAGTTTTGTTGTTCAGGGGATTTCCTCTGGTGGTCCTTCCCTGATGTCTGTTACCCTTACAGCTCCACCTGCAGCAGGACGCAGATGCCACTTTGACTAGGAGTTTTTAGAGCAAAATTTTCAACTGTCTTATAGCATAGTAATGTTCCAAGCTGCAGTCCTATTGCCTCATGCTGTGACCTTGTTGAAGCCCCTAATGTGAAGCCAGGTCAGGTTTTGGATGGCGATCTCCAAGGCAGAGCCAGAATGCTGCAGGAGGCACCATTTGGGAGTCAGCAGGAGGTGCGATTCCTCAAGTCAGTCCTGAACTGATCCCACAGCATGGTGGACTATTGCTTTGCTGGCAAGTAAGACATGCAGCCGCAGTCCCAGCCATCTGAGGATATTAAAAAGCTCTTTCTCCAGGAACAGTCGTTACGTCTAATACCCTGCTCAAGTTTAAATTTGGGTAATTACTTTCTTCTGACCTAAAAAAAGATTCTCGTGTTGGTTTTTTTTTTCTAGATACTATATTTTTTTCATGCTTCCTATAGTAAACAGCTTTGTAGGAATGTTACACACTGTTGAACAGATGCTCTGTTGCACCCTGAAAGCTAGATGCAATTTGGAGGTGGGTCATTATCAGTAGAGAAGCTCTGGGGCCCAGCTGCTACAGGCAGGAGGTAATAATCATTAACAGAAGGGCTGTGTAGCAGCATTGATGAAGATGCATGGTATTTGTGAGATATTTGAATAATTAGCAGTGGGATCTGCACACCTTTTCTAAAGAAAACACCAGGTTGCCTTAGAAGACCAATGTATATCCATCCAGGTGGTGTGACAGCCAGCCAGAATTCTTGGCATAACTCGCTCTGGCTTAGGGACTGACAGGCTCTTCCATGGTCAACATTGTGAAGAGCATCATAAAGAAGCCTTGCTTTCTCTCTGCAGCCTCCCATTTGATTAGGGACCCTCTGTGGCCTGTGGAGGCCCTGCACTAGGTCAGAGCACTCTCATTGGCTTCCTGTTTCTGGAATATCTGAAGGTTTGCCTCATTGCGTTAATACCTCTGTCTATTTGCTCTTCAGATTCCTTCTCAGCCTCTTAATCTCTATTGTATGTTTTTCCTGCTAGAGGTTAAATTTCTTTCTATTAGTTTTGGTTTTGTTGGACTTAAGAGTTTAATGGACGCACTGAGCAGGTCTGAATAAATCATCATGGAAGGAGTTTTGAGAAATGAGAGATTTGCTTCATTTTGTTTCTACAATGAAAAAAAGCCAATCAACCAACAAATAAACCCCCAAAACCCCCAACTTTCCAAAAGCAGTTTTCAGTTCTTGTCTAACTCTGCAGGGAGATATGATATGGTGTATGAGATAAAACTGATTTCTCATTAGTCTCTAAGCAAAATCTGAATTTGAGCTATGCACCCAATAGCCTGTGTGGCCTAGTACAAGACCCTCTTTCTGAGCGGTCCTGGGAAGTAAGACTGATCAGAAAAGCTGATCTATGGTGCTTTTTGTTGGTGTTTACCTGATTTAATATGGTTACAACTGAGTCATCGTCTTTTCTAATAAATATGTTCTTGATGGAAAGTCCCTTCAAAAGGGCAGAAACACAGAAGTACTGCCAAGCATTTAAAATCTGTCTGCTGCCTCCCTCTTCTGTAGTTTGTTGTCCTGCCTCCCAGTAGCACCATCACAAGTTGTGTAAGTCTTCCCTAGTGCCTCTCAAATCAAGGTAACAGTCCTGCCATGTTTGGCAGTACTGCAGAGCTTGCCTTGGCATCAATATTGTGAAAGTTTTGAAGACGTTAGTGTCGCATGTGTTAGCTGTCTAAAGTTCAGGTGCTCCTCTTTTGTGGGAAGTGTATAAATGATGATGTGATGACAGCAAATATGTACAAGAGATTACATGACATGGGAAGATCTAGAGCATGTTGACCTCGAGGGCTTGTAAAAAGACTTTAAAACTTGTCCTGTATGGCTTGGCCACTAAAAAATCTCAGCATTGCAATGCTGGGTATTGGCATTTAATTTCCAATTGACTCGGAACTCAAAAAAAGAGAGTTCTGAGGTCAAAAAACCACAACCTTTTTTCTGTAATGTTGAAACACTTCCTTGCACTAAAAAGATAGAGAAGAAATGTTTCAGCCTTTCCAAACAGAATTTTTTTTAAAGCTTTTTGTTCTGAGAAATGTTTTGATTGTTTTGATCTATTTGAACACAAACACATTCTGAGATGTATTTTCCTTTGAGTAGTGAACATCAGGTGTTACATTCAACTTCTAGTGCATTAGCTTAGCAGATTGAGGCTGAAGAGGAAGAACCCTGTTGCTTCTGTCAGCTTGTTTTGTAGAAAAAGACCATGAAGCTCCTATGCATCAGCATAGGAGAAGGGGAAAAAAAAAAAAAAAAGTGAGTGGTGATAAGAAAAGTGGAGGGGGGAAAAATGAGACTTACCTGTGAGGCCATCTGCAAAAGCCAACAGCAATGAGGGAGAGAGAATAAGCACTTCTTTCCCCGGAGCTACTTGTTTCTCTGACCTTTGCAACACAAATCACTGCTTACATTATAAATGAAATATTAACTGTCTTAGTGCAGTTGCAGCATCCTAGCAGCTTCTTGCAGGAGGGTCACAAAGCAGGGGAGGAAAGTAGGGGAGGAACGGCAGCACTGTCCTTAGCATATTTCAAAAGGAGGGAAAGAAAATGCAGTCACTGCAAACTGGAATCACAGGGTGCAGTCATTTAGCTGGTGGAAAGCATGGTGGGATGAGAGGGAGGTGGAGAGGAGCCCAAAGGGGAGGCAGAGAGGAGTGATCATGCAAATGTGATGTCTCACCTGCAGGGTGCCCACAGCTGTGCCCACCTGGCACCTACTCAGAGGTAGGAGGCCACAGGGAGTTGTGTGGGTGGGTGACTGGTGTTTGGGTTGCATTGCATGGGTCTCCATGTTTCTAGTTCAGACACTGAATGGCTCTGACACAGAAGGCTCTTCTCTCTTTTGGGGCAGGAAGAGGTGCTGCCATGACTAGCCATGCACAGGGTTGGCTTTTTGCCCTTGCTGTAAGTGCTTTGTAGCCAAGGCACTTCTACTGTAGGTTAAACAGATATTCAAGACCTGAATTGGTAGAAGGCATACCCTGGGAGTGGTTTGGAGATAGCAACAGGAAAGACTGAGGGATTCTCACACTTGTAAATCTTACATATTTTCTGTGCTGTTAGGAGCCCCAGCCACTGGGGAGCTCTTTGCCCAGTGTCCTCTTACTGTTCAGCTGATGATGGAGGAGGAAGAGGAGAAAGGACCCCAAAGTATTGTTTTGTTTTGCTCTGTTATATTTTTTTTGTCAGTGATAAACAGCAGAGATTGAGACCAATCCCAAGAACATTAAATGGTACCCATTTTTCCAGGTGCAAGCGGTTTACAGCTCCAATAAAGCATACCTTGCTTCTGCTATTTGTAATTCAGGAGTTGAGCCCAAAAGCTTTGCCTGTGTCCCATCACCCATTTCTGACATTATCTGCATTATGGATAGTCATGTTATCAAGGACTAGGGCAACATGTCCAGTTCTCAGAAACACCTGCACATCTCCTTAACTGGCCTGTAACTTCTGGCTTACAGCACTGACTCCATCCCAGATGGTTTGGGGTAGATGATGGTTCTCTCCTGGTGTGTGCTGGTGCTGCTTTGAGTCTTTCCCTGTCCCAGAATTTCCCTGTCCGTTGGAAGACATGGTGGAGGGCCAATGAATATGTGGTGGCTGCCTTCAGACAGCAGCTGGATTGGCCCTCCTTGGAGTGTGGAGCGACAAGGAGGTGATGCATCAGCAAAACAAAGTGTTGCTACCACAAGCAAGCACCAACTGTAGAACCAGTACAAGGAAATGTGTTTTAGGCAAAATATAATTAACCTAGATATGGCTCTTAATGCCACGAGACTGTGCTGAAGCCAAGAGCTTAACAGGGCTTACACAAAGAGGAGACAGTTATATGGATAATGAGGATAGCCCATGGTTAAAGGAGTTGGGAAACCTTTCTCCTCTGCTGTTTTTCCTTTTTCAAATAAGCACCATGACGCCTTTATCCTTAAGGGCTTGAATCAACTGTGAACTGTCACTGTTAGGGAAAAACCTGCCTTTAAGGGCAAGCTTATCACATAGTGGATTGTTGTGTGTTTTCTGGTACCTTTCTCTGAAGCATCTTGTGGTGGCCAAAAGAGAGGAGCTGACCCTGGTCAGAAATGCCTGGTGTTCCTTTTAGTTTCCAAAAGCTGTTGGCGGTCCCAGACCTTGCTGGGAAAGGTGTTGGGAGTGGCACCGTGGGAAGGGAGAGCAGAGGTGAGGAAGGGCCAGGACAGGGGAGGAGAGCGTAAGTGTGGGTTTGCTTGTAATTAGGAGATTTGAACTTGGAAAAAAGTTAATTAGTAATGAAACTTCTGACTGAATGATGCAGACCATGGAGACCAGCTTTGTCAGCAGCTGAAACTAATTACAGGCTCAAGCACAGGGAAAAGGAGGGGGTGAAGGATGCTGGGAGGGGGAGACATCACCAAAAGAAAGATGATAAACCTGGCTGCAGGCTGTTGCCGTGGTGATGGGAGGCAGTCGCCATGGTTGACAGCGGTGACACATTGAAGGCAGCAGGTACTTCTAATTACCCCCTCCACGGACCCAAGCAGGAAGCAACCCCTCCTGGCTCGGGGCAGAAGAAGCTCCAGTTCTCTCCTCGCACTTTCTTCCTCTCTGCTGCAGGTTGGATGTGCCTTTTCAGGGTCCCTGCCTTCTCTGAAAGGAAAGCCATGGGGCGGCAGGAGGAAAGCTTTTCGTAATGCCACTTTAATAGCCTGGGAGCAGCTAGCAATTCAGCAGCGTCCTCAGGAAGCCTGGACAACGCTGGCAAACTTTCAGAGAGCTGGTATCCAAAAAGCAGGGGAGGAGAAATCGAGTGCAGCCGGCCACAGCTTTTTGAGCAAGAAGATCAGGGCATTGTGCATCTGGCCTAAATCACAACGTTTTTGGGAGTGCTTGCTGCAACTGGCTAAGTTTTGTGCTTTGGGGTCTGATCAGCTGCCTGAAGGCACCCTGCCATGGTCTGTGTGGCCGTGGGGGGACACTGCAAGGGGAGCGAGAGGAGCAAAGGGAGCACAGGAGCACCTTGACCACCCACATGTTACTGCTTCTGGAACATGTGCACAAAAGTGTAGATCTGTATGAAATAAACCCCTGACTTCTTCAAACCCCTTTGCCTGAATTCTGAGTTTGGCTACAGTCAGAGAGTGTCTCTGGGTCTCTCATGTCATGTTTTCTGGATGTTTGCTGAAGAAAAAAACCTGGCTTTTAAAACCATTTCTGCTTTTCATTTTCATAAAATCATGGAATAGTTTGGGTTGAAAAGGACCTTTAAAGGTTATCTAGTCCAACCCCGGCCCCCTGCAATGGGCAGGGACATCTTTGATTAGATCAGGTTGCTGAGAGCCCCGTCCAACCTGACCTTGAATGTTTCCAGGGATGGGGCATCGACAACCTTCCTGGGAAACCTGTTCCAGTGTTTCACCACTCTCATTGTAAAAAAACTTCTTCCTTATATCTAGTCTAAATCTACCCTTTCTTAGCTTAAAACCATTACCCCTTGTCCTATCACAACAGGCCCTCTAAGTACTGAGAGGCTGCGATAAGGTCTCCTGGAGCCTTCTCTTCTCCAGGCTGAATAACCCCAACTCTCTCAGCCTGTCCTCATAGAAGAGGTGCTCCAGCCCTCTGATCATCTTCAGGGCCTTCTGCTGAACCAACTCCAACAGGTTCATGTTCTTCCTGTGCTGAGGGCTCCAGTGCTGGATGCAGTACTCCAGGTGAGGTCTCACCATAGCAGAGCAGAGGACTCTCGACCTGCTAGCTACGCTTCTTTTGATGCAGCCCAGGTTATGGTTGGCTTTCTGGGTTGTGAGCACACATTGATGGCTTCTCATCCGCCAGTACCTCCAAGTCCTTCTCCACAGGTCTGCTCTCTATCCCTTCATCCCCCAGCCTGCATTGGCCTGCATTGGTACTGGCAGTTGCCCTGACCCCAGTGCAAGGTTGACGTTGTTCAACCTTATGAGGATTTTATGTATTTATTTCATCCAGGGCTGTTCTAAGCAGTGTCTGTACCTCTCCTGACTGCCTTATGCCTGGAGAGGGACTTTTGCAGCTATTGGCTCAGCCCACACCAAAACTCTTTTGGCCCCTTGAAGAGTGTTATTCAGCACCGATCCCTGTGTCAGGGATTCACTGTCACTGCCTTTCCAGTAGCTGTCAAAGCACCTGCTGCAAAATGGAGAGGCTGAGAGTGCTGGGACTGCTCAGCCTGGAGACAAGAAGGCCCAGAAGGATCTTATCCATGTGTATAACTGATGGGGCGAGTAAAGGAGACAGACTCTGCACAGTGGTGCCCAATGACAGGACGAGAGGCAATGGGCACAGCCCAAAACAGGGGCTATCCCATTTAAATGTAAGAAAACACTTTTTCACTGTGTAGATAGTCAAATGCTGGAGCGTGTTGCCCAGAGAGTTTCTGCTGTCTCCATCCTTGGAGACAGTCAAAACCCAGCTGGATGTGACCCTGAGCAACCTGCTACAGCTCATGCTACTTTGAGCAGGGGGGTTGGACAAGATGACTTCCAAAGGCCTATTTCAATCTCAACCATTCTGTGGTTCCGTAATTTTGTGAAAGATGATGCTGAACAGATTTTGAAAAGTCTGGAAGAGAATTGCAGTCTTACCTGAAAAGTCTGTGGGAGCTAATGGTAACTTCTCCAATTGCTTTCCTGGGCTTTGGATCAGATCATTAAAGAAATGTGTAAGAGAGAGAGAGGTGGAAATGTGAAGTTGTGTTGTGCAGACCTCTGAGGGCAAACATTTTATTCATGCCCTTTTGGTGTATTCCTCTCAGAAAAGGCCTACAGTTTTGAAGCCTACATCAAGGGTGGGCTCCATGTGCATTACTTTGTATGGCACTGGGGATTAACTTAGTGAGGGATAGTGATAACGCACTCTTGAAATCACCTCATAGCATGGTTGGCACAGTAAAGCCCTACTCTTGTCTGATTTTGCAACTGAAGGTAGCTCACTAAAAAACAGGTTGGGGAGAAGAGAATTAATAATCTTCTAGATTAGATTGCGCAGGTTAGTCATGAATCACTGTCAGAGAATGAGCATGGAAGAGTTGCTCAGAACAAACCACAGAAGTTGAGAGTATTTCAGAAGTGACCAGAAATACAGGCCACTGTTCTGAATTCAGTTCTGCAAGGCACTTTGTGGGTTATATTTTAAATTTCTTGGCTCTGTTATTTTAAATTAAAAAAAAAAATGAATTGTCTGAAAATGGAAACTGAGCAGGTATGTTTGTGAGGTGTGTTAAAATACTTAAGAAGGATGGTTCTGCCAGAGGTTGGAGGTCCATTCTTACTAGATCTACATCACTGCTTTGCAATGCAAACGCTGGAAAGATATCACAGAAATGTGCCTGCTTTTAGAGCTAAAATACTGTAAATGAGTGCTTGGATAAATGCGCATCAGGTCTTCAGGAGGAGAGGGATGGTGAAAAGGAGGCAGGTAGAGGTTGTGGAGAGCACAGAGAAGGTCACACAAATACAACATTTTTACTCTCTTCTGTAATATATAAATGAAGCAGCACTTGATGAAATTAAAAGGCAACAAATTAAAAATAAATAGGAGGAAACAATTTTTAATGTAAAGTATAATTAGCCAATGTAGCTCACGGCTGCCAACTATTATTGAAGCAGATATTTTAGTAAGATTGTCAACAAAGGATTCAAATGAATAAGCAAAGCATCTGCAGGGACACCAGTGTAGCTGAGAAAATAATTATAAGGGCTATCAATCCTCACGCTTTAGGGCATAAATAGATCACCAGCTGGGGTCAGAAACGCAATTTCCCCCCATGGTTACCGAATAACTTAATTAGGCACATTGTGGAGTTTTATCCAGCATGGGTCACTGCTGGAAGCAGAATAACAGATTAGATGGACTATTGACCTGTTCCAATATGGCAGCTCTCTATCTCCAAATTCCTCTCAGAAGGGGGACATTTCTAGCCTTGTGTTGTATCCCCTTCCTGGAAGGGCAATAGTCATTAAGCTCACATAGAGATCCATCTATCAATTTTGATTTAGATACCTAGATCACAGAGATCTCTGCTATATTTGAGTATAGGCCACTATGGAAAGTCTCTTCCACGTATTCGGAAGATTCAGTAAACCAATGAGGGAAGGGACTCAGCAGGCCAACAGGAGAGGAGTGAGCATGTGTTTAACTATAGTAATGATTTGATTTGTATAAATTCCTTAGGCCTTTATGCTACTTCTAGTTTCCCCTTTTCAAAAGAGTTTTGGCTTAATCAAGGAGGAACTGAGTGGGATAAACATAAGAACGTAATAAATCAGTCTATCAGCAGTTATTTCCCTTAATCTTCCTGGTTTGTCACCCTAAGCCTAGACCAAGCTTATCTCAGCCATGATGCTTTTACAGAAGCTTTCCTTGACTCTTTTCCACCTGGTTTGAGTGTGTCAGCATGATGGTGATTTTGTTAAACTGCGTTACCCTGGGGATGTACCAGCCGTGTGAGGATATGGACTGCCTTTCTGACAGGTGTAAAATCTTGCAGGTAAGCAGACTTCCTTCTTGTTGTGACGGTGTCTCAGCCCAAGTCACAAATTCTCACACACACTTCCCTTCAACAAGTGGGCAGCACCTTCCCAGACAGGTTGGCAAGAATGTCCCTGGCAGTAAGCTATCCTTTGTAAAATGGAAAGAGCTTGTGTTGAGGAGGGGGATGGCACAAGAGAGAGAGAATGAATAAAGTCTGTTTGTGACCATGCAATGCAGAACAGTTGCTAACCTTCCTGATCCTGTGCTTAAGCAGGGGTTTCCTGACATAGACAACTACAAGATACATAGCTCAGAGGTAAGCCAGGGAGAAATAACTGAGGTTATAGCACCCAGGAAAGAGACTATAGCAGCCCCCAATGCATTTGCTACTCTGTTGAGGAGCAAGGGTACTCCTGAGTCCTCGGGTGCTGTGGCATTCAGGATGCCTAAAGGAGAAGAAACAAAAGGCACATCAAGAAGGGCCATGGGTACACCCAGCCTATGAATGCACTAGCTGTGCTTGCTGCTTCCCAAAGAGAAGGTGACAGAAAACTTCTATAGTATTGCTGAGGCTGCAACGTTCAGGTATCTGAAGCCTCCATCTGTAATTGGTATGTGCTGCCCAAGCTCTGCATGAAGCTGCTCAGCTGTCCTCAGCTGAGCTATTTGTAGTGGGGTGATGAGGAATCCCTCCTGGGAGACCTTGGAAGGATGGTATTTCTTTCCCTGGCCAGGCTTGGACCTGCTGGTGCTGAGCCAACACCTCCTTTCAAGTCCATGAAAGGAGTCACTAAGTCTACATCAATTACCTCACACATGGAGGGGAAAAAACCATAAAAGCCCCTTTTTGCTTCCTTGAGCAACAGGGAGCTGTGATGCCAGGGCTGCATGGAAGACGCTGTTCTAGCCCTGCCTCTAACACATTTTTAGAAGTACTGAAATTTGTATTTATCCAAGGCTGAGAACACTTATCAAATGTGCTCTTGGGTTACTGTTTGGCAGGTATTTGATGATTTCATCTTCATCTTCTTCGCCATGGAAATGGTCTTAAAGATGGTGGCCCTGGGGATATTTGGCAAGAAGTGTTACCTTGGAGATACCTGGAACCGCCTGGATTTCTTCATCGTTATGGCTGGGTAGGTTGACAGTTTCTGGTTTTATTTGTTCTGTGTTTGTTAGAGGCTTGCACGGAACAGGAAAGCACTCCAGATCTGAAGAGCGCATGAAGATTAATGGCAACTACAAAGGTTTTTCCTTAAACGTAGCAAGCAGGCTTAAGCCCCTCTTATACTGATGGGAGGTGAGAGTAAATCCTTACAAAGCTAATGATACTACTCTTGATTTACCATGGTGAAACTGAGGGGGAAGTTTCCGCTCTGGTGCTACTCCAGAGATCTAGAGAGCTGGAATTGGACGTGCTCGGGTTAGCAATCTATGGAAGAAACAGTAGACGAGGTAGCTTAGATGGCTGCACATCTGCTGGGGAGCTATTTCACACAACTTCAGCAGAGGGTGTTAATTTGTACCAGCTGAAGAGCTAGCCCAGAAACTTTGTTTTGTTCTTAAAATGTCTGAGTGGAAGAGGTGTAACCTTTACCAGAATGAAACTAGCTTCTCTCTTTCCAGCACGTTTCAAAGGTAGGAATGTCATTTTTGTTATTCTGGGCTTTTTGTCTTTGTATTGTACTGGCCTTACCCACGGTGCTGTGGGGACAAGTTGACATTTGAGTGTTTTTTACAACAAAGTTGCTATGGTGAAGCTCTGATTTTCTCCTCTGCATGTATGAAGTGGAAAGCCTACCAGGATTTACCTATTGAATCACAGCAAAATGTCCATCTCTGATACCAGTGGGCATGTGCTTTTTTGAATTTGTCTATTTTCAATTAGATTGCCTTGTGGTATAGTAAAAAAAAACCAACAAAACCCAAACCAAAGTTAGAAAAAATAAGTAGTATTGCTGTTCTCACAGCAAAAAAAGTGAACACTTGTTTCAGAGAGAAACCCCCACTTTCCTCTTCTTTCTCCCAGCAAGAAATTATGCGCATTTGCTGTCACTTGGAAGTATGCGTATTACTGACTGAGCCAGCAGTGAGTTTAGGCTCACTTTGCAGAGTTTTCTCCTGTGGTGTGGAGCAGCACTGTCTTCATATTTGCTTTTGACACAGTTCTTCTACAGCAAGACTTGAAAGTCATTCCCTCTGGAGGGGTGTATAATTGTTTGCTTCTGGGGGTAAGGGGGGAAGAGATTTTCAAACTCAGTTGAGCTGTAAAAAAGTTTGAAAGCTGATTCTCGGCCAGCTTGTGCATGAAAGGAGGACAGACAGATGAAAGCTGTAGTTTTTTTTGAATTAAAGCAACATGCATGAGATGGGAAGACCTTTCTTGTGGCTGAGCCTGCTGTGATTAGCATCTGATTCAAAATGGGCCAGTATTATAAGGACTGTGAGTTCATCAGGAAAGGCTAAGCTGGTGGTGAGAAAAGCCAGATCATTGTATGGTCTAGCCTGAGCTCCTGGTGGCAAAACGTGCTGATGACTGGATGCGAGGAAAGCGAGACTCTCCCACAATAGCCTTTTAGGAGAAAAGGCAGGAATAGGTGTGTTTGAAAGGGAGACCTTGGAGCCCACAGTGCTGCTCCATGTGGGTGATGTGCTGTGCTATGCTAGGAAGAAGGCTCTGCTCCAGGTGGACACAGGGTCGCTGGTGTATGGGGTAAAAGTCTTGGGAACTGGGGGTCTTGCTCTGCGTGGTGTCCCAGCAAGCATGGTGTGAGAGTAGTGTTATTTGGAAACATGAAGAACGCAGTGGGGCAATGCTAAATGAAAGAGTGTGAGCTTAACTGCTTTCTTCATGCAGGAAACAAGTGAAATCCATGCTACCTAGATGAGAAGGGAGTAAGCCCCATTTACATGTTTTCCTCTGTCCCCATTGCTGGCAGAAATTTGAGAAGAGAGTCTTTTGTGCATCTGATAGCAGTACTCGGAAAAAACCTCATATCTGAACTCCTTTCGATGCCAAGGAGACTTAGAATCATTCCTTAGATATAAAATAATCAGTGTGGAGGATTTTTCATTTCAGGTCCAAAAACTGTATAGAAATCAGGAAACAAATTTATTTCAGTTGTCCTCATGAGGTGTCAGGCTGAAATGATAGTAATCTCATTATAATATCTGATCTCAAAAGACTTCTGCTAAAGAAAGATTTTTCCATTTAGTTATATAGAACTAATGACTATATAATGTATTTCGAGTTATAAAAGCTTGTGGTTATTAATTTATTATTCTTTGAAATTCATTAAAATTGTCTGCACTTTTTAAATGAAATCCAAGGCTCAAACTTGCCCTTACATACAGACTGTAGGCTTTTATTTAACCTCAAATTTAAGCCCCAAGCTTTATCCTGATTGGCTCCACACCTGGATCATGGCTTCAGCTTCCTCTAGGTGTATATGCTGCCTCAGGCTGCTGACTAAGAGAAGACGTCCTGCATTAGGTCTTGCATGTTTTCTCCATGCTAGTGAATTAGATCCTGATCAGAGGCTAATCAGTTTTCTCTAAGGGCCTTCTCCTTTTTGTGGCCCTGGACTCTCATTACCTGCAAGGGAGGTCATAAATTTGGCTCTCAAGAAAACGTCTGTGAAGTTGGGAAGTAATGCACTGCCTAGAAGACATGCAGCTGCTTCTCTCGGTTTCAAGAATAAGGACTGTACTTTCCAGGCCCTCCTCTTCCCTTCTTCCTTTCCAAATAAACACCGATGAGGCAGCGAAGGTTGGAGGAATAAACTGTAGCATGGAAAAGCAAAGTGCAGGCAAGGGACCGTTCTGTCGGGCGTTCCTGGGCAGCTGAGATACCTCCATCTGTCTAGCTGCATGACAGCATGTTTTATCAAAGAGCATAACGATTATTTGCTGCTATTGCCCCAGACGGTGTTTTGGTTACATAAATCATGTATTCAGGCATTCATTTGTAGTTTTCTCCTCGCTTCCTTGGAAAGCCAGAAGCTATAGTTTTAGTTAGCTGAATTCCCTTGTGTGCCCCTGCCCTGCTTGCCCCTGCTCCCCACGCAACCCAGCAGCTCAAGGAGGAAGACTCCATTGTCACTAAAAATGTTCAGTTTCCATGGCAATAGGAGCTGACATCACCAGAACTTTCTCCCCCCTAACACACTCCCTCCCCCAACCACCTTTAACACGTTTTTTTTCAGAAAGGATTAGAAAAAAAACACAAAACAACAGTCCTAAGTCAACACTCTCCTTCATTGTTCCCCTCAGAGCTCCTAAAACCAAGCGAGGTAATTTGGGTTGAAGAATGCTGTTGCCTTTGTGCGCACAAGCAGCCAGGGCTGAAAATTCAGTTTGCGGATGCTCCAGTTCCCAACTGCTCATTGGCAACAGGAGGTTGCAGGTTCCCAGACGTTTCAAGCAGACTGTGCTTGTCACCAGCTGTCCCGGTGGGAGCCCCTCTTTCCCTGTTTGTGGTTAGGTCTTGTCTGTCGTCATGTGTTTCCCACAGCGATGGGTGTGTTTGGAGAGCTCGATCTGAGGCGATTTCAAAGGACAGCTTCCTAAAGTTGAGGGCCTACTAAGTTTTGGAAGCTGAGATAATGCAAACACTAATCACATTGGAAATGCAGGCCAGTGTCTCTATGTGCATCAATTTAGGAGAAAAGTCACTTATTTCTGGGCTAGCACTCATCAGCTTTTTACGTCAGGCAGTTCTCTAGCAAAAATAGAGTGAGCAATTTCTCCTGCTCGCTCTACTCTGTGAAGCAGTTGTGTTCACGTGATGCTACTGTCCCTCTGGGAAGGGAGATGTCCCTTTGCATGACTCTCTCCTGAGGGTCTCCGTGCAAGGAGTGAATTCATGCAACCTGCCTGGCCTTGGGGGCATTAATTCCAATGAGTGTGTGTTTCTTCTGCCTCGCTTGAGCCAAGTACTGTAATTAGTGATCTGTGGTGGGAATTATGTCTGTCTGCTTACTTCTGCAGCAAACCCACAATGTATTCTGGCATGCAATTTACTTGTGTAAATAGGGAAGTAGGTTAAGGGGCAGAGGGCTTCACTATGTGGCCAGGGGGATGATTGTGATGACAAGCATGTGCCCAGAATATGTCCAAAACCTTTCCTTAATTACTTGCTGCTTGGAGTCCAATGGCTGAGGAGAGGCTGATGTATCTTTCAGAGAATGCCCTGTCTTTTCCTTTCTCCATTATCACACTGGAGCTTGCCCTGTAGATCTCATAAACTGTGGTCAAATCCCATCCCAACCTTGCCTTTGATGAGAGGAATGGTGTGACTTTGTAGATTTTGGCATTTTAAGATGCACTTGCAGTGTTTTTTGCCAGCTTTTAAAAGTGGCAGACATCAGAACAAGACACAGTAGTCTGTGTAGCCACTTCAGTGCCTTCATTGGTAATACAGTCTCTCTGTTCCAGCCTGAAAATTCCCTGTACCTACAGCCAAGGATTGCAGTAGCCCATATAATCAATCACTGCATCTCCCTATCAATTCATTCAGCTGCTTTCTCCGTTGGCTTAGTTGGTTTTGTTTTTTCCCCTCCTCTTCTGAAGAGAGAAAATCCCTTCCTATTAGTAGGAACAGCAAACTTTGTTCCCAGATGTATGCTGTGACGTTTGTTCGCACTGGAATACATATTATTTGCATTTCTAAAGCAGCTCATACTGTTCTATATCGCTGACTTGTCCTCTTCATATCTTTTTCTGTTCTCCCCAAAATACGCTTCAACTGCAAAATCTGTCAGTGATTTTTTCTTTTAAATTTTCTGCTAGGTTGTGATAAATAAATAAAGAACAGAGTGGCAAGAATTGTGCATTACAGAAGTACATCTGCTCACAAATGAGTCCCCATTTACTATTGCATGTGAGGTTTATTACTTAGCCAGTTATTCTCCAGCTACTGTATGTCATGATAATTTCATATCATTCCAGCCATATCAACATAATTACTTGTGTGAACCAGACTTGTAATCTCCTAAGAAATTATAGCACATTAGTTTGATGTTGTCTATTTTTCCTTAAACCTGTGTTGATTATGGTTAATTTTATTATCCACCTTTAATCCGTAATTTATCAAAGCCCTGTATTGACGATTTCATTACAGTACTGTGATAAGCATCAGTCCAGTCAGCCTATTGAGATCACTGTGTTTCCAAAGTACTGGCACAACATCAGAATTTCTCTGACCCTTGGATGCTTTCCCAGTTTCCTGAGACTAATCAAAAATCATCAGTACTGGTCCAGATCTTTTCTGGCCATCTCCTTTAAACCTCTTGGATATAAATTGTCCAGGCCCGCTTATCTTAGAATATCCCTATTTTGGTAGGCGCAACCTAAAATACTTGATCACAGCTGGAGCTGAAACTAGCTCATGATCATCTATGCTACACATACATCATATGACCTTCCCTGTAGAACTTTTTTCTAATTGAAGTTTTCTGCCTTTTTACACTGTTTGTGACAATCTGTTTTCTTGTTCCAGTGATTAACTTGTACCATTTTATGTGCTCGTTCAATTCTTTTACAAATTTTCTACAATTTCCATCTCCTAATTTATATTCATTGGTATTAGCTTCCCCCCTCTTGCTATTACATTGTTGCTTTTGCTTTCACTTATGTTGTACCATCTTTTTAGCCTGTTCAGCTTTCTTGTCTCTATTGAAGCTTCTTGGATACCTGAGAAATATTCCTAAACGCTACTTGATTGTCATCTGCAATTCATGAATTAAAGTCTATCCTGACGGGTGTGATGCATGGCTGTTTCTGTGTGTTTTTGACTTCATGAATATGGCCTCTCTAATCCACCAAGTGTATCTAGTACTGTTGATGACCTTACTTGATTTGTACATAACATGCAATCAAGTAGTCCTAGCTTTAAGTTCTATGATAAAAAAAAAGACAAACCACTTAATAGACAATTTCTGTATCTTCCATCCTTGAATGCAATTTTCTTTGAATTGTAAGGCACATCATTGTAATTGCTGAGAAATTGCAAGGAGATTTAGGTGTCCTCAACACGTTGCCTAAATTCAATTCTTGCAGAGGGATAAGGGGAGGGTTTTTCTCCCATGAATTACAGATCAATACCAAGAGAGCTAGCTAGCCTATTTTCCAGTGGGGTCTGGACATACCTAATCACATGCATAGGATAATTCAGGTTGGAAAAGATTTTGTGAGGTCTCCAGTCCAATCCTTTCACTCAAACTCAAGTCGAGTTGCTCAAAGTTGTCCAGTCAGGTCTTGAAAACCTCCACGGATGGAGACTGCACCACCTCTCTGGAGTCCCAGCCCCACTGTAGCTACTGCACCACTGTGGAGAGCTTGGCTCCAATTCATTACTGACCTCCTCACAAGTACCAATAAGCTGCTGTTACATGCCAAAATTAATCTCCTCTCCAGGTTGAACAAGCTCCCAGCCATCCCTTACAGGGCAAGTGCTCCAGTTCCTTGAGCATCTTGGTGGCTCTCCACTGAACTTACTCCAATTTATCAAGGGTTTCTTGTATTGAGGGGCCTGAAGCTGAGTGTGTTATTCTAGATGTGGTCTATTAATGCAAATTGAAGGGTATAATCCCTTTCCTCATCTACTGACTGTTCTCCTGTTGGTGCAGCTTGGTATGCCATCAGCCTTCCTTGCATGGACCATATGTTGCCTGCTGTCCACCAGGACCCCCAGGTCCTTTTCAACAGAGCCATTACCCAACCAGTACTGAGATAGCGGGTCAGGCCAGTCCAGGTACAGGACCTTATATTTGTCTGTTGAATTTCATGAGGCTTCTGTCAGCCCATTCCTCTAGCCAGGAGGAATTCTCTACTTTATATGGCAGAAAATTAATCTGTAAGTGTTCGTTTCCAAATTGTCACTGATTCCATGGTAGAAAATGCCATTTTGGACAGTGTGCTAGTCCCCCTCCCTTTCTGTCCGCTTGAGTCTCCCTGGCTAGGTTAAAATCATAGATTTCAATATTCCTTTCATGCAGATCTTCCCACCAGGCTTTCTTAATGTCATTTAGGCTGTTTATGCTCATAAAATGAACAATTCCTATCCTTTTTATTACTCAGGCCCCTGGCACTGGTGTATAGATGATACCATTTTTCTCTTCTTTACATCTTTTAGTGCGTTGATTAGTTTTGTTCTTGACATGGAGGCTCTGTAAGAATTAACTTTTTTCCTAATTTCATCACTTTCCCCTTTGATTTTTCATTTAACAATCTCCTGACTGGTCTCTCATTTCCCTAAAAACTAATTCTTCTTCTAATAAAATGCTGGTTAATGTTTCTGCTTCTCCAGGGGTAGGCCAGTGTTCTGCGAGTCTCCTGTCCTATGCAGCTGGCCAAACTAGCGGTTCATTACCAGATTACTCCGTTGTCTCCTTTGATTGTTGGCCAGGATGGGCCACCAATGAGCTCAACTGAATATTTATTGTTCATCTTCTTCAGAAATTGTCTATAATCTGTGTCATATCATGATAAGAAAAACAATTTATTTCAAAACGCATCATCATAGGTAAATATGGAACTTTGAAAAACCTTCCTAAGTTTACCTTTTTATCTAGTTTCACTAATGGTATGGCAGCACAGCTGTCCTGATATCTTAATTTATTTTCTAAAGCATCCTTTCCTTTCTGAGTGGTTATGCAGCCTTTGGAGAGGATTTTCTGGCATCTTTGTACAGCTGGAGATCCCTTTTTGGGCGTGCCTGATAGCCCCTTAGATTGAGCAGAACATTTCTTCTCACTCCCTCAGCCTTTTGGCTAGCTGCTTCTTCAGGAGTGTTTTAGGCAGCTTCCACACTGGGAGCCTGGAAAGTATTACTCTCTATTAATTGAAATTATCATTAGTAGTAGTATTTGTGCCTTGTCTCACTACTAGTTATCTATTGTCCTTGATTTCTGCTTCCCCTAATTCCTTGCTTCTTTTCTTCCATAAACTTGTGGTGATGCTGCTTCCCGAGTCCATCCATCCAACCTCTTTCCAACCCTGTTCTTGTCTGTGCTGTGCATCATCAGTGGATGTACCTCTGAACACCAACTCTCTCCTTACAGGGAAGTCACCTGTTTATACTTGCAGCCCCAAATTTTAGCCCCCTGCGTTTCAACCCAGGAAAGGGGGCTGTCAGCTCTCTGAAGGATGAGAGGTACCAGCCCCCTGCCTCAAACACTGGCCTGTTCTCAGAAAATAAAATTGGTACCACTCGGTGTCCTTCCACACCGGGAAGATGCTGCTTAGCCTGAAACACACCAGTTGGCCTTAATCTCACAAGATGGGGAACTATGTTGCCAATCTTCCGCTTTCTCTTTACTTTTAATTAACTGTGGTCCTTCAGGGACCTGGCCAGAATTTGCATAGTTATGACTTTAAAATCACAGACCATTAAATACTTATTAGCAGCAGTGTAAACAGCAGAATGCTCAGAAAATCCTAGTTAGCTAATCTTCAATGCCAAATGAAAATTTCTGTAAAATTATGGCAAGTTAGTGAAAACTGTAATAAATACAGCAATTAGGTGTTTCAAGCAGTGATCAGATAAAGATGGAAACCAGCAAGCAGCAGGCTAAATAGCATCTTAACCAAAGGCAGAAATATCAGAATCACAGCCCTCCCCCCCAGCACACACTCACTTTTTCCTCCTTAATGATACTAATTATTTCATTTGCTTTCTCCTAGTAAAACTATCCGTAGATATGCAACATATTGAAATGAAAGGAGTCATCAAAATGAAATGAATCACATAAGAAAAGAATCAAAACAAGGAGGCAGTGTTACCCTGCATGAGTTATGTGTAGTTCTCAATTGTTGCCTCTGATTTTTTGCCTCCCTAAAAGCTAATCCCCTACCACGTGAATTTTTAGCATTATTATATAAAAACATAGGCAACACCAGCAGGCTTGCAGGACCAAAATGCAGACACGCTTCCCCCCCCCCCTCCCCTAAACAATGAAATACAGAGCTCAGAGCTTGTGTTCAGTCTCCTGGTTTTCGAAAGTGAGGTCCTGTCGCTCGTCTTCAGTCATCTGAGCTTGGCAAGTCCCTCTGGTTTTCTTATCACAGTGTGAAAACCTGCTTATGTCTTTTCATATCATGTCTCCAAAACTATTAAGAAACTCTGACGTTTTCTCTTAGTACACAGTTTGGAGAGAAATCTTGAGTGTTCAGGGGTGTGAAATAATCACATTCTAGGCAGCAAGGGACCAGTCTCACACACTCTGGAAGCTTTCAGCAGCTTTTGCTTGCAGAGCAATTAAAAAAAAAAGGTAAAAAAAATATGCTGGCAAGAGGAGACAGTTACAGGTTATTTTTTTTTAAGAAAAAAGCATTATAGCTCTGGAGCTGACTGTGTAATTAGTGATTGATCTATCACTCCCAAAAGAAATGTCTTACCTTTTAGTAACAGAATTATAGTGTCTTTAATTATATATTTTTTTTTATTAAAGGGGTAAAAAAGGATGTAATTTTCTTTTTCTTCTGTCTTTCAGCTTTTATGTACATGTAGAGTTGTCTTTTTGCAGCATGGTGAGCTGTAACTTTAAAACAGATAAGCAGGACTACTTATCTGAGTACACTCTGGTTTGCTGAGCAATTTAGAGGCATACTGTGTCATGTCTGGCCACATCCTATGCGATGTTATTCCATCATTTCCGTGATAGGTATTGAGAGGAGCTCGGCTCATCTATGTAGCGTGCATTTTGAAGCCTGGCCCCAGAGGCACCAAACTGAGCAAAATGTGTGCAAATGCCTGCATGGCTTGCTCTTCAAGTATATATGTCAAGCGAGCTGATAAGCAGGTTCAGTGCTGGGGGCTGCCTGGCAGCCCTGTGCCTCCCGCACCATGGAGTACCCTGTGTTCCATATAGCAAAAGATCAGGTCCAAGTAACCAGTCAGCTGGGAGCCAGAGCATCCGTGAAGACAACGTTTTTGAAGAGAGGTTCACAGGTGACCAGCCCTGATGTGCCTGGGGGCCGCGTGTGCTTAGCACACCCCACAAGGGCTTTCTGAAGCCCCTGCCCATTCCCAAGGCACCAGTAAACTCTGTGCCTTCTTGGAGCTGTGAAGGGAATGGGGACATGGGCCACAACACAACTCTCTGAGCAGGGAAAAGGGAGTACCTAGAGAGAGTCTTTAATTTCTGCCATAGCCCCCCAGGACCTTTGGTGGGAAGTAAGGATGTGGCTCCAGCTGTAAAGCAAAAGGGTTGGTATGGTGCAGAAATCTTAAAAAATTGGTCCCACCCTACAGTTCTGGGGCTGGCAAGTACTATGTTTGCGTGCACTGTGAGTTATTTCTCTCCACTGGTACATATGCATCCTGTAGCTGCAGACTCAGGATGGAAGCAGTAGCCTTCCTCTCTTGCCCAGCAGGCCTTGTCAAAATTTCCTGGCTCCACTTCTGATGACTCCAGAGAGTTTGCAAGAGATTAGATTTGTCTCTTATAGTGCCTGCCTGCTTACAGCTCTCCTTGTGTACAAGCTTGAGCACGTTCAGCCTTAGAAGGGCTGACAGGAGGTGTCTTGAATGCCCCACATTTTAGCTATTCAGGTGTGTGCTCTGCCTCCTGCATCCTTGCTTTTGCTCCAGTGCTGATTGGTCCTGCTATCCAGGCAGCTGTGGGCAGCAGTAAGTGGATTTTGCTGCCTGCACTCCCTTTTTGGCACACCACAGGTTCAGCTAATAGAGCCCTTGGGGGAGCTTGGCCAGCCATATTCCCCACGTCCCCTGCCCATTGCTACATCTCTGGCCACAGAGGGACAGGACTGCATGGATGTAGCAATGCACGTGCTTTTTAATTGTCTTTCATCAAAATGGCTCATTAATATAAGACGGGAGATATTGGGACTGTTGGAGTACATTGTCCAGTGAGAGGACCAGCTTTGTGCCTTCTTTGCATCGTAGCTGCAATCTTTGAAGCCAGAGCAGAGGCAGTGAGACCTTTGTCTCATCCTGGTGTGTGCTACAGAGGTGGGAAGATTTAAGGGCAAATCAGTATCCCACCACCACCCCACAAACTGCAGGTGGGAGGTTTGAGCTGTGGGATCCCCCACCTCCACAGAGCTCACATATCAGGGGGACACATTGGTAAACGGAGAGACATTAGCTCCAACTTTTGGTCCCAATATCGGAATTAAAAATTCTGACAGGAAAAACATATTTTCCCTGTGACTCCTATGTTCTGGATGTTTGAAGTTGTAGAAAAACCAGTTTGTGGAATTTGGTGGCCATATCAAGGAGCCGAGGACAGAAAGACATATTCTTGTACACAGAAGACATTGGTTAAATCACATCTACTCATGGTAATAGGTACACATAAAGTTTAGACCTCTGACATAGCTGGGAAGCTGAAGGAATTCAGAGCAGAAAACAACAAAATAATCTTTTGCCTCAGTCACTCCAGGTGCTCATAGATGCAAGGACCAAATAAAAGTCCACAGGCAGGAAAATCTTCATTTTGCACAGACTCGTAGCAAGCCTGGAATTGCAGCTAGGAAGTCAATACCAAGAGGTTTCGGAGTTCTGTGCCAAACCCAAATTTATTTGACAAAGAAATATGAATTGATTAGACTGCAGTTAATTAGATTTCAACTGAAAACTCCTATCAGAGAAGGGGAATTAGGCAGCTTTTGAATTTGACAAAAACATATTGGCTTTGTGTCATAAGAAAAATACTGCCTCCGTATTTTTCATGAATGCTTCCAGAATACATTTAAATATTATTTTTTGGCTGCTAATTTTCAGCAAATAGAAGTTCAGGAGCTAAGATTTGGAAAGTTAATAAGTATTTAATAAAGGTATAAGAAGATGTAAATATGAAGAGGTAAATGGTAATGTTTGAACTGGTTTAATCATGGATTTCATTGAATGTAATTGCGAAGAAGCTGCTAGCCAGGCACTGCATAAGTATATTATCTTGGGTTACACGTGCAGCACGAGAAAGTCTGAATTTTCTGGACTCCTTACATGGTTTTCATATTCTCTCTGTCTATTTTAAAATAGACTTAGCTTTTATTCCTCCATCCTGCTGGTCAGTCTGCTCTCCCCTGCCTGGCAGAGCGCCGCGCTGGCTGTGCATTTCTGCTGTTGTTGGGCAATGAGCATCACTCTTCTCTCCCAAGTCTCATTGCTGCTGGAGAAGTGGAGAGTGCCAAGCCCACTCTCGAGTTCACGGGTGCAGAGGCACAAAAGAACTGCCAAGCTGTAGCTGATGAAGCTCTTCTGCTGCTGTTGAGACCTCATAAGCAGTGAAGGTTTGCGATGCTGGTGGCTTGCGTGCCACTTTGTCCGTGTGTGCTCGCTGTCCACTTCAGTGGCTTGGCATGGGATAGAGGTACACCAGAGCAGGCTCTTTCTGGACAGGGTCAATGTGCTAACAAATTGCTCACTTGTTCCCTGCACTAGCTTGGCTTCATCTCTGTTAAACTCAAGGTCTCTCGTGTGTTCAGCTGAGCAGATTTACCTGGGCATAGGCTAATGTTTATCAGCAAGGCAGAGACTGAGGAGGAGGGAGGTATCAGGAAGATCAGTAAGGAAAGGGACAAAAGGAATAAAGAGGAAGATGGAAAAGGAAAGAAAGGATTGGGAAGGGAATTGAGGGATATGAGGCAAAATGGAAAAAGATGAAGGAAAGACAAGGTGTGAATGGAAAAACAGGAAGTTAAGGAGGAAAATTGAAATGAGAAGTGGGAATGTTACAAGCAGGTATGAGTCAGAAGGATTGAGAGAGAGGGGGTAGGGAAGAGGTAGGATACCCTGAGAGTGGGGAGGGAGGCAGAGTTCATGCAGAGAGGGATTCTCTGCCAGACATCTCCCTTGCTTCTACAGGGTGAACCCCATGGCGATGAACCCAGGTGCCCCTGTCCCATTTCCCACCCTGTCAGCGTTCCCACCGTGCATCAGCCTTGAGCTGTATGGTGCAGGGATGGTGCATGCGTCAATCCCCTTTCCTTCCAGAAGAGTTTTACGCAGAAAGTTTTGAAGAAGAAAATCTCTAGCGAGGGAAGAAGAATTACTGTATGAATTCAATTATCTTGACAGCTCAGTGCTCAAATTCCATCACAGATCAGGAGTTTCTCTCTGATTTAGCATAGTTCCAGCTTCCTAACCTGCCTCTGCACTCGCTCACCCACGCCAGAGGCCACAAAATACTTTAGTGGTGCCAGAAATGAGCTGCCTTTTCCCTCGGGAGGGATGTGTTCCCTCTGCCCCACCACGATAAGGGGAAGGGACAGCTCTCAACCAGCACAGGCTTTTTTTCCCACATCCTAAGCTTTGTCTGGCTGCCCTTGGATGTTAAAGAAACTAAGGCTTTTACAAAAAAAAAGATGCTTCAAGCAGCCAAGAAAGAGGGGAGAACTAGATGAAGAGTGGTCAGGTCATGGGGCTACCCCTGCTCATGGCATTGAGCTGCCATAAAGCAAGGACCAGGAGCCTGGAAAGCTCCCAGAATTTAATAAGGAGGCAACCATTTTGTATTAGCTTTAATATTGCTGTGCTTTTGGTTTATGAGCACCTAGCAAACACATGGTTCCTCGGCTTGCTGGTGCTATTAACGATCTAAGCACCGAAATTTGGGTGCCTGCCCAAGCATTGAAATAAGCCCCATGCACCTAATCCACCATCACAAGGTCTTGAGACACAGACACAGGGAAAATGTGAACCTCCTGACATAAATTTCCTGCCAGTTTTTGGCTGATAACTTTTTGCGATGTGCCCTTTTGACTCTTTGTCAACCTGTCACCACCTCCACCTGTGGCAGTAGGAGATCAGGTATAGCCCAACCTTGGAGGGTCTGTGTGTCCATGGTTTCCAGGCAGTGGGGAGCAGGGCTGGCTGGAGAAAGATAAGAGCAAAACCAGCTGGGCTGGCAATCTCCGAAATGTTGCAGATGCCCAGTGACTCTAGCAGAGTTGCTTAGAGATTCTATTTCATTAGGGGAAGGAGGCATTCATTTAGATTTATCGGTTTTACCTACACAGAAAATATTCTTTTTGTTAATCAATGGAATTTCATTTGATCCCATTCACTCACAGTCTATCACTGTATGGGTGTACTACCCTTGTGCAAAGAGAAGCGTGAACGTGCACCAATGCTAAAGCCATCACCAGGAATGAAAAGGCGAGAACGAGTATCTCTAATGCAAAATTGCACTGGAATTTTGTTAGAGTTGTTTTGGATGTGATTTACGTGACTACAATAGGCCTAACTCATCCGCAGGGATTTAAGCATCCTGGATGTGTCTCTGTTATTACAGCCAAGACCAGGAGGCCTCAGGAAGAACTGTAGGCAGAAGGGGTCTGCTAAGCGAGCCAAAGCCCTGGGGCCTGCTAGGGCTGAGCTCGTTTTTTGTTAGAAGTTGCTCTCTGAAAAATTTAACAGTTGCCCTTCTCTGACCCATCCTTGGGAACAGCCTGCTGTTTTCGTTGACAGAGTGATTGACTGTTCAGCATGTCTTTTTCCTAGCTAAACTGGAATGTAATCGCAGCAAATCTGCAGCCGCTGAGGGCTGCAGGAGGCTGGCTTGCTGGCTGTAGGAACTGTGTGGTTGCAGCTAGGGTAGCATTCGTCTTGCCCCAAAAGGACCTATGCTCGCTATTTTGATGCTTATTACTTTTCTAGTGATGCATAGGCTGGACCGTATCTGTGGAAAGCTTTTTCCACCTAGGAGACGCATCACTAGAATGTGCACCTGGTTAAGGTGACTCTAATTGTAACAGCAGCAGTGTGGTTGTAGCTGCAAGAGGACAAAGCTCGAATGATTTGTAAATGGAGATATTATTTTTAAATTAATTTTGCATGGGTAAGTCTAAGAAAAGATGTCACCTCTGCCCACTGATTTAATCTCAGCCCTAGCTCTGTGCTCAGTTTCTGTGAGGGTCATGGTGTTCTTCAGGACTTCTCATTTGATCAGTTGCAGTTCAGAAAAGACCACTTTTTGAAATTAGACATGTTTTGGGGCCATTTGCTTATTTGGTGTCTGACAGAGTGTGTTTAAGGTTATTCCGTTACTGCTCAAAAATAACTTTTTTTGCCTTCCGAGATCTTTGCCCGTACCATAGTTCCAAAGTTTCAGCAGGTCTGTCTAATTCTGGAGCAACAATACTCTGATAAGGCAAATCCTGCTTTGTGCTTTTGGAGCAAGGTTGATTAGTGCTTTCTCAAGGCCCTTTGCACTATGTTCATCTGGACCATCATGTCCTTTGTGTGATGCCCTGTGGTCACGTCTGTGCATTTATATCAGTGTGTGCTCTTCCTCCTTTCATGTCCTCTTTCCAGTTTCAGCTGACCAGATCCTAAGCCTCTGTCTATCACTATCACTAGTCTATCACTAGTAAGATAGACTTACCTGTCTATCACTAGTAAGGTAAGTATTGCTGCTTGGTTTGGGGTGGGGTTTTTTGGGGTTGCAACTTCTTAGGGGTGTGAATATTTTGATTATCTGCATGAAATCCCTTCTCTCCCTTTCTGCACTCAGTGTATGTGGAACTGACAGCTCCAGGGAGGTAAATGAATGCCACTGCATTTCAGAGGAAGAATTATTTCATGCAATTACCCTAAAAGTGCATGAGAGAACAGAGTGAAAGGAATGAGGGAGAGAAAGAAAGAGAGCACGAGAGAGAATAATCACAACACTTCGACAGGTTTACCCCGTTGTGTTTGAAAATCTATCACTCTGACAAGTCCCCTTTGTGAAAGGTGTAGACATAACTAGACATTTGCTCTTCAAGGTCCTTTTGAGCGAAGAGGGTGATGGATAGAAGGTTCAGTCTGTTTCACTCAAGTCTTCTCCCTGATATTTCTTACAGACTGGCTGCACCCCATTTCCTTCTCAGTGTCTCATTTATGCTCTCCGACTTACTCTTCAGTGGTTCCTGGGCAGAGGGATTTGGGTGCACTTTAGGTTGCTGGACTATTGACTTGTGGGTCTTTCTATCTAAATTATAATGGTTTTGGTTTGAGAAAGGGTGCAGTAACAAAAGGCTGTGTCCCCTGTTCCCTCCCTGTCTCTTGAGCATGTTGAAAGGCCAAGGAAAATGGAGCTTTTTGTAGCTTCATTATTCACATCTGAGAAGAGATTTAGGTGAAGCTGTTCCTGTCCTGACTCTGCTGCTGTTTCATCTGCCAACCTTGTCACCTTCTTGATCCCCTCTGCCCATCAGGGTCACCCTAGGGGAGCTGGTGACCACAGCCCATGTCTTCTCAGAGGCCTCATGCACCTCTGTGCACTGAAACATGCAAAATACTTTGAGATCCTCAGGTGGAAATTGCTGTCCAGGGTAAATGGTTATTATAATCCAGTTTCTCACTGTGTTGTCCAAGAGGCAGGCGAGTTACTGGACATTTGCCACACTGGGCAAGGAGGGCAGCACTGGGCTGAGGGATGCTGAGCCAGGTCACTTTTTTTCACCTGTACCTGCTGCTCTTGCAGCAAAGCCAACGCATTAGTCATAGCTATTTGCACTTTGAGGTTATTTAGGGAGCATGCTGTTGGGTTAGGAAAGCTAAGCTCTAGCATATGTCCTAAAATTAGGCTTTTCTCCTTTTGGTTGGTGTCAGAAAGGAGTGATTCACAGCTATGGGAGAAGCCTTCCCACCTAGCTGAAGCAGTTACCTCTTTAAGCAGAGTTTGCTTCGATGTGAGGTAAAACAGGTTAGCTGAAGCTGCCTCCAGGGACCTCATCCCCTACTGTGAGATGAGGGGAGCACCCTGCTGTGCTGCAGGTAATTCTCAGCAGAACTGGCTATATAGCCCCCCTCCTGGTCTCCTGGGAAGTGTCCAGCCCACGTGTGCACCCTCACCAGGAGCACACGCTCCTCATCGGGGCATCTTCTTGCAGCTCCTTTTCCTCCTGATGGTCACAGCAGGTAAGTGTTACCACAGCTCCTGGCCTACATCCTCACAGCACGCTCTCACTGCTCACTGCCGTCCCATGAACAGGCTGTTTTCTGCCAGGGGAGGCTGTGGGCTCCAGTCCTACTCCCGGAGGACTTCTGAAGGCTTTGGCTTTGCTCCCAAAGGCTTAGGCTTTATCCCCACGACTTCCAGAAACCCTTCAATAAAGAAACAGTGACTCTGTGACTCAAGCCAATATTTTGAATTCTTTTAAACATCTTTTTTCTCTCTCTCTTTTTCCTCTTCTCCAGGATGGTGGAGTACTCCCTGGATCTCCAAAACATTAACTTGTCTGCAATCCGTACTGTCCGCGTCCTGAGACCCCTGAAAGCTATCAACCGTGTGCCTAGTAAGTCATGCTTCCCTCTCACACCTGCTCAGCTTGGGTCGTGGGAATATGTGATCAGTCAGGCTGTGTGTAGTGGTGTTTTCCAGGCTGAGTTCAGGCACAAACTGAGTGGAGGCTGCTGTGCAGGCTTTTCCCCATCATGGGGCCAAGAGGTTTTGTTGGATGGGCAAAATTACAGCCTTACAGCATATCTGCCCTGGTCATCCTTCATGCAGGACCATGGTGATGTCTCAGGAGCTGAAGGTGAACAATGTGCAATAAAGTGTTTTTTCTTGCTCTTACTGAAGGACATCACAGGTTTGATAATATCTGCAGGCTCAAAATGGGATGCGTGTGAGGTCCAGAGAGGGTGGTGGTAGCAGGGAGAATTGTGTTGCTCAGGCTTTCACATGCTCTCCCAGATCCTCTTATCCGAAAATTTTTCATGCTATTACAGCTTAGGGGCGTGTAGCACCGGCTATTTTTTCTCTCCTCCTCACCCTGTGCTTTGTACTTCTCCTTTTGTGCTGACTTTCCCCCCTGCAAGCTGGTGTGTGTCTGTGAGCTGGGCTGAGAGCCTCTGGGCACAGGGCTGCATGTGAGCTGGGATGTGTCAGCAGCCAAACAGCTGCTTGCTGGCACTGTTCAGGTCCCAGACATAGTCCCCAGGTCTGGTCTGGATGCAAACCAGGTGAGGTGCTGCATTCCTGGGATGTGAACTGCAGCCCTGGGTCACATGCCATGTGCGTGGGCTGCTCCCATAGTGGAGGTGGCATCTCCATAACCCTTACTTCCTCCCTTCCCAGAGGACGAGGATAAGACCAGCCTCTTTGCCATGCTTTGCAGTTTTTATTGGTGCTGAACTGTTTATTCCCTCTTCTTCCCTTCCTTTGCCTCTCTTTTTTAATTTTTTTCTTTTCCTTCAAGTCAGTGTTGTTCTCCCTGTAACCCTGGAGCAAGCAAGCAAGTGTTGCTGTTGTTATTTAACTGCAGGAAACATTGATGGAAGTGGCTTAGGCTTCGTAGTGATTGTATCCCAATGGATGGAAGTGAACCGGCAGGCAGGTTGTGTGCCATTGGAATCAGGGGGTTGCAAGAGCACTGAACTTGGTCTGCTGTGTCACTCCGATGTTTCTGGCTATTCCCTGTGCAAAGGCAGCAGCTGCCACATGCAGCCCTGTGAGACTTCAGGCGTTTCTTCCGCAAGTTTCTTGGTCTTGCAGAATGGCAGGAAGTCTCTGCTCTTCCCCATAATCTCCCTAATCAGGTTGTCTGCAGTGGCTAACACCTTGCCAGAGCTCTCCTAATCCTTCTCTTGAGCTCAGATGCTCCTTTTTCTTTTACAGACCTGAGGAAGTTTGCACAGTTGACATCCCGGTCTGCATAATACGTTTTCCCCTGTGCTAAAGTCACTTTCACGATGACACCTGTTTCTTGCACATGCTATGGAGTTGGATTTCAGGGTCTCTGGCTCAATGCAAAGCCCTTCTGGAAAGAGGTCTTGTCCCCCTTCCTAGGTGTATGTTTATCTCTGGGCAATAGCGAGGGATATAGGGTGCTGCAAGGGTGCTGCAAGGTGTGCTGGAGGAACTGGGGCACAGTCCTGTGTGCCCCACATGGCAGGAGGGCACCAGGCAGAGAGGCAGCTGGTTTGGCCACTGAGCACACACCCAGGCAATTAACAAGTCTGTCATGGAGTGATCAAAATGGGAGCTAAGAACAACCTTTTGGCTATCGGCTATCAGCAAAATGACTCCCCCAGCCTGTTTCCACCTCTCTGCTTCTGTTCCAGAGAGGAGAGGGCTGGGAGCCAGCCATGGCCCTGGCTATGGGCATGCACAGCATCACGGGGGGCATCTCTTCTGTGAGGGGGTGGACCAGAGGTCATGCATGGCAGGCTCACCCCTTCCATGAAGCGTACAACTGGCTGTGTGAGGGCATCCTCATGTTATGCAGCCCCGTTCCCTCCCTGCTTTGTTAGGAGTCCTGTGAGTCTGTGCTCAGAGACCTCTTTAGGACTTATTTAGGACTTAGGGTAGACTTAACCTTGGTAGTAAGTGGGAGTATCTTGAATGATATCCAATTGACTCCTGCAGACATCTGCCATGTTAATTGCTGTACACTGGTGGCCAGGAGCAAAGCTTGGCTGATAAAGGGTCAAGGTCTTGTTTTATTCCTATTTATCAGCTAGAAGAGCTGCAGTTGCCCTCCCTGACACCCCCCCAACCCCAGCTGGCAGGAGCTGCCCCAGGAGAAGCAGTGTGAGCGGCATCAGAACTGGCCCACCAGGGACCCACTCTGTCCATGTGGAGAAACCAGGGACACTTTCATTCATCTCATCTGACCTTTGCAGAGCGCAGGCTGTTGAATTTCCCCTGAATGTCCCAGCTGTGACACTGTCTGTCTGTCCCTTCTATCAGTATAAAACTCTACCTGTATGAAATTGATGCTGTTTTAATTTCCACTCTGTGTTTAAATCTTTATGTATCCTTCTCACTACATAAATCTGTGGTTATGCAGAAAACATTTTGGAAGAAAGACACCCTGCCATTAATTAAAAAAAAAAAAATAAAAAAAATCAGATTCCCTGGGAGAGGAAGCACTGACTTGAGGGTTGAAAACTGGCTAAGGGGCTGTAAACAAAGGCTTGTGATAAATGGGAATGAGCTGTGTTGGAAGAAGGTGCCTGGTGGGGTACAGCAAACATAATTAATGGGACCTTTGGCCACAAATCTTTTTTTAATGTCTTTTTAAAGTTCTTCATTACTGATCTGAAGCAAGAGGAAAGTCTATTAGTGAGATGTACTGATGATACCAAGCTGGAGGTGTTGCAGGTGCTAGCAAAGAAAGTGGGAAATAAGCAGGAGGTAAAAGGGAGATTGAGGTCTTGGTGGGAGCATGAAATATTTGGGGAGGGACAGGGGGTTTAATCCCAAAGGCAGATATTTGGCCATGTTCAGAAGGCTGTGGTGGGACGATGTGGCCCAGCATTCACTGGTGGCCATTTCAAAGGCTTCCACGTGGGCCCTCAGGTGGGGACTGATTTTCACAGAGGAGTCTGGCCGTGTGGACTGAATAATGGCAGTTTATCAGGAGAATGGACAAAGTGATTAGGAACCTGAATGATTACTGCATACGGGGAAGAGTGCTGAAGTGGTCTGTCTGGGCAGATTATTTAGTGCCCAAAGAACAGTAACACTCTAATAATCAGCAAGCATTTGAAAAGTCTACACACAAAATGAAGAAATTTCTGGAGCAATTTGAGAGGAATTTTGTACTACATGAAGTGATGTCAAAAAATTAGGAGGGAAGAAATTCAGAATGACTCTAAGGAAACAGTAGGAACTTGGTAGTTGAAAAGGTATGACCTGTTAGATAAATTAAATAAGCTAATTTTATATTCTTGACAGGTGGGCAAGGTGTTGTGGTTTAGCCCCAGATGGCAACAGAGAACAATGCAGTCTTTTCACTCACCCCACACCTCCTGCTGGAATGAGAGGAGAATAAGAAGAAAAAGGCAAAACTCATAGGTTGAGATAAAGGCAGTTTAACAGAAAAGCAAAGAAAGGAAAAGCAACAATAATACTGATAAAGGAATATGCAAAACACAATTAATGTACCATCACTCACCAACCAAACCTGGGAAGCCCCCATCCAAGTGGCAATTCCTGCCCCCTGCCCCAGTCAGTTTCCCAGCTAAATCACAGAATCACGGAATTCTCAGAGTTGGAAGGGACCTCTAGAGTTCATCTAGTCCAACTCCCCTGCTAAAGCAGGATTGCCTAGAGCACGTTACTCAGGACTGCATCAAGGCGGGTCTTGAAAATCTCCAGAGTAGGGGACTCCACGACCTCCCTGGGCAGCCTGTTCCAATGCTCTGTCACCCTCACCATAAATAAGTTTCTCCTCATATTTAAATGGAACTTCCTATGTTCCCGCTTGTGCCCGTTGCCCCTCGTCCTATCACTGGAAACCACTGACTTGTTTTCTAGTTTGGGTCCCGACCTGGCAGTGTCCTGTCTTAGCAACTTGTGAAAATGAACCCAATACCTGCCAGAGCCAGGACATTATCCACCCCTTATTCTGTACCATTCACATCATGCCCAGATCTTACACTTTCCAATTAATTGCCACCACTTTTCCCCATCTTTGGTATATATAGAGAATCACAGAATCGTTTTGGTTGGAAGAGACCTTTAAGATCATCAAGTCTAACCATTAACTTGGCACTGCCAAGTCCACCACTAAATCCTGTTCCTTAGCACCATATCTACACATATAGATACATACAGATATCATTCCCTTAGTCTATAGGCCATCCCTCTGAAATGTCCATTGAGTTCATTTAATCCATAACTTCGGGCTCCATCTGTTAGAACAGTCTCTTAGGGCAGGTGAGATAGTTGAAGTGCTGGACTGTTGCATGCTGTATTCAGAGTTCACGGCTGGTGTATCTAATGTGGCCCATGCCCACAGTCCACGGGTTGAAGATGTTGAGCTTGAGCAAGTTGCTGGGTGCCACTTGCTGAGGTCAGTTCTGATCCCATCACTGCTGTGCTTTACTTGGTTTCATCAAAGTCCATCTGTCATTAGTTTGGGTGATTCTTACTGTAGTACCGTTGATGTGGCATATAGTAATTATAGTAATGATGACATGCAGTGGCTGGGTTATTTAGCAGTCAACATCATACAATTTGATTTATTGGCTTTTCTCACCCAAAATCAGATCCTCATGGGGTACACATTGGACTTCCCTATCCTTCCCCATCACCCACCAAGTGCACCCAGGTCCTTGAGTGAAAGCAATCCCATGGATGGGTTTGCCTTTGCCTGAGGCAGGACTAACCCAGAGTGTCTTCCCTAATGTATTCTTCATGTGCACTACAGGGATTTTATCCCCTTCTACAGTAGTGGAAGTTTTGACTGGGCAGGGCCAGCTCGATTGGTAGATTCCCTGGTGTTAACTAACCGGGTAGCTTTTGCTAAATGTGTATCCCGATGTCTTAAAGTCCCACCACCCATTGCTCTGAGTGTATTTTTTTAGCAGTCCGTTGTATCGTTTGACCTTCCCCAAGGCTGGTGCGTGATAGGGGATGTGATACCCTCTCAATGCCATACTCTTTGGCTCAGGTGTCTATGAGGCTGTTTCAGAAATGAGTCCTGTTGTCCAACTCAGTTCTCTCTGGTGTGCCATGTGCCACAAGACTTGCTTTTCAAGGACCAGGATAGAGTTCCAGGTGGTATCATGGGGCACAGGGTATGTTTCCAGCCATCCAGTGGTTGCTTCCACCACTGTGAGCGCATGGTGCTTGCCTTGGAGGGTTTGTGGAAGTGTAATATAATCAGTCTATGAGGCCACCCCATATTTATATTTTAGCCATTGTTCTCCATACCAAAGAGGCTTTAATTGCTTGGCTTGCTTGATTGCAGCACGTTTCACATCCATGGATAACCTGGGCAATAGTCCCCATGGTCAAGTCAACCCATTGGTCATGAGCCCATCTATATGTTGCATCTCTTCCTTGATGGCCTGAGGTGTCATGAGCCCTTATGTTTCCAGTCTAGATCCACCTGAGCCACTTCAGTCTTAGCAGCCTGGTCCACCTGATGGTTGTTTTGATGTTTCTCAGTGACCTGACTGTTGGGTATGTAGGCATCTACATGATGTACTTTCACAACCAGATTCTCTATCCAGGCAGCAATATCTTGCCACGATTCAGCAGCCCAGATGGGTTTACCTCTGCGCTGCCAGTTTCTCTGCTTCCGCTGCCACAACCACCCCCAGAGAGCATTTGTGACCATCCATGAATCAGTATAAAGTACTGGCCATTTTTCTCACTCAGTAACATTTAAAGCCAACTGGATGGCTTTCACCTCTGCAAACTGGCTCGATCCACCCTGTCCTTCAATGGCTTCTGCAACTCGTCATGTAGGACTCCACACAGCAGCTTTCCACTTTCGATGCTTTCCCACAATCTGGCAGACCTGTCAGTGAGCAAGGCATATTTCTTCTCATTTTCTGGTAGTGGGGCCTCTTCCGCACGCTTCACTTTCTCCTCTGGTGATGTTCCAAAATCTTTGTCTTCTGGCCAGTCCATGATCACTTCCAGAATTCCTGGGCGAATTTTGAGCTTGCTGCGTTGTCAGTGCGATCCACTTACCCTATGTAGCATCAGTTGCATGATGTGTAGCAGGGATCCTTTCTCTGACCATCCAGCCGAACACCGACAGTGGAGGTGCTAAGGGGAGCTGTGCTTCCACACCAACCACTTCCAAAGCAGGTCAAACCCTTTCACATGCTGCCAATGCCTCTTTTTCAGTTGGAGTTTAGCAGGCTTTGGATCCTCTGTATGCCCAATTACAAAACCTTAGGGGTCCACTTTGAGTCTCCCCTGGTGCTTTCTGCCAGAGGCTCTGGGTAGGGCCATTATCCCTGGCGATTCCTGCCTGCTCTCCATCTAAATACTGAACAGGGCTCACATAACACCCATTTGGCTAGTTTGGGTCAGTCGGGGCTGTGTCCCATCCCAGCTCCTTGTGAAAATTATAACCTATCCCTGTCAGAACCAGGACAAAAGGCTAAAGATTAAATGCCCAAATTGGATATGTCTAAGTTCTGCTTACCTGTGTTTATTCTCAACATGTTACTGAAAGTCCTTTCTTACAGTGAGACTTGTGAGGCTTGAAATAACATCCCGCAAAGAGCTGACAAATTCTGTTTGTGTGTGCTGTGCTCATTATGGATAGCATAAAGGATGCATAGACTCTTCTATCTGAATCATGACTGAAGAAGAAAAGGACATCCAGTGCAACCAGAAGGTGGCAAATGCAAAGTCCGTTAAGGAAGTTCTCCATCCAATTTGTAATTAGACTGTAAAGCTTGCTGCCATGGGAAGTCCTTCCAGCCCAAAATCAAGTTGAGGTGCTGTAAATGAAGTAAGTAAAATGGGATGTCCAAGGGATCAGAGCTCACCTGGAGACACCTCTAGATTTCAAACCTTCCTGCTTTAGGGTTAGAGCTGATCTTTAGCTACTCGTTATTAGCAATTGATTGCGTTTCTTGCAATTCTCAGCAGGATGTGCTACTGATCATTTCAGATTTCACTTCTGGATGAAGAGGTCTGTGGCTCTGCCCCACTTGATCGTTCCTCCATTTGCATGTAATCTTTGAAGTGTACTACAGAAAACATGAGGCAACCTAGTTTTATAATATATATCACACCTTCCTTAGTATTCCTGCTTATCTCTTGCATTCCTGACTACAGCCCCAGGAAGGCTGCCTGTTGGGGTTTTATCTGAAAGTGCATGAAACAAAAAATTATAGATTGTTCTGGTCCTGTTACCATGTGATTCAATTTTGTGGCAATGAGCTGGTGCGACAAGCCCTGCAAGCCAGCGAACAAGTGTAAAGAGGAAAAAAAAATACCCTCCAGGTCTCTGTTAGAGGAGCTGCTTTCTGATCTGGGCATGTCTGTGTCCTGGGCTTGGGGTGAAATTCCACATCCATTTGTTGTTATTGTCCTTTTGCAATTGTGTGGCAGGTTGCTAGGTGAAACGTTGCTGTTTCTGCTAGCTCTTTTTTCCCTTCCTCTGATGGCAGGGCACAAGGTTTAAGGGGGAGGCTGGATTTGTTTTATTTCTGCCTGCCTTTGAGCTGGGATTCTGTAGTAGTTTCTGATCATTTGAATTTCTTTCGCTTCTGTTATTACCTTTTTTTTTTACATTGGAGCAGAAAATGTTTCTTCAGTTTACTCTTTCTTGCCGCATTGGTGTTATGCAAAGAAGAGTCCTTACATTGTGTTTGATGTCTTCCAGTTTCCACTTACAATTTAGTAACTGATTCATCATTTGGAAGCAGATTACTTCAGCTGAGCACACTGTACGGAAGTGAAGGAGTCTGTTGCAGAGTGTTGCATAGCAACTTTATTGAATAGAAAGTGTATACATGTGCTAATACTTGGTGTGAAAGTGCAGTAATACTTATGTGGAAGTATAGGCATTAGAAATATAATGTTACATTCTTATTAGTAGCTGTGCAGGAAATAGAATTTCAGATTTGTGGGAAGTTCTGCTCTTTCTAGATGTGTTTTTTCTCAGTCAGAACAAGAATAAGCATTTCCCATCCATTTTAATATGGTTTTATTCTGCCTAACTTTAGGTGGTTTGTTTGGCTTTTTGATTTTTTCCTATACTTTGTTGTGACAAAGTTTAAAAATCAGAAAACCTCAACCATACCATTCTAGAAGTGCTGAAATAGAACATTTCAACTTCATAAAAATGCTTTTATCTCCTGTTGTCCTCCTTTTATTTTTGCTAAATGATGTTTCAGTAACTATCACAACACTGAAGTATTTCCATTTCAATGAAATAGCTTTTTTTTTTTTTTTCTGGTAAAAGTGCTGTGAAGGAAAACCTTACTATAGCTCCATTTTTCTTTATTAATAATTGTTATCAGAGTAGCTCCATGGTTCTGAATAGACTGGATTTCTCTACTTTTCGTCTACAGACCTCAGAGATATAAACCAAGGCTTGTTAGTTTAATCTTCCTCATGTTTCAGACCAGGTGGGTGAGACCCAGCGAGTGTCACCAGCAGACTCGGGAAAACAGATGACATCTCCTAACTCTTGGCCCTGTGTTCAGCTCAGTCAACCAAAGCAGCAATATAAAAATACTCTGAAACGCTTGAACCTTGGAATGGGAAAAGCAGATGTTTTATATTTATATTTCCTGCCTTAAATCTGTATTCCACACCAAGCTACCTGTGTTTGGTGCTGTAACAGTGCCTAAGACAGAGTGGTCTGGCTAAGAACCCTGCACTTGGCACGTGGGAAAAGTGATGACATTTACTTCTCTAAATGTGTTTTTGAAGAACTAATTTCACTGATGAGCGTGTGTGAAATTAGCTTCTGACTGAGATATATTAGGCTCTAAAACAGTCTCATTTACTGCTAGATCAGACAAAAAAGCAAGCATATTTGATGGGCACAGTCCTGCCCTAGCAACTGGAAATTATGGGATTATGAGATTCCTCTTCTAAGACCTCTTCCGCCACCCAGGATCTTTGCTTCACATGCCTTATCTTTTCGAAAGAGGACTGTCACTTGCTTGTCCTCTTCCAATGTTGGTTCACTTTCAAAAATGTACTCTTCCATTTGACTATTTTGGAAGTACAATTTTCGCCCTCACAGGTTTATTTGTAAAGAGATAACTGAAACTCAGATGTTGTATTTTCCAAGTATTTAAATTTAGCTCATCCACAGTTCTTCATATAATCTGCTCTGTAAATGTTTATTATCGCATCTCAGTGACACACAAACCATACTCAAAACCACGTGCAAATGTATACACACACAGGTTTATCCACACGCAGCCGCAGTCCTGAGCAGGCTGGTACAGGGACAGGAGTGATGTTCTTTTGCAGCATCCATACACAAAAGTTAAGAGGTCAAAAAGCCCCTTTCATTCCCTAGTCAGGCCATGTGTGGCTCAAATGCATTCAAAGATGAAGCTGCCAGCTTGCTGTAGGCTCCGTACCAGGCAGGTGGGCAGTGAAAGGATGCAGAAAAGCCGACAGGGGATGGACTTGACTGATGAGGTTGAGTTCAGCCTGTATCCTCCGTTCCCAACCCAATCTCCTAGCCAAGTGGAGCAAAGCACTGAACAGAGCAATGTGATTTATGCCCAGAGCAGGCCTTTAAAGGATGCCTTTCCTCGGAGAGGGGTGCAAATCGGAGGGAAATGTAACTCAGAGCTGCACTTTCCTGTATGTGCTGTTCCTTGGGCAGTGCAGTTCTTTATGAAGTCCATTGAGCCCTAAATCAGACAGGCATGTTCAGGATACAGGGAAACAGCGCGAGAGGGAGCAGAGCAGCGTGAGGATCAATAGAGAGGGGAGGAGAAGGAGCTGGGTTGAAAGGAGAAATGACAAGAGGGAAGCGGCAGGGTTTGCTGGGTACGGCACGCAAAGGCGTGATGCTCCTCTGTGTGTCGGATAATGCAGAGAAAGTGGGGGCGGAGGGAGGGAGAGAAAGGGAGGAAATCAAAACTGAAACAAGGGCAAAGACCAGTATAAAGAAAGTCTATTGACTCTCAAATATGTTTTATGGGTTTGCAAATCAGTGCTTCTCTAGGGCTTTTTAACAAACTGAGTGGGCTGTAACAGACCCACACCTTGTAGTGCTGCAGGAAGTCTTCAGTCACTGAAGACAGGCTGCAATTTTATTTACTTGTTGTCTGATCTCAGTGCTGTTTTTCAGGTGCATTCCACAGTGTGCAATATATTGCCACATGTTTAAATGGGTAATGAAAGTAAATTTGGGAAACAAAACAAAACGAAAATTATATCCCTGTGTTAGTGTAACGTCATGGCAGGGACCTGGGGAACACTGAAGTGCAGGAAATGTCGAACTGATAATTCCTCGTTTTGTACCATACATTGCTTAGTCCCTCTTTTTGCAGTCGCAGATCATAGGATAAAGTCATCTTCCCTCTCTGAACCAGTCTGCTGGATTTTACTGTTGGTATAACCAAGTATTCAAAAGTCACAAATTGCGTGCTTGTAAGTTGTCAGATGGGTTTAAAATAAAGAGATTTGGAAAAAGAAAAGGAAAATATATCACAGGTTATTTTTATTTTTCCCGTTGCTTTGAGACCTTTAGACCTGTGACTTAAATCTTATAGTCCTCTTTTTCCCTCCCCATAGTAGTGAGGAATAGAAACTTCTTCTCTTTTTTTTTTTTATTTTTTTTTTTACTGTGATCCGAGATTGTCAAGTTGTAGCAAGATTTCACGCCTCAAGGTTTATGCCATGCATCCCAAGACTCCTGATAAAAATCACAAGAGTTAGCAACAGCACTTTGGAGTTTATGTTATTGGAAGTAAAGCAAGCCTGGAAAAAAAAAAAAGACCCCAACACACAACCCCAAAACCAGTCATAAAGATACCTTCGCTGGAATCTTTATTTCTCCCTTCTCCTCTAGGGGAACCTGCACAGCCAGAATTGTAAAAATGCTCAGCTCCTTGCTGCTCCCATTGTGACAATTCTGCTGCCTGTTTAAACAAGCTCAGTCTCCAGTGTACACAACGCTCTCGAAAGCCCAGCCACATAGTTTGCTGCCTAAATGGGAGCTGAGCTGTTTTGCAAAACCTGTCCCATGGGACCTATCAAGCAATGGATACCATGGAAATGTGAGCAATAATGACAGTGTATTATGGGGTGAAAGATAATGTCATATTACTCTAATGCAAATTACACTTCATGTGTGTGGGCAGGGCAATTTACAACCATAACCTTAAATTTCTCGATCTTTGTGTATCTCAGGCCCGATTCTCCTCTTCACACACATTTCGCCTAACGTCACGTCACTGCCTGCAGTAGAAAGAAACATGATTCATGCTAGTGACAGCAAGAGGAAATTAGCTCTCTTAAATCTTAACCAGAAGTTGCATTAACACTGTTTTACATAATATTTTGCATTATTCTGTCCTACTTACACAGCACTAGAGATGTGTAAAGAACTTAAGGGTATTTATAGAACGGAGACAAGTAGCTCGCAGCCACAGCACTGGAGTTACCTTTTGTCCCCCGTGTTAGGTGACCCCTGCAATTCTGAAAGAAAAGCTGGCACTGTGTGTTTTTTAATAGAGTTTTCACTGAAAGTGAATGCAGTCATCATTGCAGTGATAAATGGGGAAAAAATGAGATGATCAGTGAATGAACAACAGTAGCAGGTGGTAGTAGGTGTTGCTTATTAGATGTTCAGTATTAGAAAAAAGAACAGAATGACAGCAATCCCCCAGAGAGACACCTCTCTAAGAAATAACCTGACACCTGGCATCACTCTCCAAGACAGAGTTTTGTTTTGTTGCTTAACAGCCCAAAGCTTGCAAGGGTTAATGGGGTGAGAGAGTGAAGAAGGGGGCTCCTGGCTGAGACCTTTGCCCCCATCCATGTCTGCTTGCACCACAGATTATGTGGCTGCCAACCGTGTTATGGTGGCACATATGAGCTTTCTGTTGCTATCCAAGGACCTTAGCTGGGCTCACAGCACCCCTAGTAGGGTGCAGCCTGCTGCAGAGCTGAGGCATCTCCTGTTTGGATCACAGCAAAGCTTGGACCAAGGCCCCTCATTTTCTGGATGGGTCAGCATTTAGGTGTCAAGGCAAATGCTCTGGATTTTGCCCTTATTCTTGAGGCCACTGTCACCCTGGGATCAGGTCTGCAATTAGGAGGCCTCATCTCTGGGCTTGCTTCTTCAAAGCACCTGGGAGCTCCAGCTGTCATGGCTCAGTTTTCTGATCCCTCTGTAGGGCTGGTGAGGCTCCAGCCCATCAGGGAGGAACTATTTTGTTTGCTGGGTTTTGTGCACCTTGGACAAAGCTGAGAAATATGAGAGCTTGGGCCTGAGCTGACTCCACAGGGTCTGTTTGGACTGCTTGCCTTCTGCAAAAGGTTTGGAAGGCAAGACTAGAGTTTGACCCTTCAAGACATAGTTAATTTTTGGCATTTTTTATGATCTGGTGAGAAGATAATTTTCCCTGACCTTGGTGTATATTTCTGTTAGTGTTATCCAAGGTGGTTTTGGGGGTTTTTTGGTTTTTCACTTTTGACATCTTGATATTCTCTAAGGAAATTCTTTATAAAGAGATCTTCACTACCCTGTGATGGAAGGTGGACCTGTTTCTCTGTAGGATTTACTGCAGATCTCCAGCAAAGAAATGTGGCAATAACTACTTGTGGTATGAGCCAGGCCAGGGCTCCATGGGACTTGTTGCTATATAAAGGGAGTTAGAATTTCAAGGTTGCTGACACTTCTGTCTGCTAAGTCTCGCTAGGAGGGTCCTATTTCCTCCATGTATGTATGATATTTGACGGGCAGGTAGGAAGAAAAGCTGTGAGGGATTCCGAATATTAAGATTCAGCCCTGGCTCTGGCACCTGAGCCTCTTTTGGCAGTGTGCTGAGCATCGTGGCCATGCAGCACCCATGTGTTTGTATTCTCATCTTTCCCCCAAGGAAAACAGCATGTCTCAGGTTTCACTCGCACTCTCTTTTTGGTAGTTTTTTTAGCTAAGTGTGTATATGGGGGTGTTGTAAGTGGTGTATTTTTTTCCTCTTCTTCCTTTTCTTTTTGATGCTCGTGTTGCCCTGACCTGATCCATGTAAGGTAAGCATCTTGCTCTCGAAGTGAAAAGCAGCGAGGTCTGTGATAGTCCCTGGCTCCCAAGGGAATTGTTTCTACAGCCCTGGAACAAGCTTGAGAGATCTCTTGCTCTTACATCAGTACACTTTAAACCTACTCTGGAGAGCTCTGTTGTCCCAGCAGGGTGAAGTTCTGACCAAGAGGGCTTTTTTCCTGGAGCTTTAGTCTCTCTTTTGGCTACCTCGGGCTTAAGCTAAGGAGCACTTTGAAGGTAAGGACTGAGGATACTTAATACTTGAACTTGGTTCAGTATCCTAAGTCACTGCACCAAGGCAAGGCTTGATGTGCCCATGCTACTGAGGAAATGAGCTCCAGCTTTTTGTACTGGCTAAAGCTTTATAAGTGCTGGAAATGTCATGCTTTGATATTTTCTGTGTCTGTGGTCAAGCTGAGGAGTGACAAAGATTTGGATAATTGGAAGTTAGGTCATCAACAGGCTGAGCTGGATGAGGTGTCTGAGCCAGTCAGGGGTGCTTGAAAACTTTGCTTGTCAGCAGGAGTGGGGTGGTGGTGAGGAACTGAGTGGTGCTCCTAAACCACTGATCATGCTGACAACCTGCAAGTGCAAAACCCCCAACCCTAAACGCATTCTACAAATGCTCTGGGAACCTGGTGGAGAGATCAGTGAAAAGACTTTTATTACCTCTGAATGAGGCCAGTGTTTCACATTTGTGTCTGGGGCAGGTTTTCCTTAGTGGCAGAGCTGGTTTAAGAGCTCTCCCTACACCGTCCTGTCAGATAGACCTGTTTTTCTGCAGGGTTCATTTAATCTCGGTCAGGCCAGCCATCTGGACATGCTGTCTCTTGCATTGGTGCAAAGCAAGGGGTGACGGTCTGCAATGTGAGTGAGGCTGGCTTTGCAGCTTGAGGAGAAGGCATCTGAAGCTGCACACCGGCTGTTCCAGCTGAGCCCCTCTCGTTTACATGTGTGTTTGCAGGAAGGGTCTCAGTTAGGAGGAATGCAGCAAAGAGAAAAAGATCTGGGTGGCGAGGGAAGCTGTGGGTTATAATAATGATGAATCTATTGTTGCAGACACAGCTGATCGGTTTCTCTTTGCAGTAGCTTGGCCCCACATTTTAGCTAATGTAAATTAATGCAATGTGTGAAATGACAGCTGAGCCTTGGATCAGCAAGAGATCAGTGAGGAGGGTCACAAGTTGGACCACTAGCTTGCACTGTGCACACAAACTGAGATTATTTTAACTGCAGGTCTCGACCACACAAAAAAAACCAAACGGTGCAGCTTTCCCTGTGCAGTCTCTGTGAAATACCATCTATCTGCTGGAATGGTTCTTCAAATCTGAAAATTCCTATAAAGAAACACGCACAGGAAAATCCTGCCAACCTCGTGCTAGCTGGATGGACTGCCATGTGTCCTGGGGCAGGGGAGGAAGGAAAGAAGGCAAGCTTGGACAAGTGGCCTGGCTGAGGGACAGAACGATGCTTCGGTCTCTGCAAAATGTCCTGCCAGCTACAGTCACAAATGCTGATGGGGAAGAGATTTGCTTTTGCTCCAGTTAAAATGAAAATTGGTGGCTTGGCCCATGATGCAGATAAGATGGGTGCTGAGAATTATGTTCTCTTCCATCTGTTTTTCTCTAACCACTATCTCATTTTGACTCTGCACACATTAGCTTTGTCCCTCTCTGAAGAGCTGTGGAGGACTCAAAAGCCTCAGAGGTGGGTGAGATAGAAGAAACCAGAAAGAACAGGGTTTCTCACCCTCTCCTGAGCCAGTCGTCTTTCAGATCACGGGGTGATTAGTGCTAGGGAGTGAATCAGCTCAGGTGTTGGTCCTCACTCTTGAAAAGAGGCAGGTGGAGAGAAGGCAAAGCGACAGAACGATGCTGAGCAGGAGCCGGGGTGATAAGCTGCTGGACACACCTGCACTGTGTGGCCGGCTCTGGCTGCCCAGAGGTCACCTCCACCCCAGCCCTGCCCCAGCTGCTCACTGCCACCGCCACGCTTTCCCTGGGGCTGGGACACACTGGGTGAGTCTGCTTAGCTGTGACGGCCAGGCTAATCAGGGTTGATGGCAAGTGTCTGGAGGGAGCTGCGGTCACTGTAGCATCTGCAGAGCTTGTCAGGAAGGGCCTCTGGATGCTGCCGGGGCAAGGCAGAGAATTTGCTCTGCCCGAACCCAGGAGGAAGTTCGGATACTTTGCTTCATCTTTTGGCTTTGCTCAGCCCTCTGTGTCCTTCTGACAGCTCGCTCCCCAGCACTCCTTCCTCCCTCCCTCCTGCTGCTTCTTATCCCTGTGATGTACTTACCCCCCGACATCCACTGCCGTGTTGGAGTGGTGAATACTCCAGGATAGGAGTAGGATACCCTACCAGGATTAGCTCTGCCATCAAGGTCTCATCAAGCACCCTTCCCCACCCCTTGCCCAAGGGCATGGGTGAGCAGCAGAGAATTATCTGAGCGTTGTCTCATGAGGATCCTTTCTTGGATGCCCACAGCCAATGCCATTTTTTTTCCTCCTTTCCCCTGATCTCCTCGTGAGGGCGAGAGGGGAAGAGAAAAGACCTTTCAGAGCCCACACCTGGCACTCATAAATATTTCATGTTTCTAGCTTTTCTTCTCCTTGAAGAGCAAAACCTTTTCATATTTGATGCCCTGGGAGCCTGTTTGGTTGCTGAATGTCGCTTCATCAATGCTCTCCCTCCCTACTTTTCCTCCAGACTGCCCGGCCCCTATTCCTTTCTCTTCTCAAGGAATGTCTCCTTTTTTCAAAGGCTGCTTCAGAAAAGGTCATTGTCCCTTTTATATTCCCTCCTTGCTGTGAGCCAGTGTGGCTTCTGCTCTGCCAATGGTAAAGGACAAACAGGGATGTGGGGAAAGGCAGCAGTGGGGAGGGAGGCCAGGAGATGAGTGCACGTACACTGCGGAGCGGTGCAGAGGCAGAGAGGAGATGTAGGCACAGCAAGAGAAAAGTAAAGGAGCAGAGAGGCAGGCAGAGGTGGTGGAAGGTAGGAAGGAAGGTGCAGGAGGATTTTGCCAAAGAACTGGCTTTCCAGCACCTTCAAGAAGTAGTCATGGAAGATTTCAAGGCCAGGCTGGATGGGGCTTTGAGCAACCTGGTCTAGTGGGAGGTGTTCCTGCCCTTGGCAAGGGAGTTGGAACTCAATGATCTTTAAGGTCCTTTCCAACCCAAACCATTCTATGATTCTATGCACCGGTGTTGCTGTGGATGGGGGCTTGTCCAGCAAAGGCGGGAAAAGAGAGGCTTTCTAGTTCTCCAGGGCAGGATGCTCCCAAAGCTGCACTGACAAACAAGACACCTGCCCATTTCCATTGTCCTGCAACTGCTTTAGAGACCTTGTTACCTCAGCCACCAGGGTCTGCAGTAAATCATCACCCATCTATCCTTAGGCTTTTCAGCCCTTCTCCCTTTTTCTGCCCTACACCTCATGAGCGCTTGAGTAACCAGCGACTGTTTGCAACCTGCTCCCGGTCAGGCTGTGCAGACCCCAAAACACACTGCTCTGTGGGTCCTTCCTGAGAGGAGCTCATCCCCTCCTGCCCGTGAAAGCATTCACACATCTGGCAGTGCGGGTCCTTCCCTGGAGATGCGCAGCAGATGCCTTAGTGTGCTGGACCAACCCATCCCTTCCTGGGTACAGGGGACTACAAAGCCCCAGATGCGAACAGACCCACGCAGGGCTGCTGGCTCAGGAGGGAATGGGGAGGCTGCGAGGGCTTCCCCACAGATTGCCCATAGGTGCTGGCACAGGTGCAGGAGGGGTACTGGCAAGATGCTATAGCAGAGGACGGGGCTTAGGGACTCTGGCATGAGTATTGCAGGCATCAGGGGAGGCTAACAGTGGAGAGAACAAAGGTACCGAGCTTGTATTTACAGTGTGCCTTTCTTCCATATGGAAACAGTAGTTGAAGTACCTACACTCACTGAGTGAATTCAGCAGAGGAGGTCCATTTGATGGAAAACTGATGCCTCTGGTGAAAAGTGGGTTCCCAGAGCAATTGCTTTGCAGTTTAGTGCAAGAAGCAAAAGGGCCTTTGCACAAAGTAAAGTGATGAATTTATTTTAGAGGTGGTTGGCCCATAGAAGAATTACAATTGATGTTTGGATGGGTGTAGCTTCAGTGTTCTTGCTTTTGGAAGAGCCAATCTCATATCCACAGTCAGCGTCAATGGGCAGACATGGATGACTATTCAATTGGGAGATTTTTTAAAAGTAAAAATTGGGTTTCATTTGGATTTAGAAATGGAACCCACCAATGCTGAAATTCTTTGTGATGTGGAAGAGACGGCAAGTGCTGGGGCCACCTGCCTGGTGGCCACCTGCCTGGTGTAAGGCTGCCTGCCGGTTCTTGGGTTACAGGCCCAGGTACCCCAGAGGGCCTAGCATGAGGGCAATTGCTATGATCGTGGAGCTGTGGATAGCACAGTCCTGTACCATCAGTAGCCACTCTGAGAGTCGGGATGGAGAATGTGTGGGCAGGCAGGATGCTTCCAAGTAAAAGGCAAGCAAGTTTTGCAAGTCACCTGTCTTCTCTTGGAACATGGCAAAAACCAATTTTTGCAAATTCTGGCTCAACAAGTGTGTTGTCTGTATGATTCTGGTGGGAATGTCTGTTCTATCTGTTCTGTGTTTCAGCATAAGGGCAGTCTCATTCTTCCCATTTGCTCTGTTCTGAGGTGGAGCTAGCATCAATTGGTCTGAAAAACATCACCCCCTCTTGCAGCGCTGCTGGCACAGCTTCCCGTGTTGCTTGGCTCTCCTTAATGTAATGACCAGGACAGTTTATGGGAACTACCGAGCTCGTGCTGTGAAGCAGCGTTAGTGCTGGGAACAGGCTGCACTGCAGCGAGGGTGTGTGGCCTTAAAGCCAAAGTGTTGTGCCGAGTGTTGCTCCAGAGCCTGGCAGGTCACTGCGACAGGCAGCAGGGGACCGTGGCTATGCTGTTGGGCTTTGTGAGGTAACAGATCAGAAAGCTATCAGTGACTCATGGCATGTCCACGATCCCCAGTGAGTGGCTGGAGCTGCACCCCTGCACTGCTGAGTTACTGATGGAAATGGCCTTAATGGTGACTAGTGATACAGCTGGGCAGTCTGGCAAGCAGGGGTTAGCTGCTCCACAGCCTGGCCTTAGAGCTAATGCCACCATTCCTTATCCTTCATGATCCCATGCGGCCACCCTTTAAGCATCTTCTCCTTCCCACACATCACCTACCTGCAAGTACCACTCCTGTCTCTCCCACCCACATCCGTCCCCGTAACATTCTCTTCTGAGTTAAACCAGTCCGACGCTCCACACCAGGCACCTTTCGCCCTTCCTTTCACTGTGTGTGCACCCCAGGCCTGCATGCCCCCCCCAGGCACTGCTTCCCTCCCCTCTCTGCAGCATGAGCAGCCTGGGGAATAGAGATAGAGCGTAGTGCACAGCATCGTGTGACTAATTACTTGATGCTGGGCACACAAGGGGGATTAACTTGAGCCTCAAAGGGCTGTCAGAGAATCCTAATCTCATCTTCCCCTCCTTTTTCGCCTTCCACCGCCATCTGAAGTAATGAACTGGTTATAAATACCTAATTAGCTAATTATTTGCTGGCCTACATGGAACATCTTCAGTGAAGGAACTCCCTGAGCCCCTGGGGGAGGGACCTCCATGGAGGCAAGAAGAAACGACCAGACGAGGTGTTTGCAGGTGTAAAGGTGGTACAGTGATGCTCAGAAGGGTTTCTAGACTTTCACCATCCCTAGAGAGCAGAGGAATAGTCACTAGCTCCATGAAGAAACGAGCCAATCCTTACTCCTACTTGTGACTATGTGAGCTGAAGAATCAGGGAGAAATAAAACCACAGAAAGAATTCATTAGGTAATTAGAACAAAAAAAGGAAAAACAAAGGGACAGAGGTGCTTTGCCAACAGCATTTCAGGCTGTGCCCTCTACCTGTGTGCTCCAGCCCTGTTGGAAATGGAGGACTAGACAAGAGAGAAGAGTGTGGTCTCCATGGCTGTCCCCTGATGAGACTGTCACTGAGAAGACCAATTTATGCCAGTTGTTTGTGTGTGCTGGAAAAATTCATCCTGCTGGGCAGGCTGGCCTTGGGCCGTCAATGCAGTTCTCATGGTTTGCAGCGTGCGGTCATGAAACTGGGATGACTTTCAGTCTGAGCTGTCTGAGGATGGGGCGGTTGAGCTGCTGTGCACCTTTGGGGCAGAGTTTTCACTCCATTGCCCTTCTGCAGGGAAGGGGGAGGGAGGGCTATCAGACAGCTGATGGTAACAGAAGTCTCATTCCCTTTTCTTCTCGCTGCTGCAGACGGAGGCCTAGGGTTAAGAGATCACGGCATCACAGCAGCTCTGCTGGCTGCCTGTCAGTAGAGGTTAGGACAAGAAAGGGCAATGATCATAAATCTAGCCTGGTTTGGGCAGTAATTAATTTCCGACAGTCTGCTTTTATCTTCATGTGGCTTTTTTTATGTCTCCTGAATTTTTCTTTCTTTTCCCTCTTCTTCCCTTCCTTTTTCCCATTTCTGTTCCTCCATCCCACACTTTCTCCTTCTGGCTCTCTTCTCCCCCTGCAGGCATGCGCATCCTTGTGAACTTGCTCCTGGATACCTTGCCCATGCTGGGGAACGTCCTTCTTCTCTGCTTCTTTGTCTTCTTCATCTTCGGCATCATCGGGGTGCAGCTGTGGGCTGGGCTGCTCCGCAACCGCTGCTTCATGGAGGAAAACTTCACAATGTGAGTGCTTGGGAGACAATGTCCCTTTCCTTTCTCCCAGGGGCATTTTTCTTTCCCTTTCCCTGCTCTGCTGTCCTCCGCTGCCTCTCTCTCTATGTATTTCTTACTCCAAATGGCTGTACGTTGATACCATGCGGAGCATTGGCCATGTCTTGCAGTGACTGAAAAGAGAGGGAGGGCAAAGGCAGCTGTTTTTAGTCTGTCTTCATGGTCCACGGATGCCTGGGCTCATTTGGATTTGGCCAAGGCACAGGTTAGCGTAGCTGCCTCCTCTGGCCGTGCCCAGGGATTCAAAATGCTGTTCCTACTCCCAGAAATAGTTGACACTCTGAAACACCAGCAACGCTGTCTTTCTCCTGGACTTTCTCCCTCTTCAAAAAACAACAAGACGAGTCTTATGGAAAACCATAGTGCTGCCTGATGCTACCAGGGACACTGTTGGCACCTTAAAGGTTGAGCTGAGATCGCTGTTTGGACGGTAGCACATTATTTCCAGGGGCTTTGGAGGGACATGGAAAATATCATGAGTAGAATTGCCCATGGGAGATCCCATGGGGAGGGGACAGAGGGCTGTTGGGAGAGGTGTCCTACAGCTGAGAGTTAGTAGAAGTGAGAGCATCTGAAAGAGAAAAATGGCTGCTTGAATGGGACAAAAAAAAAGCATGGGGTGCTTTTTTTGCCAGAACTCTGAGTGTTCAGAGTTCTGGCAAAGAGCCTGGAGCCACCCAGGGGTCAATTACAGGTATCTGAGGTTTATTCTAGGGGGGCCTGCAGATCATGGCTCTCCTCCTCCCCAGAGGCAGTGGGGTGGAAAAGTTCCTGCCTGCTGCCAGTTCTCCAATTACCCTCCTGGGGAGCAGAGCACCAATTCCAGGGCATAGCTCCTCCTGTTGACTTTCTGGCTTTAGCAGATCTCAGGCTTTAAAATGTCTTCTTAAGACTGTATGCTAATCCCAGGCATCCTATCAGTTTAGACTGCTTAAAAAAAACCTAAAGCTGTAGATCAGTTTAGACTGATTAAACAATTCTGAAGCTTTAGATCATCTCAAATTGGAAAAAAAAAAGTGTGAAAATACAATCTGCAGAACAGCAGTGGGGTTGGAGAGTAGGAGCTGCTTAAAGCTGCCATTTACTGTGTTTATATATTCCTTGGGGAAAAATGAATGTTTATGATGATTGTCCTTTATGCAAATTAAGAGTAGTACTACTGTAATGACTGTAATTACATCCATGCAGAGTTAATGTAACTGAGAAGTGAATCGGGGCTACAGCCTGCAAAGTAACAGATACTAGAAAACCTTTGGCTGACCATTACTAGAGAAATTAAGTTTGCAGGCACCCAGTTCACCAATGATGTGGATGTAATGGCAGATCTTTTTGGTTTAGTCCCGCTTAGTTTAGAATCAGAGACTTTCTTTTCTTTTTCATCAACACCTCTTCCAATGACACCTAGTGAAAAAGTCTGCATTCATGCAACGGTGAAAGCTGTGTATTGTAGCACTGCAAGGAATGCACCAGATAAAGTTTAATGGAAAATTTTAAATCTCCATCTTTCACTTTCCTCATCATTAGCTCATCTCCAGCTAGGCAAGCATAGATGATTTTAATTATTCATGCATTTGGAAGGTGCTTGCATTATTTGGAAAAAAAGCATGTGAACTTGTCATGAAACATTGCACCCATAATACCAACTGTCAAGGAGGAGTCAAAGTTAAGGTTAAGTCAATTTTAACTTTGCATTTCCTGATTTTTAAGGCTTAGCTGTGCAACCTTAATTATGCATGAACTGGATTTTATTTTTTTTTAGAAGTACAGAAGGTTCACTGCCAAATGTTATAAAACATGTCCATCAACGGTTACATACATGAGCACATCACAGAGAAGCCTGATGAACTTCCTTAATAACACTGCATCTGATTTAGCTTTGATGCTAATGGGGAGAGTGATCAGAATGCAAATCTCTGCATTCCAGCTTTTCTTCGTCTCCATGAAAGCAGGTTGTGTAATTTGTCTTGGTGTGGTCTGATGGCAGGCAAAGGTATGAAAACTAGGAACTCACCCTGGAAATTTCCTGTTTTTCAGGAGTCTTGTCTTCCCTTCCCTTCTCCTGAGGCAATAAACCTGGAAATCCCTTACCCAGTGCCTTATCCTATGTCAGGATGGGAGCTCCCAGCTCCACCAGTGTCACTGATGGGAAACTGTCTCTTAAGGAACTTTATAACTGTGGGCTTTCTATCCTTACAGACAAGGTGACATTGTCCTGCCCCCTTATTACCAACCTGAGGAAGACGATGAGATGCCCTTTATCTGCTCACTGTCAGGAGACAATGGAATTATGGGCTGTCATGAGATACCCCCACTGAAGGAGCGGGGCCACGAATGTTGCTTGGACAAGGAAGATTATTATTACTACAACTCAGTCCGTCAAGAGTTCAACATCAGTGGCATGTGTGTCAACTGGAACCAGTACTACAATGTGTGCCGTACAGGCAATGCCAACCCGCACAAGGGTGCCATCAACTTTGACAACATTGGGTATGCCTGGATTGTGATATTTCAGGTAAGACTGAGTTAGCCTCCTAACAAGGCTCAATCCATTTTTCTTTTTTCCAACTCAGTCTCTTTCTTTGCTCCCATGATGGTTTCTGCAGGGTGTGATACAGCTGCAGAGAGAAAAGCGCCTTGTAACTAGTCTGGCAAGAGAGACTAAACACACTGCAAATGGTGTTCCTGAAGATGGGGAGGGACATAGACCTGTTCCAGGCCTTTGCTGAAATGAGCTACATACTTCAGGCTGACTTGTACCAGTTGTCCCTTCAATCCAGATCACTATAGCAAAAGAGTCTATTTATTTATTTTTAATTTCAGGCACGTGTTGTAGATGGGAGCTAAAATCCATCCCTTTTTTCTTTTCTGCCGGCTGTACACGGTGTCCAGTCCAAGGGGCACAGAAACATCCTGCGGCTTTTCCCCCTCTGTGATCCAGGGAAATGAACTATTTTAATGAAATATTCCTGCTGTGGACTAGCATGATCTCACAGGCTTTGACAATATGCCAGTGCCACCAAGCAGTACCACGCTGATTTCCTGGAATGGAAATTTGGCCTCCTTAAAATGAATTGTTGTTTCTCACCTTCCTTGGGTTGTAACAGCTCTGCCAGTATCTGCCTGTATACACTGAGGAGTGAACTCTGGAAGCCCACTTCCCTCCTGTTTCTCTTGTTATTGTTTGTCTTTGCAGGTGATCACACTGGAAGGGTGGGTGGAGATCATGTACTACGTGATGGATGCCCATTCCTTCTACAATTTTATCTACTTTATCTTGCTGATAATTGTAAGTATAAGACTTGACAACTGTCAGCATTGTAAACTAAGATCCTACAAAAAGACAGGTGTTAGGTCAGCACAGATACTGGGAAGCAAGCTACTTTATCTGGATTTCTTCTAGGAATCCCAGGAACATAGCTAGTTGATTGTCACCAAGAGTCGGTGGCAGAATTACATAGTTGTCAGTCAGGTTATTCTCTTTCACTCAAAAAGTATGTTAAGGATCAATTCCTAGAGATATACATATGCAGTGTAGAATAATGTTCTCATCCACAGATCTTCTCTCAAAGTAAATTCCCCAACCCAGTAGGCCCAAAAGCTCAGAAAACCTTTTTCGCATCTGCCCTCCTACTTGGTCTCTTTATACATCTTAAGCTCTTGGGTCATTCAATGATTCAAAGATGATTCAAGGATTGGAGCATCTCCCTTATGAAGAAAGGCTGAGAAAGCTGGGACTCTTTAGCCTGGAGAAGAGAAGGCTGAGGGGAGACCTTATCAATGCTTAGAAGTATCTAAAGGGTGGGTTGAAGGAGGAGGGAGCCAGACTCTTTTCAGTGGTTGCCAGTGAGAGGACGAGGGGCAACGGGCACAAGCTGGAACATAGGAGGTTCCACTCAAACATGAGAAAAAATTTCTTCACGGTGAGGGTGACAGAGCCCTGGAACAGGCTGCCCAGGGAGGTTGTGGAGTCCCCTTCTTTGGAGATTTTCAAGACCCACCTGGATGCAGTCCTGAGTAACATGCTCTAACATGCTCTAGGCAATCCTGCTTCAGCAGGGGAGTTGGACTAGATGATCTCTGTGGTCCCTTCCAACTCTAAAAAAATTCAGTGAAATTTGGTGAAATTCTTGACACATGTTTTTATGGCTTTTTTTTTTTTATGGCTTTACCTGGATTTCTTAGACTCAGGGTCTCAGATTCAGATTTTGTCAGATTCAGGGTCTGTCATGCTGAATTACTTCTTCACCATGAACAAAAAGGAGCTGCTGCTCCAAAAGGGTCAGCAGTTCAACATAAGCTGGCTGCGTGAGATCACTTGTGGCTAGTGGGGAAGGAAAGAGAGAAGTGTGTCCATGATGAGAACTTAATAAACAGTTTATAAGCCCCGTGGATTTATACAAGTGAAGGTTGAAGGTTGCTTTGCTGTGAGGACATTTGGTGGTGGTGCCTGGAAAGAGAGGTGAGAAATATGATGCCATTGCTTCTTCCATTCCTCAAGCCTCCCACGTGTAAATGCATTTTCTTGGAGGGAATATTCTATTTCTGACAAGGAAGGATTCTGTTTTTATGAAGACTCTTGCACTTTTCCCACAAAGAGACTAAAGTCAAGACTAGGAGGGAAAGACCAAGGATGGATTATGAGAAGTATAAAATCTGCACACCATAAGTACAATTTAGTTCTAGATAGCTCAGGCAGTAAGGACCTCAGAGGGTATCTCCAAAGCCTACATGCATTTGGATGGGCTGTTGAAAGGACCTGGCTAAGACTCTACTTTGCACCTACTATTTGTCCTATATGGTCATGGCCTCCTAGAAATAGGATTTCTAGAAGCAGACTCGCCTGGCACAGAATCTAGTTTAAATTCAAATTGACATGCAATGACTTGAGAGCAAACAAACCTTAATCCAGTTTCTGGGAGAAACACTGCAGCCTGTGCGTATGTGGAGTGGCACAAAAAAAGTCTGCTGGTACATTCAGGTCAGAGAACTTATTGAAAAGCTGAATCCTCGAATCTTCATGGTATCCTTGATTTCTCCCTGCCTTCTGGACTTCTACCATCACAAGGGAAAGACAGAGAGAAAAAAAACAGAAAGTTGACCCACTCCCTGTGGGCTACAACACGAGCCAGGACAGCAGAGGTGAAATACACCTTGAGGAATGCTGCTTTTACTTTGAGACTGGAGAGTCCCAAGGAGAGACAATGCAGAGGTATGATTGCACAGGATGGGAGAATTCCCCCCAGCTCTATTCCCAAAGGCAAACTGAACATCTACTGCTTTTTGTGAATTCAGAAAACAATTCTTTCCCATCAAGTTTGTTCAGATCTCCACCATGCAATAGATATTTAGCACCTACTTGCATTTTCATTTTGAGCAGCATGGCCAGGACACACAGATTTGTGCAACATGCAGTTCAGCACAGACTTTATTCCTGGCCCCAGACGCAGCCTCTCCCGGAGCCAGAAAGGGCTGTGCAGAGTCAGTGTTTAACCTCTGGGGTGGGCATGCCCGTTTCCTGCAGGCCAGTTCCAAAAACTGCCCCTCACCCTCTGCTCCAAACTACATAAATTCTGTCAGCACATTTTTGGTTTCTAAACAGGAGCATCCTTTTAGTGCTGGCTCACCTCATGTGGATTCCCAGTGATTCAAACTTTGTCTCTGAATTAGCAGGCGGCTGAAAACCCTCAATTAAACACTCCACCTGAGATTTTACTGCAGAGTGTCATTGACATTTCTAGACACTCCCTCCTCATTTGCAGAACCCATGTAGGTTTATTTCCATCAAACACAGGAGCACATGAACCTCGACTTACTCTGGGGACTGCTCAGAATAAAGGAGCCATATGCTAGATGGGGTATTTCCTTTGCCTTTGGTGGATTTACACGAAGAAAGCATTTAGCCTTTCTGTTACCTTCTTTGCACGTGTAATGCATCTTTTGCAACACACAGCAACACCATAGTGTGAACTTGTGATCACATGGTTTCATTTTCCTTCCTCTTATAGAAATGAGAACCTTTTTTCAAGTCTAATGAAGCACAGTCATTCCATCCTTTATTCCTCCCTCCTTCTCCATGGCTGAAAGGCCTGGGTTTCTAAGCAGGATTGCCCTGACAGTTGTACTTCAAGCCCTGACCCTTTGCTTTTCCACATACATCTTAGCCTTGGCTCAAACTGACTCTTCTGGGGACAGATCTCCACAGCCTCATTTTCAGAGCTATGCTTTCATCCATGACGTCTCCCTCCCTCATGGAGATATGTTCAAACACATGCATAAGGGCACTACCTGCTACTGCTCATCCTGCAGGAAGAAGGCTCCACCACCTGGATATATTCCCAGTATGGTTAGGACTCCTGCATAGCTGTGCTCCCCTGAGGGGAAGGATGCTGGCTGACCCTTGCACTCAGAATAGCCTTGCAGAACAACCTAGTAAAAACATTTTACATATTAAGAAAAGTGTAAATAACTTCGCCTCTGTCAGAGCTAAGGGAAGTGACATGAAGGCAGGACTGCTCTCACATCTCAAGTCAGTGTTTCATTTGGGTCTTCCTGCTTGAGCTCCAGCTGCCTCTTTGTCACTTTTCCAGCTACTTGGCCACTGGTGTGGCTCCTGGGCTAGAGATAGCTCTTCTGAGCTCTCAGGCTGGCCTCCATATTGCAGCACTTAGTGGCCACCTTGAAGTGCTTTGTGCTTACATATATGGGCTTCAGAATATGGGTATCCAGGCATAAGCAATAAAAGTAATGAGCAAGTAAGTCAGATCTCTAGCACCAGTCATATTTTATTAGAAACAGGGATTGAACCTTGGGTTGAACAAGGCCAGGTTCCGCTTAATCCAAGTACGGTTCAGTCTCAGGACTGAACGGGACTCCTGTGTTGGGATTCTGAATCAGTGTTCTCCTTCTGCCTCTGTCAGATGCTTTGTCTGACTCCATGTCAGACACTTTCGGTCTCCTCGCTCAGCTAGCTGAGATGGATTGCTCAATTATGAGCCATCTGGGACCCTTCCTGTCCTTCTGCTGGCTGGGAGGCAGCGTGAAGCTCAGCAGAGCCTTAGAGTTTATGGACTTGCCTGCCGTCTTAAGGATTAAAGAAGCTCATTTATTTTGCGTTTGATGTTCCTCACAAAGAGGTTTAAGAATTGGGGGTTAGTTGCCATATCCACTCCTCCCCTTTTTGGTCATCTGGTGGGAAATCCCAGCAAACGGTGCCTGTAAGGACAAGGCTTGGTGATGTGAAACCTGAACTCCTCTCTGGATTCAACCACAGGCTTACACTGTGACCCTGCTGAGGACATCTTGTTGCCCTCGGCTCCTCTGCTTGTAGCCTAGAGAGAAGGTGTTGCAAGTGTTAATCACTTGTTGTCTGTGGAATTGTTGGAAGTTGCAAAGACCCAGGCAGGGTCACAATTAGCTTTCCAGAAATGTGTGGACAGCTGGTGTCCAACTCCCAACCCTGCCTCACTCAGGGCAAGCAGAGAGAGACAACTGAATGGGCAAACTCGTGTGAGTGCAGTATGGTGATAGGGGGAAGAGGGCAGGAGGGTGCATCAGAGAAGATTTTGGATTCCCAGTCATATTCTCATCAGTGAAAATATGCAAAACATCATGGACTAGAGAAAATCTTGGGGGAAGGCGAAGGAATCTGAACGAGACATCGTTTTAATTTTCAAGGCCACATACAGAAGCTGAAGGGAAAATAGGCTGAAATATGGGTGGGAGGAGAAGGAAGAGAAGGGTTCAGTGATGAAGAGAAACAGAATTAGAACAGCTTTGAAGGGTGCTGAGAGGAGGAGGGGGGAAAAAAAGCCCTTTGTTTTGAGGTGGTTTATTGTCCTTATGCTGAATCTGGTTGGAAAGGGCTTTATGTTTCAAAGGCTTATTCAAATGCTAGCACTTGTTGAAACTTTGAAATACTGAGAACCACAGTATTGAGCCTCTGGACAGAGCTGCTGGGCATCACTATGCAAAAGAAGGGGGCAAGCTGATGGGGGAGAGGCAAGGGCTGTGCACTGAGGGGAAGGCTGCTTGGGTAGATAAAACAAGCTAGGGTACTTGCTGAAAAAACCTCCACCTTTTCTATGCACGAGGATTGGGGTCAGGTTATCGCTACCTTTGCTTGCCCGCTCCTCTTTGCTGGAAGAGTTATATGGGAGAGGACACACACGTGAAGGTAAGGGCAGGACTGGATCCAGCTCTATGTCAAAGCTATTTCTTGGAGAGGAGAGACGGGGAGGTGAGACTGTGTCCTGTGTGAGTTCGTACAGGAAGAACACGGTGTGAGGATGTCCCTTAGTAGGGATGCTTCCTGGTCCAGGGAAAGGAAAAATCTTGAGCTAGTGTTTTCTCTCCTCCTGGGGGCTGCCCTGCAGAGTCCGTTTCAGAGCAGCGCAGATGTGTGGTCCTTGTTCAGAGATCAGACTCTGCGTTTTATCAATACCATATCACCACTTGCGTCTCTATAGGGAGTAGGCACCAATCAAGGCATCGTAGCTTTTGAGAACTGAGCATGGTTACCAGCCCTTTTATGTGTGGAATTCTCATCATATTGAAGCCCAGGTTTTATCTTGAGTGTAATGGAGTCTCTTCTAGTGGAGACTCACCTGTAATTTCATAATAATGTTACACTGAGAGTGAGATTTTTACCTCCAGATCTCTCAGCACCAATAAATATTTGCTCCATTTTACAGATAGGAAAGCTGAGGCAAAGGAAGCTTAAAGGGAACATGCAAAGGTGTAAAATAAGCCTGATCAACATACTGGTTTCTGCATGTAGAATAGGAAGAACTTGGGTATTTTGTTTTGTTTCTAAGAAATTGGGGGAGTAGGTTGTGACTGTTTTTGTGTTTGAAATGGAAATCCTACCTAGGCTGGAGGACAAGTAAAATAAGAGCTAATATAACATATCTGTAATATATCAGAAGAATCAGAAGAACAGAAAATGAGCAAGGAAACACTGTTTTGCCAGACTATTTAGTGTCCTTCTCAAAGTCATTAGTTTTTGTAAACTCCTCTTTGATTTAAAAGGCTGATTCATTTCAGCAAAGTGCCATCTCTCTGTATGGTGAATTAAGGTGTAAATGGTAGAAATAAATAAAATGCTCCAAGAATACTGAGATGTCCTCCAGGAATTGAAGACCATAAATGACAGCGCATGATTCTCCAGTAGTAAAAGAGTAAGCAGAGGAGAAAGCAACCAAACTACCAAAATAGTCCTCTGTCTCCCACATTCTGTTTAACACAAAGGAGAGGGAAAGAAAAAGTTTCCAGTTTTCATCAAACCGTTTGCAGTTAACTTCTAAGTGACACGCTAAAGGTCCCAAAACCTGCCAAAGAGCCGAAAATAGGGCTTGTGTTTCCTGAATTTCAGTTAAGAGCTCTAAATTCTGCATGGAAATGATGTTGAGTGAGTTCTCAAAAACGAGCTTAACCAGTCCTGGCTGTCTCTGAAATCCCATCTCCATACGCAGACTGGTTCCCATTCCTGTCTGCCTCCAGTCACTTTCCCCTCCTCTCTCCTCTTTCCCCCTCTTCTATGTTCTTCCTCTGGCTGACACTGACTGTCCCTCCTTTTCCTTTGCTACTAGGTGGGCTCCTTTTTTATGATTAACCTGTGCCTGGTGGTCATTGCCACGCAGTTCTCGGAGACCAAGCAGCGGGAGCACCAGCTGATGCAGGAGCAGCGGGCCCGGTACCTCTCGTCTAGCACTGTTGCAAGCTACATGGAGCCGGGAGACTGCTATGAGGAGATCTTCCAATACATCTGCCACATCATGCGCAAGGCCAAACGCCGTACCCTTGGGCTGTACAACAGCATACAGAGCTGGCGCCAGGGCCACGTGGAGCCAAGCGATGCCAAGCTACGCACGAACAGGAAAAGCCAGAGGCACTACAGTAAGGATTTCATGGGTAAAGCTGGAAATGCCAATAGTGGAAATGTGAGAGTAACTGGGAGCATCCCCATGTGCCAGCTTGCCAAAGGACCTGTGCGTACAAAGCACAGAATTAGAATTGACATTGGCCATTGAGCATTGGGCCATGGCTGGTACAGCAGAACAGCAAAGTGGAGATGACCAGCAAGAACGGGAATGAAACAGGGGTGACCAGGAGGGAACATGGGAAGCCCAGGACTGAAACCCAGAGACCATAATGGGACAATACTAAAGGCACTGACTGGGGCTTGTAAAGGGCTCCAGGTCTGGTACAGCAGGATGGAAGATAAGTATTAGGGGGATATGAGAGAGTGGGACTAAGGATTGGACTGGGTGACACACCAGGTCCCCCAGAGTTCTCCTCCCAAGCTGGGTTGCAGTGGGACCTCAAGAGAGAGGCGAAGGGAGCAGAATTGCCGTAGGGTGCCTCCTGAACCAAGGAAGCACTGCTGAAGAAGTCAGTTTGGTATGCAAGGGCAGCAAAGACAATTTCTCTTGATGGGAGCACATGCTGTTGTATAAAATTAGACACGAAATGCCATTTAAATTGGATTCCTGGCCTGAAAAGGGACTGTAAAAATAGTTTTATAGAGTTAGTATTAACTGCCTTCCGATGCCTTTCATAAGCAATGCTCCCATTAACAAGAAAAAAAACGGATTTTTCAGCTGGTCTCGCATACTCACTCTTTTTCTTTACTTGATGGGAGTTTCTGCAGGCCCCATGCACCGTGTTAATGAATTAATTGATTCATTCCCCCATTTGATCTTCCTGGCCCAACTGGAGGACAGAGGAACACAAACAGCTTTCTCACTGAAGTGAGCAGATCTGTTCTGATTCAGAGGGCACGGACTATCAGGAGGAACTGTTCTTGTGCTACCTTTTCTGGCTTCTTGAGATGCTTTGCTAATGTAGCTTCCCTAATTTAGAGAGTTCAGCTCAGCATGTGGGTTCTCAGACCCCACTTGTAGCTGTTCAGGCCAAAAGCAGCCCTCGTGATCATTTTTTCCTCAGTTCCCACTTAACACAAACTACTGAGTCTCAAGCTGTGATTCCTGCATCAGACAAAACAGTTCTTCCTCTGATGGACGTGAACCCCCATTGAGCCTAATCACTGGCAGCTGAACAGTACCTTGCCTTTTGGTGACACAGCCAGTCAGTGTAAAGCCCTCAGCAGCAAAGGCATTTATTGCTGCCCTTGAGATGGTGTGCCAGTGTTTAATCACCCTTATAGCTAAAAAAACCCCAGTTACCCTGTCTACACACCCAAAAGCCAAACAGGTCCCCAGTTTGGATGCCTTTTTCAAAGCCTTTTCCATTAAGCATGATCATTTCTCTCGCCAGGACTTTGCCAACAGCACAACTCTCTTGACTGCCCTCCTCAGGGCTCGGTCCAGCCCATTGCTGTGACGGCAACCTCTGATCCCACCAACTGCCCCCGATGCCACAGGGGGGAGCACGAAGCGTCCCGAAGGCTCTCTGTCCTGGATAGCGCTGACTCAGACCAGGAGGACGGAGGAGCCAGCGAAGAGGAGGGAGAGGGCAGCAGAGAGGCCCAAGGTGCCTCAGTACTGGAAAAGGAGGAGGAGGAGGTGGAAGAAGGCGGACGGCTGAAGCTTTGCGGTGACATGTGGCGGGAAGTGAGGGTCAAACTTCGAGGGATTGTGGACAGCAAGTACTTCAACCGTGGGATCATGATCGCAATCCTAGTGAACACAATCAGCATGGGCATCGAGCACCACGAGCAGGTAAGGCACAACAGGACACAGGGTAGGCAGCAGGGACTGGTGAGTCCTGCTCACGGTTATGGCCTTGCTAAGCAGCTGATGCAACTTGGAAGCTGAGATTGAGCAATTTGGACCCCAGGCTGCAGGACAGATGGTCCCAGCATGGCTTTTGGAGAAAGCCACAGGGTCTTTTCTACCTTATCCCTGCACTTAATCACTTTCACTGTCTCTGTGTATTTTCCTCTCACCTCCTTTTAATCCAACTCTTTTCCTCCTCCCTGCTCACATTTATCCCTCTGTTTTTCTTTTTCACCCTGTCTTCTCTTTCCATCTGCTTCCCTCTCCTTCACCCTCATCTCTTCCATCTTTCTTATCTCTCTCTCACTCTCATTTCTCTCTTCATTAGCTTTCTGAATCCTTAGTCTATTTGGTTAATTTAATGTGCCCTCTGGGGATGTCACAGGCACTTCACCAGCATCTCAATTCAAATCCATCAGCTTGCTAGCCTTTCCAGCTTAATTAAGAGATGCCTGAGCACAGTCTATCTATACAAGAAGGCTAGGAAAGGCACTACCTCTCATCTCCAGTCATTTTGGGGGCTCAGATGGCTTGAACCTTTCCTTTGCCCTGACAGCAAGAACTGATAGATAGGTCAGACATAGACAGCAGGTGTGGGCACAGGTTTGACTTTCACGCCAATACTTCTGCAGGCAGCTCTGAGTCAGCAGTGGACTTTATCCTAATGACAGACTTGTGAGATGGAGAAGGATTGTGTGCTCTCATTTGATAGCCGTGAAACAGAGGCTATATCTACTTTGTGATGTGCAGAACCAGCTTCAGAGGGTGTTAAGCATGCCCATGACCTTGCATCTGCATTGCTGGCTGGTAGCTCTGCTACCAGCACTTCGTGTTGAAGGAGCATGGACCTGTTCAAGGCCAGGCTGGATGGGGTTTTGAGTAACCTGGTCAAGTGGGAGGTGTCCCTACCCATGGCAGGGGGTTTGGAACTAGATGATCTTTAAGGTCCCTTCCAAACCAAACCATTCTATGATTCCATGGTGTACATCCATGTCTCAGATCTGTGCCGCCAGACTGAATGTGACCATGATTCTCTCCACATGTCTGCTGGAACACTACTGAGATGCTGACTGCATTGAAGCTTTGGAGCAAAGGTGAAGCCTAGTCCTGAACACAGTCTCAGGTAGCAGACAGGCAGTGAGTCTGGTTCAAGCAAAGCACTCAGATTTGTCCTGTGCTGTATCAGGATGGAGATATCTTGAGACCCAGAATACCTTGAATTCCCTGTTTGGGGCAACACAGTGTCTGAGCCAGTATTTGAAGCCCCAGATGTCTGGATCCCACCCACGTACCAAGCATTAGACCATTTTTTCAAAGCCCAGCTAGTTTCTGATACAAGGATGGGAAACCTTAATTTGATCCCAGAATGCAAAACTGCACTGGATGCTTCAGTACCAGAAAAATACTGGCAGGAGCTCAGAGCAGAGGAGAATGAAGAAGAGGCTGGAGGGGTTGACTCATGAAAATAGATAAAAAAGAGCGATGTATTTATCACGTAGCAGAGAGATGACTAAGGGTTGAAGCCCAGGACAATATGAAAACTGCCCACTGATGTTTTAAAGATGTGAGCACCAAGCAGGGAGAGCCATTGTTCATTTTGGTTTATTGGAGACAGCGTGAATTAAGAGTTTAGCAGAAGAATATTTGAGCTGGAGGTAGAGAATTCACTCTCATGTTCTGGCTATTGTGTGTGCAGATTTAAGCCCTTCTAGGCCGCCTCTGCTGTGTTTGTACAGCCTGCAGCAGAGTGGGAGCTGCCTGCAGCCTTGGGGTTTCTATTAGCAGTTTATTAATGACACATCCTTAAAGTTATGCTATCACTTTTTATCCCTAAGTAGCTAGGAAAAGCTTATGACCCTGCATGCTGTTTCTACTAGAAAGAGATGTCAGCTAAATTGATCATAACTTAAAAATGTGGTGCAGCATGTTTATTTAAAATGTGTATACTGAATCCTGTTTCCCTGACATAAGAAGATTACAAAAAAAAAAAAAATATTCAGACCATATCATGAATTCCAGGTCTTTTTTAGTCAGCAGTTAACTCAAAAGCCGATAGGCCTTTGCACATCCCTTTGTTCTCTTACAGTTTTCCTCAAGCCATACTATCAGTACATCTCAGACTGGTGCTTCATCGCCTCCTTTTCTCTCCTTCCTTTCTCTTTTTCCTGTTGTTTTTTCCTTCCAGAAACATAAGTTTTTACAGAATGATATCCAGCAAAACCCCTCTGCCCACAGAGATCTGTGATTTGCAGGGTGATGCCATCCTATGACTGAAGTAGCTTATGTTACTTCAGCTACTTTGTCATACGAATCTCTCCTGGCCTGGAGCTAATGTGTATAGAGACCTCTCAAGCTTTTATTTTCTGGTGCATTCAAGATCACAAACCCAGCCACTCTCTGGGGACATATCTGACTGGGCAAAAGCACGCGTGAAGGTGTCACAGGTTTCAGTGGTCCTGGGAGGAGCTTGTGGCATGTCCATCAGCTCCTTACTGCTCCACTTGCTCACGGACTGTACCCAGGTGAGCTGGTCCGCTGACCAAAGCATCTACCAACCATCAGGTTAAGGGGTGAGAGACTGTAGGAGCCAGGCACAAGGTTCAGGCTCAGAAACACAGGAACCTGGGGGACAGAGCCCATGTGTGAGTCCTGCCTTTGATTCCTGAGCCTTGACCAACAGAAAGAAAAAGAGGAATTAAAATTATCTTTTACAATTCAGGGATTTAGTACTCAGGATGTTTTTCTGCCAGGAGACTTAACCTCAGCAACTCAAACCACTTTACTTGGATCCAAATCACCTTGGAATTTCGCTTTGTTTAGCTTATCCATCCAGTCCCTTGTCCTGTCCTGTTTGTGTGGCCCAGGCAGCTTGCCGTCTCCTTATATATTTCTTGTGAGGGAAATCAACTCATTTTGGGACAAACTGCACTGCTATGAGTCATTTTTAATCCTTAAGTTTATCACAATTATCACTTGCAAATAGATAAGTTTATTTAAATCCATCAGTGTGCATTATACCATGTAATATCATCAGTATTAGGCCTTCAGATATTCCTGGGACATTGCACAAGCCAAAATCCATCATTTCAAGCTTTTTCCTGTTTGAAATAGTTTTTGCAGTTTTTCAGATCTGCTTCTCTTGGAAATGCCTATTTTTAAAATCCAGTGTAGAAAATCCAGATATTAGATACTTGTGGCTGTCCAGAAGTATCTTTTAAAGAGGATTACTTTTTTTAATATTCACAGGGGATCTGGTGCTGCTTGCTTTTCTCCCTTATTCAGCATGAGGATGACAGGCTGAATGTCCTGGGCTGCCTTTTTCATATATTTGTTGAATGGCCTGGACTCAAGCTTCTTTGCCATTAGCAGCCAACGAGAAAATTGCTGAGTAACTTTGGTTTATCTTCTCTGATATCTACTTACATTATTCCTTCATACATCAGATCGATATTTAAAGAGATCTGTCTGGTGTGGATTGGGAGGCGATCCCTTGTTTCCTAACTAGACCAGCCCTGTGGATCAGTAGCTTCATATCCTTTAGCCTGCATGATTTCCCTTTATACCAGCATTTATTGCATCCACTAGTTCATATTTTACAGTTATTGCTTCTCTTTTTACTATTTGCTGCTTCTCAGAAACATTCAGCAAATGTCCAAGCCAGCTCATCATACTGACATTTAGTAAATGATGGAACAGTCTCCCTGGGGTGTTAGATGAAACCACATTACTTCAGCCTTGTAAAACTAGGGTATAACAAAACATCATGAAACCCTGTATTGGTTGTGGGGTGGTGATTAGAGTACGTAGAAGTTAGTTGGTATGTTCCATGACTGATTTCTATGACTTGTGAATATTGTCAAGGGACTTTGAAATGGTGAGTAAAAATAGACAGGCTGGAGAGACCTCTGTATGGAATATTTCACTCTCATGCTCTTAGAGGCAGCGATGTGCAGGTGTGGTTTGGTAGGGCTGGTGTCCATAGATCACATCAATTACTCTTCAGTTTCTAGACAGTTGCTAGTTTATTCTTGGTTAGGAGAAACTCCTCCTGCAGAGTCTTCATGGTGGTCTGCATATTCTTAAGCTTTCCTATAGTGCAGAAGTTTCTGGCTGCTGTCAGACAATGGACTAATTATGTTTTCAGTCCAATCTGAGATAAGAATTCCAATTCTAGTGAGTAAGAAACTGAAAAGGAGAAAAAAGCTGAGCTATTGCCCTAGGTCTAGCTTCTGATCACTGGGCAGAAGCCCTGAAGTAGACCTGAATCATGGACTTCACACTCAGCATTTGATCTACACTGGTAGGGATGAAGGACTTACTGCCATGAAGATCTGAATTAGGTAGTTTCATGAGTTTGGAAAGAGATCTGTATTCAGAGTAGGTGAACCAGTCAGGTTAAAACACTGGCTGTGGGCATGCTCTGCTCCCTGGGATCTCTCTCCCCTTCAAGACACTCTTCTCACCCCAATACTTAGCTCCCACAGTTTTATTCAAGTTTCTCTCCTGGTGTGATGGGTAAATGAATCTATCCTGGCTTGGTAATATGGACAGACTTCTCTTTTGGGGAGATTTCTGGTGTTCCCTGTTTTTGCTTGGGCTAAAATAGCCTTGAGTTCAGGCCTTCCCTGGTAGGCGCTTCAATTTAGAGTTTCTAGGTAAACGTGGTGGGTCTGGGAGGAGGAAACCTTGCTAACAGTTTTGATGGTAAATGCCTGAGTGCTGTCTGTGGGAGCCTGGGGATCTCTTACAGCTGTGACATCACCTGTTGTGTTGGGGATCCTGTGTGTTGGTAGGAGGAAGAGGAGAGAACCACTTTTTCCCTGTTTGCTTGCCCCCTTCATCAAGTTCACACTTGAGAGAGTCCCCAGCACCAGCCATGCCCCAGCCACCAGCCCTGCCCACTGTCATTCATGGCCATGCTGCCCCACATGTGAGGGCATCACCGCACAGGATGCAGCCCCGGGTGGCCCCCACCCTGCAGCCCTGGGTGATGGCTCTTTGCACTCTGCTGAATTATCTGTATTCCAGAAACAGCTGCCAGGCAGGATCTGCCTTTAGCCAGTGAGGTTGCTGTCTTGGGCCTCTCCAGCTGGATCTGCTATTTTCCTCCTCTTTTTCCTGAGTTCATTCCCTTTTGTGTTGCTCTTCCTTGCTCAGCCTTTACATCTTTCCTACTCCATTTATAAAAATCTCTCCTTCTCTACTTCTTGTGGGTGCCAGCGAGTTTATTTTACTATTTTTTTTCAGCTTTGTTTTTTAATTCCTCTCTTGCTGCCTTTCTCGCTGCCCATCTTTCCTTCTTTTCCCTGCCCATTCTTTCCTGCCCCTCTCTCTAGGAAGGATGCTTTGCTGGGGCTGATTGATGGCCCATTAGAAAAAGATTAACAGGTGGAGGCTTGACTAGAGAAAAAGATGTCGGGGAGGGAAGGAGAGACAGGGGAACAGGTGACCTTTTCCACAAGCGAGATGCAGGCGTGGCTTTTCAAACATCAATTGCTCCCTACGACAGCACAAGAGAGAACGTGTGGACAGCAGAGAGGAGGGTAATCCACCATCATAGCCTGTCGCTTTTATACATTGCTCATTCTCACTGACATAATCATTTGATTCAGGCTGAAATTGGCATCTCTGTTTAGCATATGGACCTCATGTTCTCGGCAAGTGTCATTACTGCCTGGCTCTCCGTGAAGTGATCTTCATCTCTCCCTTTCCATGTGCACTTGCTTGTTCTTTCTCTCTCTTCACTCTTATCTCCCATCCTCTCCCCCTCACTTTCAGGATGGTTTTGTTATTCAAATGTAATTATGGATGGAAATTGAGCCATCTCCCCTTTTTAGATTTTAAAGAAATGGACTATTTCAATAAAAATCTGCAACAAGGAGTGCAAGAAATTAGCAAAGGGCATGGGAAGCCACAGATAGGAGGAGCAGTTTCCAGTCCATTTGCTCACCTGGGAGGATCTGGGCCCCTGGGAGTCCCAGAGCAGAGGTTAAAGCAGCCCCCAGCTTCAGGGGAAGGGTCAGACCCAGAACTGCATTCCACCCTCACTTCCCCTTCCACTAGCTGAATAAGTAACAGGCACAGCCAATACAAAGGCTGCCCTTCAGAAAAACAGCAATTTTGCAGTCTTCAGGGAGAGACTATGACTTTACTTCCTAGTGCGCACTAATACTGAGTTCATGGTAAAAATATTGGCTCTGACCTGCAGGGATTCACTTTTTTATTTCCGCAGTGCCAGGAGTATCTGTCCTCTCTTGCCCTGAACAACAGGTTTTGGCAGTTTTCTTGTTCCCTTCCGTTTTATGTGGTGCTTTAAAGGGCGTCCTGGTGGCCACGCATAGCTCAGACCAACGTGAAGGAAGAGGGGAGTCTTCAGCTACCTTTTTGGCACAGGTATCCAAACAGTGGGAGCAGTATTGCCTGCTGCCACAGAGCCTGGGTCAGACTCACCTCGAAGGCTTGGAGCTGGGGCTCAGTGGTGCAGTAGGTTAAACATCAAAAATGTAACCTTGTCTGAGGTGTGACATACCTGCTCCAAGGTAAACATGGAAATTCGGGCCAGAGGAGCCTTGAAGAAGTGTCTTGGAGCTGTTGTGCCTTGTCCCTCCACTTGGGAAGGCGGCACACCTTCATCTGGAGCAGGTCCCCACCAGCTGCTGCTTGGGGAGGTGATGGCCAGCAGCATGCTACAGCCAGGTGAATTGCCCTAGCAGCCTCACGCGGTCTGAAGGCCATGTGTTGTCTAGCCCTGGCCTCAAGATGCAACCCATTATACCGAGAGGAAGTTTTTCTCTCACTTTGGGAACATTTTGTACTTTGCCATTGCCATGGTAATCTGCCTGGACTATGTATGTGCGTGTCTGCGTATGTACAAACGTGGGCAGGCTTGCGCATGTGTTACCCCTCATGCATGTGACCTTGTTCGAGACATCAGCCCTTGCTGTTTGGCCTAGTGCAGTCCTAGTCCCTGGGTGAGAGGTGCTTTGGGCAGATGAGTCCATACCAAATTCAGTGCAGGGAATGCCTGCGTTTCACAGGGGATGGCGAGATCCTGGCATCCCTCATCAATGACATTAGTGCAACCTCTGTCTCCCTGTGAAGCAACATTTCATCATTTCTGAGGAAACAGTCTAGACCCTTTTTTGACCTTGTCAGAGAAGTTTCCAAGGCTGCACACGCTGAAGAAAAAGTCATTAGTTCAGAAAACAAAAGGAGGAGTAATTTAATTTGCTCAGACTTGTTTCACTGATAGAGTCATTAAAACACTTTCTCTCATATGCACAAACACATCGGTTTCTGTTGGAGAAGGCTGTATCACACGGCCTGAAAGATGTGCCAGAGTTTCAACAGAAAAAAGAAATGCCTCAAGCAGGGTCAGATTGCCTTTTTTTTTTTCTTTTTTTTTTTCTTTTTTTCATTCAACACAGTCATCTTGTGTCATCCCTGGAGGTTTTCACCTTGTGCATCTGCGTTTCTCTTCTTGCTGTTCATTTTTCTCTTCTCCTCACCTTGTCCTGCCCTTCCTGTCCCTTACAGGTAGGTGTTAGCAGTGTGCCCCTCCTCACTGTTGTCTTATTTATCCAGTCTGATATTCGCTCAGGTAATTATTGAGACCGCTCTGAGGACAGAGGCGTGAGAAAAGACTGCTGGAGCAGGACCAGAAAACAATGCATACCAAGGATTTGGTGTGGAGGTGGGGAGAGAAAACTGGGGAATGGAAAAAATAGAGGGGAAAGGGGCAGAGAACTGCAGTGTGGTTTAGAGGAAGATGGGAAACTGCTTACGTATCACTCAAATGTTTTCAGAATTTCAGCAAAAAATTGTGCCAGCTACATATGGAAACGTCAGAGGAAGAAATCCTTGAAGAAAGAGGTTGACCACAGATCAGCCACTTTTGTCCTGCTTCAAAAAAAACCCAAGTTATTAGCACAAAGTAAAGCATCCTTTAGCTGGGGGACCATGATCTGGAATGGGATGTGGGAGACACTTCATCAGCCTTGGCTGTGTGAATAGCTGTGGGGCTCCTGACCACCTCTAGTAAAAGAATTTATTAGGGACGTAATCTATGATGAAGGTAGTAAACGTCGAAAGGAATTGGAGTGCAAGTGGCTCTATCCAGTTCCACTCTAATCTCTCCACAAAGCCTGTCCCCTGGAAATGGCGGCACTTTATTTCCCATAATTTCAGGGCTCTTTCAGTTCTGACTCTCTGAATTTGCCTTCTGTCCAGCCAGAGGAATTGACCAACATCTTGGAGATCAGCAACGTTGTCTTTACAAGCATGTTTGCCCTGGAGATGATCCTGAAACTTGCTGCTTTTGGTCTCTTTGATTACCTCCGCAACCCCTACAACATCTTTGACAGTATCATCGTCATCATCAGGTGACAAGGGCCTTGGGGATCAAATTTCAGGGGCCCCTGAAATACACATAGAAAAGAGTACCACAGAGCTTGCATGTTTTCATGTGCTTTTTCCAAAAGAATTTAGCAGCTATACTAGGAGAAGCTGGGCTGATGCACAAGGCCAAAGATTGGGAGACCATGATGTCTCTTCCCAACAACTGGCAACCATAGGCAAGCTGCATAGCATTTCTGCTCCTCCATCCTCTCCTCTATAGAATGGAGGCAATTTCGATTGCCTTGTAAGTCAACAAGAAATATTAGCTGTGAAGTATTTTAAAAATGCACAAATTAAGAATGCTACAAAGGTTTAATGTGTGATAGAACTTACTTTGCTGGAATTTAATGCTGCAATCCTTTCCTCATTCCTGCAACACTTTAGTGTTGCTATGTTCATGTTCTTAAGGGAGAAATGCAGCTTTCTATACATGAGTATAAGCCTATAGTATATACTTCTAATTATATCTTACTCAAACAGATTTTTCTCTCTGACCCCTTCATAGTTGCTGCCAATGCAGAGGTGAAAATTTGGATTAGCATTGTTGTTCCTCTCTCTCTCCTGTTCGTTCACTCGTCTTTCATTTTGTCCCTTGTACTCCCTGTGCCTCTCTGGGCTGTAGCATCTGGGAGATCATCGGCCAGTCAGACGGGGGCCTCTCTGTGCTGAGGACTTTCCGTCTCCTGCGGGTGCTGAAGCTGGTGCGTTTCATGCCTGCGCTACGCCGCCAGCTTGTGGTGCTGATGAAGACTATGGACAACGTAGCCACCTTCTGCATGCTTCTCATGCTCTTCATCTTTATATTCAGGTGAGGAGGCAGTTACTTGCCTCACGTTGTTTTGGAGAGGCACTGAATGACAGCAACTTCAGAGCAAGATTGCATGACTTGTCTTGCCCATTGCTCTAGGCTCAGGCAACACTGACAAACATCTATTTGTTCATAAGGGCTGAGGTTACTGCTGCCCTAAATTGGGTTCAGCAGCTGAAGATTTGGCCTGGACGGGGTGGAGAAATACTGCCACCAAATGCGCACGTTGAGCATAATGTCCCATTGCAGGATAGATGAAGTCTCTTGCTAATCAACACTGGCTGCAGAAACAGTTCAGTCTAGAGGGTGACTCTGGCAGAAGGGTGTCAGGAAGCAACCAAGAAAGTTTCTCAGTGCATCCTGTGAACACAATAGTAGGGAAATGAAGAAAAATGAGAGCAAACAACAATGATGGAAAGAGCAGATCTGAAAGACAGGTTGGAGGGAATACATGAGCTCTGAGGCAGTACAGATGGAAAGCAAGGTTTTTTGGTGAGCTATAGGGGTGCAATACATAGCTCCTTCTTCATGGATAGGTCCCAGTGGTCTGACTGTGTTGTTCTATCCCTCGCTCCTGTGGTGTTACATTAGATTGTTGGGAGGAAAAGAGAATGACTGTGATGAGCTCATTGAGGTGACAGAGATATTTATATTTGACACCACCTCCGCTTCTTGCCCCAACAGCATCCTGGGAATGCACATCTTTGGTTGCAAGTTCAGCCTCAGGACAGACACAGGAGATACAGTTCCCGACCGGAAGAATTTTGACTCCTTGCTGTGGGCCATCGTCACTGTCTTCCAGGTGAGCCCACTTTACTCTCTACGGGTGGGCCAGGGAAAAATGAAGAGGATCAGGAGGTGCATTTTCTCATTGTGGAGTATTGCATTCGCTCCTGACAGCTCAGAAGGCCATGCAAAAGGCTCCAGCATGTGATGTTTGGAGGAAGAATAATTGTGTGTTGTAACCAAATGGCTGATGTATCTCTTAGACAGGAGTGCTCCTTCCTTCCAATGAGTCAGTTTGCAAAGGACACTCCTGTTGTGGCAACTCTCGTGTTTAACACCATCACCTCAGCACATGACTGTCCTCTTGGTTGCTCTTGTTTCTTCTTCTCAGCTAACATTATCAGGGCAGTACCACAGCTGGACAGTGACAGTGGGCAGTTGATGTGTGGTTACGGGAAGTTAAGAGGCCTGATGTGCCCCTGATGTGTATCCTTTCACTGTCCTTTTCTGAGAATCCCCTTCTTGTCCTTCCTTCATGTTTATGAGGCGTCTGCTCCTGGTTGCAGATCCTAACCCAGGAGGACTGGAATGTTGTGCTCTATAATGGCATGGCCTCCACCTCACCATGGGCATCCCTCTACTTCGTGGCTCTCATGACGTTTGGCAATTACGTGCTCTTCAATCTGCTGGTGGCCATTCTCGTGGAGGGATTCCAGGCTGAGGTGAGTTGCCACCAAAGCTTCATCAGGAGGAGGAATAGAGGTGCTTAAAAGGGGACATTTGAGAGACTTTGAGGGTATGGGAGTGGAGGATTCCCAAAGTATCATATCTCTGTCATTTGCCTTGTTAAGTTCAGGGTGGGCTTCATTAGAAAAAAATTTTAAATGACAATGTTAATCTCTGCAAGGAATGAGACAGGCCCTCTGGAAGGGAGATCAAAATTTCCATCCTGTGCAACAGAACCTACCCTGCTAGGGTAAGTCCTTTGCCCCTCCAAAAGCAAGAGTACAGTACAGCAGTCATCCCAGGTCACACAAGACTCTTTCCAGTGAGTAAACCCTGGCTTCCAAGGAGGATTTTACAGTTCTTCAGCAATGAAAGACAAGAACAAATGGTCTTTTCTGTTTATGAATTCCCAACTTCTAAATTTGTGTGTTCCAGGGTGATGCCAACCGATCATACTCAGATGAAGATCAGAGTTCATCAAACATGGAGGAGTTAGATCAGTTCCAAGAGGTCCAGGAAGGCTCAGGTACAGTAGCTCAAACAGCCTCATGTGCTTATCTCCTATTGCTGTTTAGTGAGAAGTTTGAAAGCAGGTTCTGCAGAAAATTCAATCCCATCTCCAAGAACTTACCAGTTTTCATTTTGAACTTATGCTTGTTTGTGGTGTTATCTGTTGAAAAATAGAGCCGTGTTGGCATCCTGAGGAATGTGATAGCTAAGGAGAGCAGTTCTTGAATGACCTACAGAACGGCAACTAGGACTGAGAAGTGAGACTGTCTCTGCTTTAGCTTTAGGGGCATCAACCATTTCAGGAATGTCATATCCAAATCTGGGACCCACATTTGTGTAGGGGATACCAACATGTTAAAAAGGACTCGGACAAATCTGGAAGTCTTGCCTCATAGCGAGAGGCTAATGAAGCTTAGAGAAACCAGAGAAGTGACTTGATCACACACTCTGTGAGTGCCGACCATAAGGAGACATTTCTGATGGTAGATGGCTCTTTAATTGAGCAGAAAAAAACATAATGAGATTGTAAAGGTTGGAAGCAGAAGCTAGACAAATTCAGACTGAAAAAAAGCCACATATTTTTAAGGAAAGATAATTAACCGTTGGAGCAGGCTGCCTACAAACTGCTGGGTAAGGTCTCCACCCCTCAAAGTCAGGGGTGCACCGTATCAGAGCTTACCTTGAATGTAGGCAGCCAAATCCCTAGGAGGGCAGATGGGGAAGAGGTTACAGAGCCTCTTGGTGTACTCACGGCTGTGATGCTGTGTGAGGTGAGGATATGTGACCTTCATTATGCAATAGGTAAAGAAATAGTAATGATTGCTCCAGTCCTCTCAGGTGTTAAAATCCAGTACCCTATCCTTTCCATCCATCTCGACAAATGCTGATGGTTGTCCACAGCACCTAACATACCCTTCAAAGGTGTCCTGGATCTTCAAGGTCAATGATCAGTCATTTGAAAAGGCCCAGTGTAGTAGGATAGACTAGGATGAAGAGTATGATTGCAGGAATTTAAAGGTGACCGCAATACATGGATGGCAGTGGGTCTCCTCACATCTTAATCTCTTCCCCAGTGTCTCAGTCTAACTGCTTTAAATAGCCAATCTGACTATTTAGTCAGTGGTATTTGTTCAGACCTGAAGATGCAGGTGTCTTTTCTTGGCATGCAGAAGCGCACTCTCCTCCCCTTTGCTGCCAGGGATCAGCTTCTTGCTCTGCCTGTCAGCCTGAGTCTGCCTGACCAGCTCTCTGCTCGTCTGGTGGCCCCAAGGAGAGCTGCCCTCAGTTTTTGGGACTGAGGAGAATACTTCAAAGTCTTCCCAGCTTGCACTGCTTTTGCCACAACAGCCTAAATCAGAAGGAATTCACATTGATTGATGGTAAACAGCTGTTAGCTGCTGCTAACATGCTAACCAGCCTAGACATTGAAACAGTCACTGTATAGTGAGGAACCCACGTTCTCCTTTTGTCTTTCTTCTTTTTTCTACATTGTTCCACCCAGATCCCAAGCTCTGTGCAATTCCTGTGACACCTAATGGACACTTGGACCCATCCTTGCCCTCTTCCAACCCACCAGTGGCTGCTGGGGGGGTCACCAACTCTTCAAGGAACTCCCTGCAGCCTGATCAGATGCGTGTTCCTGTTGGCTCCCGGAAGAGCAGTGTGATGTCCCTGGGGAGAACGACCTATGACCAGCGGTCCTTGGTGAGTGAGTGAGTAGAAATGTTTGTTGTACCTTTCTTTTGAAGTCTAAGCACTCTGTTGTCTTTCTGCCATCATCTGGGTATTGCTGTGGAGGATTGCGCTGCTGCTGTAGGCTTCTAACACAAGCACGTTGCCTGTCTTTAGGAAGCCAGGTCAGTTCATACCATTTATCTAAATTTCCGGATTATTGACATCTATTTCCGGGTTATTGATCTATATTCCATTGAGTGTGGGATTCAACTCTATTATATTCTTCTAGTGGGAGAGAGGGAACACCAAGGAGATGGAGTCTGCCTCTTAGAGTGAAATATGTTTTGTCCTCTTGCCCTTTCATTGTTTTCCTAGAGCACAGGACACAAAATGATGCCCTAAGTTAAGAGCATAGGAATATCTGGCTGATGCCACAGCTGCCAAGTCCCATAACAGTTGGGTTTTCTGGAAGATTTTGTAACAATGAAGAGAGAAATCTTGACTTGGAGCTCCCCATAGCAGATCCTGCTGCCCCTTAGCACTTCCCTAAGCACTGCTGGCTGTCCAGCCAATGCATCTCAGACCTGTCCACTTTGTAACATCATCTTCTGGGCTTTCTACCCACTGACACACACAGCTCTGGGCGGGTGCTTTGGTGCTAAAAAGGTTCATGCCCCTTTTACTTCTAAACAGGGAGAGCTGGCAGCCACATACTACATGATGAGTTGCTGATGTGGTTGGAATAGACTGTAACCAACAAGCCTCTTTCTCTCATTTCTTCCTTTTACTAAGACTGTACTCAAAGATGGTGTGTCAGATTATCCATCACCCTGTACCTTGTGTTATCCTTTACCCCAGGGCAATGTAAAAAGCTGCCAATCAGATTTTTTGAGAGCTTTATTCTTGCTTTGTGCTGGTGTAAGTAACAACATCAGGCACCTGGCCTTTGGCTTTATCATTTACCTTCCCCGTAACTGCTTTGCACACAGATGGTGCTATAAAGTAATCACAGCCAACACTCTTTCTAACTCATTATCAATTTATTGTCAGATTTACAGAGATAGCTGCTATATTCCCAACATGCAACTTCCTCAACGGCTGAAAAATGGCAACCTGCCTTAGGGGCCCAGGGAGAAGTCTGTGATCCGAAACAGGATCGCGTGCTCCTTCCTTGTGCCCAGAGTCACTGAGTCCCCATCCCACTCTCTTACAGTCCAGCTCCCGCAGTTCCCACTACGGTGCCTGGGGCCGCAGCGGGGCCTGGGGGAGCCGTCGTTCCAGCTGGAACAGCCTGGCCCGGGGACACAGCCTGAAGCACAAACCTCCCTCTGCCGAGCATGAATCCCTCCTGTCTGGGGAGAGGCACAGGGCAGCAGATGGGGAGTCGGATGGGGAGAGAAGGGTGTTTCATCATCGCCGGACTCTTTCCCTGGACAACAAAGGCTCCTGTGACCTGATGGAGTTGGCCTCGGTCCCACCCGGCCACAGAGTGACCCGTAAGCTGGGAGCAGTGTCTGGGGCCAGTGAGCATCAAGACTGTAACGGTAAAATGCCCAGTATTGCCAAGGAGATCTTCCCAAAGATGAACAACCGCAAGGAACGGGGAGAGGATGATGAAGAGATAGATTATGTGAGTACTTGGTGCAGAACACTGGGGTTACACACCACAGTGCTGTGGGAAACCCCAAATCCATCATCAAGTTTCAGTCTCCCTGCCATGTGGATGGAAGAGCTTGCAAAGGTGCTTTAAGTACAGCTGGGGGACAATGTTGGACACAGATGGGACCTTCTAGGCCCAGACAAGCTCAAACCACATTGTTAGGCTGCCTGCAAAGCAGTCGTACAGGTGGATGGTGGGAGGAAGGCAGATGTGAGGCATGTGCATGGTTATCCGGGGGCTGTTATTTCAGACGAGTGCAGCAAGTGATCTCTGCAGACTAGGAAAGGTCAGGCTGTGTGAGCAGCCATAGCTTTCCACAGGGGACTTCCACAGATCAGAGCAAGAAGCACAAGCACAAGTGACAAGGCAAGGAAGTTTTGCGGTGCCAGCCTGGGAGACCGCAATGCCCAATCTGTGAGCAGATCAAAGGGTGGAAAAAGTAGAGGCAGGGTCAGTAGAAATTTGAACAGACATATATGCTGTATGAAATTAAACTATTTCCAAGCTCAAGTGCCAACACAAGGCCCTCCTGTCCTTTCATCTAGCTGAAGTAGAGAGGAAACACTGACCTCATGTAACAGAGCCACTCCAACAGCTCTGAGAAGGCATCATGGGCAACATCCTGCTCTAGGAAGGCACCAGCAGTTTTTGTAATGATCTGGGGAGGAAACCAGGCCCTAGCAAAGCAACTCCTACCTCCTTTTCAGTAGCTTGCTGCTCTTTGAGCCTGTTTCCTTGTTTGGAGGCTTAAAGAAAGACAGGTAGTACACCTGGTGAACTGCAGGTAGTGGTGTTTTGGGGTAAGATGTGAAAGGAAGAACGCCTCTCTCAGATAAGTGGGAAAGTAGCTGGTGGCACTTGTTTCTGCTGTGTCCTTCCAGAGCCTGTGCTTTCGCATCCGGAAGATGATGGAAGTCTATAAGCCAGACTGGTGTGAGCTACGGGAAGACTGGTCCATATATCTCTTCTCTCCACAAAACAGGTTCGTGTAGTTTTTGACATGAGAGGGTTGAGAAGATGGGGCAGATTCTGTTGCTGTGCTGCGTCCCTGAGCTGCATGTTAGGTTGTAACTTTAAACTTAGCAGCTGGGAATGTGTTTCGTCTCCGCCGTCTCCCCTTCCACTGCCAAACAAAATTTCTCTTCCTTGATTCTGGAGATGAAAGGGAAGGATGAGAATCCTAAATAGCTATTGTGATTTTCCCTCCCTTTGGAGCATCCTATTTTCTTTTGTGTAATCATAAATATTTATAGCAAAGCAAGGCAGGGAATACTAACATTAACCCAAAAAGGAGAAGGAATGTATTATTAACGACTCCATAATACTGATATTTTCTCCCCTGGTACCAGAACAGTCTCTTCATTTCATTCTCAGTCCCAGTACCAACTTATCAGCAGTCATATCACACCTTTTAGGGCAAAGTTAGAATTATTCTTGCCTGAAAAGAAATTTGGGATAAATCCTTCCTGCTAAGGGGGTCTTCCCGCTAGGAGAAAATCTCCATGTACCCCAGCCAACAGTATTCTCACCCATGTGTGTTGCCTCTTGAAAAGAAGGGGGTTTCAATACAGTTCATGAGGGACAGCTCTTTGCTGCATGTGACACCTGTGCTAACAGGCAGCATGTCTTTCAGAGCAGACAGGAGTGTGGTCCCCATGACTGCCAACCTACCTGCCTCTCCTAATTGCCCTAGGGTGGTACAAAGTATGAGTTTGGGAGGAAAGCTGAAAGTCACTACAGGGCAAGAGAGGAGCATAGAGCCATAATGATTAGGAAACCACTCTGGCACTGGGGTAATGGATGAAGATTCAGCTCCTTGCTCTGTTCCAGGCTCCCTGTGTGACCATGGGCCACCCTGGAATATTGCCATGGCAAGGGTCATTAGTATCAGTGATAGGAAAGCTGCTATGTCAGAGCTCAGTTTTGGCCAGACCTCTCAATTCTCTATCCTCACAGCTCCTAATCTTGCTCTGCCCAAGGATTACTGGACTCCAGTGCTTACTGGAACTTTCTTGCAGGTTTCGCCTCCTCTGCCAAACCATCATTGCTCACAAACTCTTTGACTACGTTGTGCTGGCCTTCATCTTCCTGAACTGCATCACCATTGCCCTGGAGAGACCGCAGATTGAACACAGAAGCACGGTGAGCACCATTTCCTCCCACCTGCTTTTCAGCAAAACCTCTCTGACAGAGATTTGTAAGTATTCCTGACACCGGTATGACCTCTGGAAGAACTTCAGCATTAAACACCAACTCCCACTCATCTATTCAAATGCCCAAGTATTCACATAGTGTGCTTCCCCTGCAGGGTCTTATAATGTGGCAACCCACTTTATAATACAGTAATCATAGTTTTCTCCCTCTTGAAAAGTAAGAGAGTCCTCCAGACACCTGCAGTTAAGAGATGACAAGCAAAAGGGACAGGGCCTGGGAACTAAAAGACATAATTTCCATTCTGTAGGAATGGCATGGCATCATAGAATGATTTGGGTTGGAAGGGACCTTAAAGATCATCTACTTCCAACCCCCTGCCATGGGCAGGGACCCCTCCCGCTAGACCAGGTTGCTCAAAGCCCCATCCAGCCTGGTTTTAAGTCATTCATGTATGCTGCTTTTGAGCTGTCTTGGAGATGGCTCAAGCTGGCAAGTGAAATGGCTTTTTCTGCACATCTGCCTTAGCTGACCCTACTGCATTTACATACAATCCAGTGGTCAGTGCTCAGCGGCCCTTCATGAAAGAGTCCCAGGTCAGCACAGCAGGTCAGGACTGAGCAAGACTGGCAGAACAGGGCAGGGAGTGCCTTGAAACCAGATTTGCAGAATGTGTTGCAAATCCCATCAGCTGTGCTCTTGCAGAGTTGAATAGGATCCTGTCCCAGCTGTGGCACAGGCCTGAGCCAAGGCGTATGAGCTGAAAGCTGCCTGGCGCTGACCCTTGCCAAGGCCACCTCTCTGATTTCCCCAGCTTTCAGACCCTTCACAGGAAGTCAAAAGATATAAAGTTCATCAGAGGGGCCTGACAGGATAACAAGAAGAAGTCAAGATACATTTAATGCCTTTCTCTGTTTTTTTTCTAGGAGAGAATCTTTCTCACTGTGTCCAACTACATTTTCACAGCAATTTTTGTAGCTGAGATGACACTGAAGGTAAGTTACTGGAGATGAACAGCTCAGAGCCTTTTCCCAGTGTCAAGAACAACATGGTTCATGTTTGCTCAGCACCCATCTAAAATCTCTTCACCTTTTCAGTGTGTCAGTCCCTCCTTCTACCTTGGTAAAGGCAGACACTGCCTGGGGTTGAGTCCCCTTGTCAGACACGGAGGGGATGCTTATCCTAGGCTTTAAATCCAGATGGATCTTAGTATCTGGGAGGAATAGCTAGCCTTCAGGTATGGATTTTGTAATGATGTCAGATGTCCATTCCCTTTCTCCTGGAGCAAGAATGGGGAAATAACAACAATATTAATAACATGCTCTTAGTTGAGATAATTATTCAGGAAGTGTCTAAGTACTTTGCAACAATAGGGAAATCTTGTTCCTCCCCTCTTGTGATGGGGAAGGAGTCCCAAAACTGGGTAAAGACAGTCTCAAAACTGAACTTAAACCTTCTAAAATTCATGCCTAAATTACAGCCACGATTTGCAGAGTGTTCAGCTCTCCCCAAGACTAGCAATGTCTGTAGCACCTGCTGGTATTGAGAACTGCTCAGAATCAAACCACTCCCTTAGGAGCCAAAGTATGGGTTTTGGTGCTCAATTTTACCTCCCAGGTGATGTCTGGACTGGGAAACTTGACTCAGGTCTGTGAGATGGCAGGGAAAGTATTCCTGTGTGTTCCCTACAGTGTCCTCTTGCTCAGGGAGGCAGCAGAAAGGTGAGAAGTCACTATGGCCTTGTTATTTCTGGATTATGTGCCACCAGTTTCCCCAAAGATATTTTCCTTCGTAGACTTCCAGGTGAAAGAAAAAGATGACAAGATGACACTTCAGTGTTACGTGGAGTTGATAACTGTTCCCTATCTTTCCCCTCTCTCCACAGCTGTCCTCTGCCAGGCAACATGGAGAGGAGCCATTTAACCCTCTCTCCTCTCTTGCAGGTGGTCTCTTTAGGCCTGTATTTTGGGGATCAGGCTTATCTCCGCAGCAGCTGGAACATCTTGGATGGCTTCTTGGTCTTTGTGTCTCTCATTGACATCGTGGTCTCGGTGGCCTCTGCTGGCGGCGCCAAAATCCTGGGGGTGCTGCGAGTCCTCCGGCTGCTGCGCACCTTACGTCCCCTCCGGTTAGAGCCCCACCAAGCCCTGCACAGCCCCCTCTTCCCACTGCTTCCCCCCAGGAAGGGTCCCAGAGTCAGATCCCACTGTGCCAGGCAAAGTGTGGTTTTTGACAAGTCATAAGCCACAGGGAGGTTCCCCTTAGCCATGTGGCTGGAGGTACCTCATCAGACAACCAACCCATGGGACAGAAGAGGCTTTTTGGCCACAAGAGAGTGATCCCCACTGATGGGTCACTGCACAGGGAGAGAGAGGGGTCCACGACTGCTGAAAATCCTTAGCTTAGGCCAAACATCCCTGCCCTGTCCCTCTGCCACCCCTCTCCTTCCTTCCCTTCCAGAGTCATCAGCCGAGCCCCTGGCCTGAAGCTGGTGGTGGAGACGCTCATTTCTTCTCTCAAGCCCATAGGAAACATTGTCCTCATCTGCTGCGCTTTCTTCATCATCTTTGGTATCCTGGGTGTGCAGGTAAGGTTGTTACCACCCGTTAAACAGCCCCGGTGCCCCCACCCCTACCATGGGCACCTGTACCCCCGGGTGCTACAATGGGCACAGGGAACCAAGCAGACCAGGAGGGACAGGCAAGCCAGGAAATTTTCTGCACCTGCCCTCTTCCATGAGCTGGTTCCTACCGTAGTGTCTCCACAGCCTTTGGCAAGGACAGCCATGTGCTCGGCGAGTGCAGGCACTGCTGGATTGGATGTGCGAGACAGGAGTTAACGCTCACACCTGGCAAGAGTTGGGTCAGGGTTTGGGTCAGCACAATAGGCAGAGCCCAGGGCTGGCATAGCATAGGGCTTGCTGGGCACATCCATGTCACACCACAAGGGCAAGCAGCTCAGTGCCTGAACCCTGCTTCCAGTCAGCTCTGTTTCTCCCCCTCACTCCAAGTCCTAAATCCACCCAAAACCTTCTCTTATTTTTTTATTTAATCCTCTTTATTTTTAGCTGTTGCATTGCAGAGGAGCAAGGGCGTGGGCGTTACTTCCATCTCAGGGAATGCGCTATACTTAGTCTGCACTGATGCATCTGTACAAATGCACAATCCAGTACGTTCCATATGGGGAAAGGAGCCCTGGGCAGAAGAGCCACAGCAGTGCAGCACAGCTTTGTGAAAAAAAAAATCTGAGAAGCAGGAGATGTTTTTTCTGGTTTTTTACCCTCAGATGAGATCTTCTTTTCCCATCAGCTTTCTCAGTAACTGGGAAGCAGGAAAGGGAGATTACTCTTGGGGATTGAGTAGAAGATTTTTTTGTCCTTTTGGGCCAGTGGCTCTAATTGCACCCAAAAAGGCTGCCCTAGAGGCTGTCAGATTGTAAGAGCTTACAGTCACTACTGGCCTGGGACAATGGAGGAGGCTGAAAAGCCAGATGTGCGTTTACAAGGGTGGCCCTGACTCCTTAGCAATGTCCGAGCCTGTGCTCTGCATCATGTTGGTGGTCCTCCCTACCTGTCATGCTCCACATGGCTTGCAGCCCTGCAGCCCACCCACCATCTTGAGAGCTTTTGCACATCACAGGGAGCAAGGGGAACCCTGTGGGGAAAGAGGCTGATGGGGTCACTCCCCTCCTGCAGCTCTTCAAGGGCAAGTTCTACCACTGCCTGGGAGTCGACATCAGGAACATCACCAACCGATCTGACTGCATGGCTGCCAACTACAAGTGGGTGCACCACAAGTATAACTTCGACAACCTGGGACAGGTGAGTGGGCCCACAGCTCCTGTCTGTGATGGGAATCCAGCAGAGGGTTTGTCTCCTCCTATCCATACCCCTTCCTGTGGCACAAATGCAGTGCTTGAAAAGCCTGGTCCCTGGGCCGGGAGGGGTGGTGATTTGGCATGGGTATCCATGCAGAAGCTGTGTCACTAGTGGGTTGGTATTAAGAAGCAGGGGAAAGAAAAGTGGTGGCAGCAGAGAGCTTGATTTTCTTCCTGCCGCGAAGCAGATGTTCTTCACAACCTCTCTCCTGTGGTGGGCCTGGCTGCACATGGCTTCCTGTCTCCTCCTCCCTCTCCTCCATGGGGGAAGGACCAGATTTTGATGTGTGCAGAGACACAGGCAGGAAGAGTATTTCAATGCTCTGTGTGTTACGGCGTAAACCCACGATTTTTTTTCCCAGCCTGCCAGATGCACCTGCTCCACATCTGCTTTACTTTGTATGTTGTAGGCTCTGATGTCGCTCTTTGTTCTGGCTTCCAAGGATGGCTGGGTCAATATTATGTATAATGGACTAGATGCTGTAGCAGTTGACCAGCAGGTATGTAGAATTCCCGGTGAAAGGACCTTTTTCACTTTCCTTGGGCTAGTAATGCAGAAGCATGCTTTAACGTTCTGCTTCAGACACCTCCCTCAAACCAAGACTTCCTTCCAGTCTGAATCTTTGCTCACCTATTTCAAAGGGTCAGAGTCATGCCTGATCCCTTCAGGGAGGTGGAGCTGTGGCTGTGCAGTGTGTGTCTGTAGTAATTCTCACTCTCTACTCAGTTTGGATCTCCCAGCAGGCCTTTATCTATTTGTAATGATAGAGCAACAATGCCACGTGCCTTTCTGGGCATGCTGGCTCCCTCCTGGTCCACAGATGGCTATTTTAATACCCTGTAAAGCAGGGACTGTTGGGCTGCTGCCCACTGCATCCGTATTCTTCTACACTATCAATGACCTTGATAGTGTCCATTGTAGGCACCTGCTATGGGATGCAATACCACAGGCTTGAACCTCAGGGATGATACTCTATTTACCTCTGAAGCTCTGCACAAGGTACACCACTGTTGGCTTTGCAGGCTTTTTGTAAGGAGACCCAGTGAAAGTTAGGGTCTCCTTTCTCTCCAAACCTGGATGACATTTCTGTTCTGATCTCGTTGCCGTTTTGGTGATGTGTGGGTGTGATCTCTACTCACCCTCAAGCCAAAGATGTTCCCGGTGCCTGGACCACTCATTTACCACATACTGGTGTTGTATGTAGGCTAGAGAGGAACCTAATGAAGTCAACAAAGGCAAGTGTAGGGTCCTGCACCTGGGAAGGAATAACCCCATGTGCCAGTAGAGGTTAGGGGCTGATCTGCTGAAAAGCAGCTCTGCGGAGAAAGACCTGGCAGTCCTGGTGGACAAGAAGTTGACCATGACCATCAACGTGCCCTTGTGGCCAAGAAGAGCAATGGTATTCTGGGATGCATTAAAAACAGCATAGCCCACAGGTCAAGGAAGGTTATCCTCCCCATCTACTCTGCCCTGTTGAGGCCACATCAGGAGTACTGTGTGCAGTTCTGGGCCCCCAGTTCAAGAAAGACAAGGAACTACTGGAGAGAGTCCAGCAGAGAGCTACGAAGATGATCAAGGGACTGGAGCATCTCTCTTATGAGGAAAGACTGAGAGATCTGTGTCTGTTTAGCCTGGAGAAGACTGAGAGGGGATCTTATCAAAACTTATAAATATCTAAAGGGCAGGTGTCAAGAGGATGGGACAGACTCTTTTCAGTGGTGCCCAGTGACAGGACAAGGGGCAATGGGCACAGACCGAAACAGAGGAAGTTCCATCTGAACATGAGGAAAAACTTCTTTACTTTGAGGGTGGCAGAGCACTGGAACAGGCTGCCCAGAGAGGTTGTGGAATCTCCTTCTCTGGAGATACTCAAACCCGCCTGGACATGTCCCCATCCAGCTTCCTCTAGGTGGACCTGCTTTGGCAAGGGGGTTGGACTAGATGATCTCCAGAGGTCCCTTCCAACCCCTTCCATTCTGTGTTTCTGTATTCAACCTGTGGCTGGGGTTTGCCTGAATTGTGGGTGACGCTGTGCAGGTGGGTCCCTGCCCTTGACTTCCAACTGCTGCATCATCCGCCAGCTGATGCTGAAATTCAGTCAGCCAATCACAAACTGCCTTGCCTGTAGTCCCAGCTCTTCCCAGCCCACTCCCCTGATTTCCGTAACCTCTCCCTACCTCCCCAGCAGCCAGTTACCATGGCAGGTCCGACCCCCATCATTTCCATACCAGCACACATCCAGACAATTGACTGCCTCTGTTCTCCTCCCTCCTCCAGCCGGTGATCAACAACAACCCCTGGATGCTTCTCTACTTCATCTCCTTCCTCCTTATTGTCAGCTTCTTTGTGCTCAACATGTTCGTGGGAGTGGTGGTGGAGAACTTCCACAAGTGCCGGCAGCACCAGGAGGCTGAGGAGGCGCGCCGGCGGGAGGAGAAGCGCCTGCGCCGCCTGGAGAAGAAGCGAAGGAGTAAGGCACAGCCTAAGTGTTTGGTCGGTTCGTAGGCCAAGGTTTTCTGAGAAAAACCTTCTCCTCTTCTTTTTCTTTCCCCATGGACTGGTCTCCAAAATGCATTGCTTGTGGCCGTGCTCTCAGCCTTCCTCCCTGCGCCACTGCTGTGTCGCTACACACCTCACCAGGGCGGTCTGGGGAAGAGGGGTGGCTGATGAGGTCTGCTGGGACTCTGGGGAAGCCACTGGGAAGTCCCAGTGTCCCTGGCCCTCAGGAGATAACGTTTGTCAAAAATGCCCTTGTGCAGGTGCTGGCGTGCACTGTTAACACAGGACGTGCACGTGTTGGTACACCTCCTGGGCTTGGGATAGTCCCGCCTGGGCTTCCTGCAACCCAGCTGGTGTTTGGGAAAGACCTGGACAGACCATCCTTTGTGTTTAAACACCCAAATTTAAAGAAGAGGGTGGGGAAAAAAAAGAGGAAGACCCCTGTGTTTTGTTCCTGGCTCTTTCCATCAATGTTGCAGTGTCACTCCTTGGGGTCCCAGACTCTCTGGGGTGAAGCAGGCCCTCTTCCTGGTGTTTCTGTCCTCTTCTGTATTACCTTTAGACAAAAATTGCAAAAGCATACCTGCCCCTGGAAATCATCCCTACTACCCCAGACTGATGGTTTTCTTCCATTCACAGCCTGTGGGCGTGCTTTCCCTTCCTCTGCTCCAGTTTTTCCCTTTCTCCTGTGACACCCCAGGGCCTCTTCTGGAACCATCTGCTCCCTTTTATCATTTGTAATCTTAATTTGTTGAGGCATGAAATGCTGATTTAGCACCATTCCACAAACATAGACTAACAGATTTTCTTTCTAGCATTCCTTTCCTTGTCTTTTTTCTACTTATTTTTCCCCACTTCTACTTCCCTCTTTTTTTACATTTTTTCCCTCTTTCCTATGTCCCCTATCTTTTACCTTTCTTTTCTGTTCTTTCTCTCTCCCACATCATTCCCTTTTCTTTCAATACCTATCACCACTTTTATGCCTGCTCCCTCTTCAGTGTTTCTTACCCATTTCTCTCTTTCTTCCAATTTCTTCCTAATTCTTCCCATCTCCCTCTTTCCACTGAAGAGGCGCAGCGTTTGCCGTACTATGCTACCTACTGCCCCATACGCCTCCTTATTCATTCGGTCTGCACCAGCCACTATCTGGACATCTTCATCACTTTCATCATCTGCCTCAACGTGGTCACTATGTCCTTGGAGCACTACAACCAACCTGTGGTGAGTGAGATCGTGGAGATAAGCCCTGCCTCCAGTCATTATGTTATTGTGCTACAGCTCCCTGATGACCACTGCCCACCAGAATAGGTAGGACACTTGAGTGCCTCTAAAAAGTACCATTAAAGTGTTGCAAGAGTTAATGTAGTAGGCAAAGTTATGTGAAGAGTTTCATATATATTCAGAAAGGTAGCCCCTACTCAGACACTTGTTATCCATTAAAATCAATAGAGAATAAGGTATCTAGGTAAGAGTCGGGTCCCTAGAAAGCACGGTGCAATTAAGTCTCTGTGCTTTATATTATTAAGTGGGTATGTGGGTCACCCAAATTTAGCTGCCTGGTCTGCTTTGTATGTTCCCCTGGATCCTAACAGAAGTAGTGGTGGAAACAGCATTGTCCTGGGAGCTTCAGGCTTTGCATCAGATTTCTAAATGCCAGTTCAATTCTCCTGCCATATGGCCTAAGCTGAGAGAACTAGAGTGGCTGGTTGTGTGTCATGGGATGGGATGTCTACCAAGCCACCTTTTTTGTGTAAGAGAAGCTGCAGAGCCCAAGCGCTGAGCAGAGCCTCTCAGCTGCAGGGGCTGATCCCCAGCGAAGGGCTTTGAAGGCCAAATAAGTTTTATACTTTGGTTGGGGAAGACCAGGTAGCTCTCAGTGTTCCTGGCAAAGCTCTAGATGCCTCTGATGGAAAAAAAGAGTATGCTGCATGTATCAAAGGAGCTTTCTGCCTCCACATGTAGACAAAGCATTCATCATGGCACCTGCCTGGTGGCATTTTGATTTTCTCATCAGGAGACCCTTGGTTGAGGTGATGGCTCTGGTGCCTGAGCAGGTGATGTCCAAGGTAGCTCAGGCTTTGATTAGGAACGGAATCTGTCTGTCCTCATTCAGATCCACTGCCAGTCTCCTCTGTTTCTTGCCCATCTTTCCCAGCTGCCCACCTTTTATCTTGCCCGTAATGGTGCCCAGTTTTACTCTGCAGGAACTCTCAACCTTTATCTGTTGTCATGTCATGTCAGGCCTTTGTTCCTGAACAAGTCATTCCTCTTCCTTACTCCTCAGCTCCTTCCCCTGGAACGCAGGTCCAGCCATGCCAACCTGCTGTCAGGCTCTGCTAAAGAATCTCGCCAAAGCTCTTCAAACCTTTCCAGTACAAAGTGCCACCAAATGGTGGCATGACATATGCCTGCCCCAGACCAAGGTAAAGAGGGGTTTCCTCCCATCAGGGATGACATGTATCCACAACAGGAATAACCTTCGTGCCTCACTTTTGGCTGATAGCTGCGCCAGTGCCATTAACATGGTGGCATCCACGTGGCATGGGCTACCGGCAGAGGGAGGAGGCTGATGGTACTTGATGGATTATTCCTGCAACAGCCACCTCTTCCCTGTTTTGCTGAGCAGTACAGGAGAAAGGAGCAATAACTGATCCTGAGAACAACATGGGGCAGAGAGGCTAGTTGATAGTTGCCCTTAGTAGGTAGCCTCCATGCTCAAGTAGGTAGGAGGCATGGGGCAGTTTTCCAACCTCCTAATGAATTCCTGGCGCTCAGGAGAGTCACCCCCACAGGTTATGTGCTTGATGTTGCTTTTGCCTCAGTTCTTTACCCTCTCTTTCTGCTGGCAGTCCTTGGAGACAGCCCTCAAGTACTGCAACTACCTTTTCACCACTGTCTTTGTGTTGGAGGCAGTCCTCAAGCTGGTGGCATTTGGTCTGCGGCGATTCTTCAAAGACAGGTGAGCAGAGGGTTATGTCAACCGTGGCTGTGGGACAACTGGGTTTGGGGTGGAGGTTTTGAGGATGGATTCCTATCTGGAGGATGAGGTGGTAGCAGAGTGCTCTGATTGCCTCCCAGTGCTGCACAGCATGGACCTAACCTCTGCCTGCGTGAGCCACAATGCCTAGGCAATAGTAAGAGTTGTCCAAAAGCTGCCTCTTGGTTGGCACCTGCTGGTTAGGCTAGAAAGCAAAGGAGGTGGGGTTAGAGTGAGCCATTTTTTTCCTGCCCTTGAGGCAAACTGGGAGCATGCTGAAGCCGAATGTATATAACGAAGCTGATTTGAGGTAGTAAGGCCATAAAAAGCAGAGCCCATTACTCAAAGCATAGCACCATAGTAACACAGCTCCACGCTTTCAGATCAGGCTAGCTTGCCTCTGGCTGCTCAGGGTGTGTTCAAAGTGTATCTCTGTTTGTCTGCAAAACCCCATATAGGCTGACTCAGAGTGGGGCCTTGAATTTATACATAAAGAAATATTTAGGTTAAAGTGAAGACAATTCACTTTCTTTTTCAGGGAAGTGGAAAAACTCCATCTTCCTTTATTCTCTTCAATTTTTCTTCTTAAGGTGGAACCAGCTAGATCTGGCCATTGTGCTACTGTCTGTCATGGGCATCACGTTGGAAGAGATTGAAATCAATGCTGCTCTCCCAATTAACCCCACTATCATCCGGATCATGAGAGTGCTGCGCATTGCCCGGGGTGAGAGAAACACTGGCCAGAGGCAGGGGTGTGGATGGCCATGGAGTGGGACTTGGTGCCATTACTCATTGAGCAGTGATCAGTTCATGGGATCCCCCTGTCCGTAGCCCTGGGAGGGAGGTAGGGGATGTGATGGAGGACAACCTAGAGATTAAGGCTTTTTGGCTTCCTTAAGCCAGGCATTTAGATGCAGTGGTTTTAACAGGAGGGTGAGCAGATCATGTGAGAGCTGAACTTTCCCTCTTATGCTGCTATAGGGCAGGTGTGGCAGTGGTGTCTCTAAACACCACTAAAGGGGCCCCCAAGCAGGTTGAAGTTTGCACAGGGAGAGGACTGAATCTTCCTGGTGGTGGCCAAGATGCACTAAGCTGCCTTAACAGATGGTGGCTGGAGGAAGAGAAAGTGATGGAATGAAAAATCAGAGCAGAGGGAGAATTGTGATACACAATGCTGGGAGAAAGAGAGCTCTTGGCCAGACTGTCTGGGTGAAGCAGAAGAAGCCTGATAGGCATGGGTGGCAGAAACGGAGTATTTACTAAGAATGAAATGCACTGGAGGAGAAGGAACCACTGGGGTTATACAGTCAAAAGAAGTGGGCAAAGGGAGAAGAGGGGGCCAAGGGGCACAACAGAGTTCTTCTAGGGCAAGGAGAGACAGGACATCTGTTTTGTGCTACTGCCGTTAGTAAGTCACATAAAACGTGGATCTTCTGAGCTCAGTCTGAGAGACACTTCTCTTGTGCTTGTTGTGGCAGTTCTGAAGCTACTGAAGATGGCCACAGGCATGCGAGCACTGCTGGATACAGTTGTTCAAGCCCTGCCACAGGTAAAACAGACCAGCTGCCCCAAAGATTCTTCTTTTATCATGGAATAGTTTGGGTTGGAAGGGACCTTTAAAGGTTATCTAGTCCAGCCCCACCGCCATGCATCCTTTTTCCAAAGGGTTGATTCTTGTGGAGTCTCAGAGGTGGTGTCTACTGTGCTGTGCAGGCAACTGCCTGAAGGTCATGTCCAAGTTTTCATCGGGGTACAGCCCTCCTCAGATAGATGTTGTCCAGGTTGCCATGTCAGTCACGGGGGTACAGCTCGCCTTACGTCTGTTCTCCAGTGGGTGAATGAAATAAGGCTTGATTCCTGGATAAGGGCAGAATTCTTCCCATCACATCTAGCTAGTGTCTAACTGCTTGTGGCCAGTCCCCAGCTCCTCTCTCCCCTCTCCATAAGAAGGGAAGAGTGACTGGCAGCCATTTCAGGAGCAAAGGAGGTCTTTGCATGTCTGCCCTTCTCAGTCTTCCCGGCATGTGCCCCCATTTCCCCCCTCTCTTTCATTCACATTCCCATCACTCCGTTCCTTAGCCAGTGCCTCCCCCTTCCTACTTTCTTTTCTTCCTTTCTCCTCTTGGATCCCTTTGTGTTTCTGAGCCTCTCGTGTATGAGAAGCAGTGACGCGCTCTGTTGTGGCTCACACAGCCGGCAGTTAAGTGTCTACTGCAAGACAGCTAGACAGAAGGATTTCATGAGCTGTGAGCGGCAGCTGTTCCTAAATGAGATGCTGACACGGTGCTTTACACAAGCTTCAAGCCCACTGCAAGGATCCTCCGTGATGGATGAACAGCCAGGGAGACTGGTCCCCTTCCTTTTGGATCCTCGAGAGGGAATTGTTAAGCAAGGAGTAATGGCACCAAGTGGCTCTACTGATCATACATCCGACCATTCCCCTGGCAGGCCCTGAGCAGGCAGATATCCTGCATGATATCAAAATGCACAGGCATTTGTCAGTTGATTTATCAACTAATGTGCCAGTCTGAGTGAGTGAAGCAGAGCTGAGAATCAATCTGAAAACAGCAGGAGTAGTTACCCAAGGAATTTACTTCTGATGTTGGTAACAATAAAAGTCAATCTGAATCTCATGGGACAAAAGAGAGGGGGAAACACTCTGATCTTTTATGGATCCTGAGTGCGCTCTGATCTCCTATGCTTTTTATTAAACAATAATAATTTGTGGTTTTGTCTAATGATAATAATTATATAATTCATATGTAGGATATAATGATAACATCATCTGGGATAGTTGGGGGCTGAGATACATTGGACAATGGGAGAAACAGGAGATTAAGCATGTTCTTATAGCAGGCAGCTTTGGGCCAGTAATGTTTATTAGTTCTGGCTCTGCTGCTCCAGTCTGGCTCAGTGCAGCTTCTTTGCACCTTGCTCTTTTCTGTTCCAGGAGCCACAACAGCTGATTTTTCTCAGGGGAGGATCTGTAACAGAGCAGGTCTCCAGATCCAACATCTGTATGTCTATGGCATGTTATTCTGCAACCCAGATACATACAGCACACAGATATTAAGAACTGGCTGAAGCAGTATCCAGAAGCCCTCAGTAAGAGGACTGTGCAGTATATTTGCACTTAAGTGGTGATGCTCAACTTTGTCCAGGTTTGAGGACCCTCAAAATATAAATAATAAATAGGAGAGGAGGGAATGTTCATATCCTTGTCATGTAGATGGAGAAACTCAGTCATCAGGCAGTGAGGTGTTTTGCTCAGTATAGCAAAGTCAAGCCTCTGAGCCCTGCTGTCTGGTCCCAGCCACAAACCACGTGTATATTCTTCCATACTTTATAAATTCTGGCTTTTGTCTCTCACATTCACCTACAGCTCCTTTGCTAACCAAGATGATTAAGTCCATGGGACCTGATGAATTCCACCCACGGGTCCTGAGGGAGCTGGCGGACAAAATTGCTAAGCCGCTTTCCATCATATTTGAGAAATTGTGGCAATCTGGTGAAGTTCCCGCTGACTGGAAAAAGGGGAACATAACCCCAATATTCAAAAAAGGAAAAAAGATCCAGGGAACTATAGGCCAGTCAGCCTCACCTCTGTGCCTGGCAAGATCATGGAGCAGATCCTCCTGGAATCTCTGCTAAGGCACATGGAAAATGAAGAGGTGATTGGAGACAGCCAGCATGGCTTCACCAAGGGCAAATCGTGCCTGACAAATTTGGTGGCCTTTTACAGTACTGCCACAGGCTTGGTGGACAAGGGCAGAGCAACAGACATCATCTACCTGGACTTATGCAAAGCGTTTGACACTGTCCCGCACGACATCCTGGTCTCAAAATTGGAAAGACATGGGTTCGATGGATGGACCACTCGGTGGATCAGGAACTGGCTGAATGGCCGCACTCAAAGGGTTGTGGTCAATGGTTCAATGTCCAATTGGCGACCAGTGACGAGTGGAGTTCCTCAGGGGTCGGTACTGGGACCAGCGCTGTTCAACATCTTTGTCGGAGACATGGACAGTGGGATAGAGTGCACCTTCAGCAAGTTTGCCGACGACACCAAGCTCAGTGGCGTGGTCGATAGGCTGGAGGGAAGGGATGCCATCCAGAGGGACCTGGACAGGCTTGAGAGGTGGGCTCGTGCAAATCGCACGAAGTTTAACTGGGCTAAGTGCAGGGTCCTGCACCTGGGACGTGGCAATCCCAGGCACAAATACAGGTTGGGCGGAGAATGGCTGGAGAGCAGCCCTGAGGAGAAGGACTTGGAAGTACTCGTGGATGAGAAGCTCAACATGAGCCAGCAGTGCGCACTGGCAGCCCAGAAAGCCAACCGCATCCTGGGCTGCATCAAGAGAAGTGTGGCCAGCAGGTCACGGGAGGTGATTCTACCCCTCTACTCTGTGCTCGTGAGACCCCACCTGGAATACTGTGTCCAGCTTTGGAGTCCTCAAGACAGGAAGGACATACACCTGTTGGAACGGGTCCAGCGGAGGGCCACGAAGATGATCAGAGGGATGGAGCACCTCTCCTATGAAGACAGGAGAGAGCTGGGGTTGTTGAGCCTGGAGAAGAGAAGGCTCCGGGGAGACCTCATAGCAGCCTTCCAATATCTGAAGGGAGTCTACAGGAGAGCCGGAGAGGGACTCTTTGTCAGGAGATGTAGTGACAAGACAGGGGTAATGGTTTTAAATTAGAAGAGGGGAGATTTAGATTAGATATTAGGAGGAAATTCTTTACTGTGAGGGTGGTGAGGCACTGGAACAAGTTGCCCAGGGAGGTTGTGGATGCCCCATCGCTGGAAGTGTTTAAGGCCAGGCTGGATGGGGCTTTGAGAAACCTGCTCTAGTGGAGGTGTCCCTGCCCATGGCAAGGGGGTTGGAACTCGATGATCTTTAAGGTCCCTTCCAACTCTAACCATTCTATGATTCTATGATAGGTCAGGTCTTTTGGAGGTCATTAATATCTGCCACAAACCCCTTGCGAGCAGGTGTCTAAAGGTCTGGCCTCCAGGTATTCCCTGGAAGGTCATGCCAAGCAGTGCTTAATCCTTGCAGCATCAAGGCCTATCATCATTCCACTTCCTATTGATTGACTTTTGCTTCTTTCTATAACAGGTTGTCTTTGTTCAATAAAGTTATAGAACAGAGGGATCAAAAATCACTTCATAGTTAAAGTTGTGTAAAAATCTGCACTTAAAGCACGGCTAAAATCCCTCAGTTTCACTGTTAAAAGATTGAATTCAGTCTCCATATTTTATACACTGAGTCTTCAGGGGACAATTGAATTATCTGTAATATTATTCTCCAAGATTTATTGGCTTTGCCAAAAGAAGCAGTTTAAAATAAGCTGTCCTTTCCCTTGTGCTTTTTCCTCCTCTCGACCTTTCTCTTCATGTTCCTAGAGCACAGACTCACATCAGGGATTTTGGCTTGCTAATGGCATATAAGGCATCTCCAGTTGTCCTGTTTGAATTCCCTTCCTGTCTTTGTTATACTGCAACAATTCTTAATAGTGAATAGAGCTTTAATTTTAAAGAGCCCTTTGGAATTTTAGGCCTTATCTAAGTTTTAATAACTTCTTTTTCTTAAGGCCCTGTAGATACAGACCCAGAGGTGTGTGTTCAGAGCATTTACTATGGTGTCCAATTTAGTCATCAGAAATAATTCCTTCCACAGAGTGTGTAGGGAGCCAGGATCTGGCAGCCCAGTAGAGTGGGTGGGCTGAATCATTCATTTTTCTCCTGAATTTGGATGGCACAGCAATTGCAATGACTAAATTAGACTCCTGAAGTGGATGTCCCTAACAAAGGCCCAGTGACCACGTGCATTCAGACCAGACACTGTTCAATTTTTTCAAAAACACCCATATACCAGTTTGTCCTTAACTTTTTCCCCGCCTTCTCTTGCTCCACTAACAGTGTGTTAACCGTTACTAGCATTTTCTGTAACTGTCCAGCCTACCTCTTCCAAAGCCCTCTCCTGCTCCTCACATATAACCTGGCTGCCCCACATGCTGGCAGACAGAAGATTGAGAGGCAAGCAGTCATTTGTAGAGTGAGGACTTGTGGCAGTGCCCGTGTTGCTGGTGGCACTACTGCCTTTGTGCACCATGAAGCAGCAATCCTTGTATTGGGGGGTTTCCAGACAGCTGCTGGAGGCCCAGAAATCGGACTTTGACCTGTTATTCGTGAGATGCAAAGGAAGCTCTCTTTGTCCTCTTGGCTCCTTCGTAGTCTCCTCTTCTCTCTTCTCCTCTCCACATATTTGAAGAGCGCCTCTTTACCCTTCTTCCTTCCAGCCTGCCTACTCCCTCCACAAGACCTGTTGTAGCCTCCACATATGGCTGGTGCTTTGCCCCACCATGCTCTGCCTGGTTCATGCAGGAGCTGCTATACCTGTGTCTCTGTCTTTTTGGAGCGCTGCTATTGCACTCTTCACATGACCTTCAGGGGACTTGGGCAGTTTGGTGGAGCATGTAGCACTGCAGTATGTGTGTCTATGCTGTAATCCATAGCTTGTCCTTCACCCAGCCAAAATGGCTTCACCTTTGGTGCCCCTGCTCCCATGTGCTTGTCTTCACCTGGCCCTGACACTGCACATTTCAGTCAGCCCTGGCCAGAGCTTGTCCCGGAGTGGAGGAAACTTGGAAAAGAGCATCCTTCAAGTCCTGTTGCAACTGGTGCTATCACTAGTGATTTCCCAAGTGCTGAGCAATTGTTTGGTTGCATTTGTACACTGGGAACTTGCTGCTGTTCTCTTCAGGCTTTGAAAGACAGAAACACTTGCCTGTACAGATGAAATGGGCTTTGGGGTAGGCTAACCATGCTGTTTGCTTTCAGGTTGGAAACCTTGGACTGCTTTTCATGCTCCTCTTTTTCATCTACGCTGCTCTAGGAGTGGAGCTCTTTGGAAAACTGGGTAAGTCTCAAAAAGACCATGCTCCAGTGTGAGCTACAGACCTGCTGGGAAGCCGAGAATAAGTACTCATCAGTACTTATTCAATAAAGGGACTGAATTACTCGGTGGCCTTTATTCTCCCTTATGTGTAATTGATATAAGAGGAATTTCCCTCTAAATTGTTATTGTCCTAACAGACTAACAAAATAAAAGCAGTGTCTTGTTTCCCTTTCATTCTTAAACTTTTACTTTTTCTGCACTGCCTACATTGATATTGCCTTCAAGATTACAGGAAAAACTCAAGGAAGGCTTGTTTATGTCTCTTGCCGTGGAATATTAATCAAGAAGAAGGGCAGCACAATGACACATTGGGAGGATTCCCCTGGTCAATGAGTTACACTGCCTGACATCCCGGGTCTGGGCCATCGGGGATTTTTCTGTATTGCTTGGCAACAGCCAACTGTTGGGCAGGGTGCTGAGGCCATTACCTGAGGTCTCCAGGCTGTGAGAAGCCTGAAGTCCCCTTCCCCACTTCCTGCTGTTGATCTCAGGGTCGGCAGTGTGTCCTCCACTGATAGCTGTGATCCCTTTCCTTTCAGTATGTAATGATGAGAACCCCTGTGAGGGCATGAGCCGCCATGCCACCTTTGAGAACTTTGGGATGGCCTTCCTCACGCTCTTCCAGGTGTCCACGGGCGACAACTGGAATGGGATAATGAAGGTAACTGGGCCTCAGGGGCGTGGATGTCCTTATTGTGGGGAAGGAGAAATTCTGATGTGTGCTATGTTCAGCAGTGCTTGGGCTAGAAAAGGGGCGGAACGCAAGAGCTGAATTGCTAGATAAGGTTCCTGCTTGCGCCAAAATCTCGCTCCCCACCACGGTAACTCAGACCTTGGGCTCATCTAGTCCTACAGACACATGGCTGAGAAAAATGTAAATTGTCCTTGAGAGGAACAAGAAGACTGTCCAGGCTAAAAGGGAATATCCACTGTCATAAGGCCTATTATCAAAGCTGAATATGGGTGCATTGGACATGGCACCCATCTGCAGAGGTACCATGGCAATGAAAAATAAATACTTACCTCCTTCAAAGGACAGAGAGAGAGGAAAGTTCTTTGAACACGTGGTACTTTTGAGTCCGAATGGGAGAAGGCAGTACCAGACTGCTCAGTTTTGTTCTTGCTCACGTGTGTGGCTACAATGGCAGCAACACGTGATGGTCTGGAAGTAGTTTGCTCTGTACACCTTTGGACATACTTGCTCTGAAGCAGAGAGTACATGATTAGATAGTGTCCTTGATTTTTTGAGGACCTCATAATCCCAGAGGGTGTGGGGTGATAAAAAGGTTTGCTCTGTTCTTTCTGTTGACATCAGTGTTTTTTGACAGAAAGAGCAGCCAAGCTTATATTCTTACTTTAGTCCTTCCTTCCTTCCATCGTTCCCTCTCAAACCCAACTTCCCCTCAAGGATACCTTGCGTGACTGCAGCCACGATGACCGGAGCTGCCTCAGCAACCTGCAGTTCATCTCCCCACTGTACTTTGTCAGCTTTGTGCTCACAGCCCAGTTTGTCCTCATCAATGTGGTGGTAGCTGTGCTCATGAAACATCTTGACGACAGCAACAAGGAGGCCCAGGAGGATGCAGAGATGGATGCTGAGATTGAGCTGGAAATTGCACATGGGCTGTGCTCCCGCAAGTCAGGCTCCCCAAATTCAGGACAGGGAAAAGGAGCAGGAACAGGAGGAGGTGGTGGGAGAGCAGATCCTGAAGGACGTCTATGCATGAGATGTTACTCTCCAGCACAGGTGAGTACACTTTCGAGCTTACCAACCAGACTGCAGCAAGTAGCTGTGGGGAGAAGCTGGGCAGCCTAGAAGAGCTTAGCAGTAGCAGATAGACTCTTCCACCTCAGGGTGAGAGGTTTGCTTTCAGCGGTAGACTTTTGAGTTGGTAGCATTGTGTGGGGACAAGGATATGACAGCAGTGGGTCCTCTTCATTGTCATCACGGTGTAGGAACCTGAGTGCCAGCAGAAGAAGGATGAAGCAGATCAGCTTAGAGGTGTGTTAGGGGCAAATTTGAGAGGGAAGCTCAGGAGAAGAGAGGAGGGGAAATAATAGACCAAGAGTGAGGCACTCCAGCAGAGCTGGAAAGGAGGTGTGAGCAGTGCTGTGGTGCACTGACAGTGAATGAAGACAATCCTTCCTTCTTTTTTTTCTTTTTTTTTTTTTTCATTGAACTCTGGCACCCTTACACACTCTAAGGAGCAAGTGCTCCCCCAGTGACCTTGTGCAGGTACCTGCAGAACAAGGTGCTGCTCCAGATGAGTCAGGGTGGAGAACCCAGCCCCAAATTCACATGAAACTTGGAAGCAAAAAAACTCAGCATTCTTAAAATGATCTCTCCCATCCTCCCCCCTTTCTTGTCCCCTAGGAGAACTTATGGCTGGACAGTGTCTCTTTAATTATTAAGGACTCCTTCGACGGGGAGTTAATGATCATCGATAACCTATCGGGCTCCGTCTTCCATCATTACTCCTCGCCGGCCATGTGCGAGAAGTGTAACCATGACAAGCAAGAGGTAACCTGCGTACGAGGATGCGTGAGGGGACTCCCCCCCAAGACCTGCACACCCACATACACATGCCCTCAGGTTGTCCGATGTGTGCTCCTGGTTGTAGATTGCGTAGACAGAGAGCTCATTGACCTGTGTTTGACATCTGTCATGAACTGCTGATACTGCCTCTAGTACAGGCCTGCCCTCCTTAGCCACTGCTGGGGGATGTTTGAGGTGGTGGAAAGGTGAGATGTGCCAGGACACAGGTCAGGAAGGACTGAATGAGCTGTAGAGAAATGACTACGAAGGTGTCCTGGCAGCTCTTGTGTTCAATTCTGCAAGAAAAGCAGAGGTTCAAGCTCATGTTGTACAGAGGACTCAAAGGATCTCACCCCAATAATAGCATTCAGGGGCAGTTCAGTGGGAGATTTAAGCATGTGTTTTGTTTTCATTTTAAGCACGTGCTTGCTTATTCCCTGTTGAGGTTGATGAATTAAGCACATGCTTAAATGCCTTGTTGAATAGAGTTACCGTCTGTGAGCAAGGATTGGTTTGTGGTGAAAAATAGTTAGTTTGAGCAAAACCTAAATAAAAATAGGCCCACTGAGGAAGTTTGAGAGTCTCTTTTCTGATGTAGAACCTGTTAGCTGACAAATAGGTTGTTGCCAAGAGCAGGACACCAAATGGCTTAGAGTTGTGCTTCTAAAGTTAGATGCTTTAGAAAACTGCTTCCTAAGCAATTAGTCTTTTCAGGTTGTGAAACTGCAGGAGCAAAGTAGTCTGGGATAAGTTAGATGAGTAGCAGGAATAATTTTGTTTCTGAAATAATTTTATTGTTTTTAAGTGCTATGATTATGCTCAGACTTGTAACAGTAGCGTGGCTCATCTGACAGTACATCAGTGGCAATCTCCACCATCTCCTTCTCCATAACTAACTTGTTATGTTGGTGTTGCTTATAAAGAAACAAGGAAACTTGGGAAGAGAGTTCTCATTGGCAGATTGCTCTATCCATGTTTGAAGAAAACAATATTTTATTTGGCTTCAGATGCCTAGTTTTGATACTCTAATTTTTTTAAGTCTTTCAGCTATCTGCTTGTCCCCATAGCTTCCCTTTGAAAGTATCAAAACGCAAACATTGCTGTAGTTTATCAGTATTGCAGCACTTCACAAATGGATGCTGCATTAATGCAGCCAAATAACTAGTTTTCAATTAACTGCAACTTCCACTGCTTTACATAAGTCCTTATATTCAGTAGTTGGTGCTCAGTCTTCTCAGAAAATCAGGTCTTCTACAGCATTCCAGAATGATTTCCCCAAAATTAAGTCAGTTTGCAGCTACTTTGCTGCATTTGAAAACCTTCCAGATAGTCTTCAGTATCCTGCCCAGGAGTAAAGACAACAACAAATTTTCTTACCTTCCCAACAAGGAAACTAGACTGCAAAATTTTCAAGTGCAACCCACAGCAGAGTTTAACAGAATAATCACAACCAAAGAATTATTCTTAGATCATATTTTCTAACGGCTGCTATAGAACCATAAATTATTTTTCAAAATTGATATTTCAAGACATCTAAAATGTGGAATTGAAAAGAAATGATCTGTATCTGCAGGAATAACTTTAGTAGTAAAATGTAGATATTTTATTTCTGATCCTATGAATCAAAACTACAGCTCAGGATTTTAAGTCACGGTTGATCATGACCTTCTCTTCATATTTCATAGTACAAAAAACATTGAGGTGATTTCAACAGGAAATTACTACATCGAGTCACAGCTAGGTTTGATCCCAGCACTAACACCAGCAATGCACACGGTCGTTAAATTGGAGTGTACTCTGATACATCAACATACACAAATGTGCATTGTACACACAGAGTTGTACCATCTCAGAAGTAACTGACAGCGAGTTATATGGGCAAAACAGTTTTTATCTAGTCCTATTCAATACATGTGTTAAAAAAAAAAAAAAATTCATATGCTTCCTGCCCACCAAATCACCCTTAACTCTGCCCCTGTGACGAAAATCACATATTAGCCAAAAATGTTCACTCCCATTTCTCTGTAGTTTAATCTGTCAAGATGCTGAGCACAGTGGATGGACACAACACTTAAACGTATGCTTAAAGATATTAATATGTGCTAAGCTTTTTATTGCATTGAGTAGAAGTGCTCAGCGCCTTTCCCAGTTATGCTGCTAGCATCTTATTTTCAAACCAATTATTTGTACAATTAAGGATTTTTGTAATTGTGGCTCTTTTGTATCTGCAACTAGTAATTTTCTAAGGGATGTGTGTGCATGGTTCAGAAGTCCCTGGCAGCTTTCATGAATTGCACTCCGAATTCTGCCCCCACTGCAATTTTTAAAATTTTTTGTTCCACATCTTTAGTCAGAAGATTTTTAAATATTCCACAGCAGGGGAAGCAATAAGAACAAACCATCTTTTTTTCATACCACTAATGTCTTCTCTTGTCATCGGTATCCTTTCACTCTTAGGCTGGTTGACAGTTAGACATCTGTGTATTGGTGGCTGATAGCGTGTTTAGCCAGTGGTGGAGTTTGCCAGTTAGCAGCGGAGAACCGTGTTTCCACACACGCAATTTATCTGTTCATGACTTTGTTGATTACGTTTTTTATGTAGAACCCAGGGTGGCCAGAATTTGTGAGCAAGCAGTTCAGTGAAGAACAGACTATTCCGGCTTTTGTTGAAACCCTTTTTTTATGGATGGAGAAGGTAGTTGCAGATGTTATCACATTTCACGCTGGTGTCTACAAGCACAGCTGTAAGGCTGTTCTGGTATAACAAGCACTTAGGCGAGTAATGGATGAGTATGCACATTAAGTAGGACTGAATGAAGACTCTCTTTCTCTCCACAAGTAGCTGCTGACTGGTGGCTGTGTAGCGTGCTTGACATAACTTCATTGTGGGTTCTCTGGTGCATCCATGCTCTGAGCAGTAGATGTTGGTTTTGGGATCTCTTCATCGTTGAATGGCACCATGTTCCTGTGTCAGAATAATATCCCAAATAAGGATGTCATTTGTGCCCTTTATTTAAATCCAGCTCTGGTTTTCCATCCTGTTTATTCAAAGTGCATCATCCCTTGGATGGAGACCTCTTCCAGTCTCTGGCACAGGCACAAGCCACTAAACTCCCAGCTCGAAGGAGTCATCTCTCCAAATGTTCCACCTACTCTTATAGCACAAAAGCTGTACCCACCTCTTGCAAACACAAACACAGGGGAGGACAAAATAATTGGCCAGGAAGCAAGTTGTCCTGACTGAAACAACCCAGAATATAGCTCTCAAGAGTCAGGTGCTGGTGGTGGGAATGGGTGGGACTCTAGAGACCAGCCAAGCACAGGAGGGTTGCTTAGTCTACTAGGAAAAGGAGATGCTTTTCAGGTATTATAGGAGACAGATGTCAGGCAGAGGGGAATTGAAAGTTTGGAGGAAAGAGGATGGGGAGGGGTATATGTGGTATGAAACAGGCCAAAAGATGAGGCAAGGTCAGGCATGGGACTGGAGCAGAGCTGAGGTTCAAGGATGAGAAAGATGCAGTGGTCAGACCTGGTTTCAGAAAGCAAGAGAGCACAAGTAGGAGTGGGCAGGAGGGGTGAGTTTAGGGATGGAGACCAGGATGGGAGATGGTGTTACCTGAAGTCTTGGGTAGGATAGAGGTGAAGGGAGAGGGAAGACAGAGGGAAGTTGGAAGGAAACAGGGTTTCAGTGATGAAGGTAAGAGAATATGAAAAGCATGATACTGGCATGGACTGCAAGAGGCATGGCTATCCCTGGAATGAAAGCACCTTCATGTTTAAGCAGGGCTGTCTGTGATGCCTTCAGAGAGAGGGGTCCCACTCCTCATCCCTCAGCAGAGCAGACTGCCTTGTCTCTGGCCTGAGGGAGCCCTCTCCCTGCCTGGCTTTACTTGCAGGCCTTGTGCCAGCTGTATTGCTGGGACAGATTCAGGACTCCTTCCTCCAATTCTGGCACTAGAGGCGCATGGACTGGCGGTGGGCTGCTTGCAGATCACGTGTTCAACCTTCTTTAAAGAGTGGATTCTCCTGCCCAGCCCAACTCTGGGTTAGGCAGCACCTGATGTATCCAAGGAATATAACTTAAAATTGATCTCAGGTCTACAGGCTCTCACTTATCTACCATAAACAGTGTGACTGCTTGAAATGTGGATGCCAGGCATGACCTGTGACAGCTCCTTTCCCTTCCTGCAGGTCCAGCTGGCCGAAATGGAAGCATTATCCCTCAACTCAGACAAGTCCTCTTCCGTCCTTCTAGGAGATGAGTCAGACAATCGCAGCACCTCTCAGCTGAGTCCTAAGGAGATCAAGGTTAGCCCCAGGCGGTCATAGGCATGTTGCACCATGCACTGTATTTCTGCCCCTGCTCATTTGAAGTGCTCTGTATTTATGCAAGTGTCCCTGCTGAGGAATATAAATTCTGGTCACTTTTTGAGAGCCTCTCCATAGAGACACATCACGGAGAAGGATTTGATGAGAAAAAAGGGATGTATATTTTTGAAAGTTCTCTTCACTACTGTCAGTAACTTCCTCGGAATGAGGAAGGATTTGGACTGGAAACTTGAGCATCTCTTAGCTAGCCTGAAGGTATCTTCAGAATCAGCCCTTCTTGAGGCTTTGACAAATCTGCTCTGTCATCTGCCATTAAATTTCACAAAGCTTTGTCCTCATTAATTTTTTTCTAGCAGGATGGCCAAGACAGCCCTGACTCCAATGGGGTAGGCGATCTGGGGGAATGCCTGCTCCCAATGTCCAGTGCGGATGGCTCTACAAACCCAGACAGTTACCTGTGTGAAATGGAGAAAACTCCTTTCAACTCAGTCCAGTCTTGGCTAAAGCATGAAAGTACCAAAGGTGAGCATGGCTTTCATCATTCTCCAGGTCTGCTGAATCAACCAGGTCAGTTGGTTCAGCTCATCTGCCTTTCTCCTGAGTCCCTCCTGCCTGGAATGCAGTTAATATGATGTGGGGTTTCACTAATCAAGTATTAGCTTTCAGTTTGCCAGTCCTCAGAAACAGGGTGAAGACCAGTTCTTTTGCTGCTAGATCTTATATCCTCCCTCAGACTTGCCTACATGAAGTATCGTGAGAGCTGATTCCCGTTCATAGTAGTGCACCCATGCACGATCAAGAAGAGCTGGGGACAGACTCCCCTGACATGCCAGCTGGATGAACTGTGCTCGCTTGGCACAGTAAAACATTGCTTCCCCCTCAGGTACAGGTTCAGGGAACACATAATACATGTCTGCCATTGGTGGAAGTGCTCCAGTTCTACTCTTAGAGCACACTGTGGCCTCCTGTGGTCCCCAGGTTTCCCAAACCACCAGTTTATTTGTCTCCCTTCATCCCTTGCCTTGCAGGATCTGGGATAAAAGTCCTCTGGCAGTGATATGTAGTTGAATCCAGGCCTTATAGCTCAGCATTTCTCTGCGAGAGCAGCAACGGGAGAGGCAAGCTGGGCTGGTGCTTTATGGCTCTGAGACGTGTTACATCTTCCAGGTCTGGTGCAGGTTTTGGTTCTTGTGTAGAAAATGGGACCCATAGACTAGACTAGACCCATACACTAGACTGAGGTTTATTCACCAGGAGCGTGTGTTGTTAAATATCCTCCATACCACTGGACTTGCAGGACCCTGGGTGTAAGAGCACCAAAGGCACCACATCGAATCAGAGGACTCTTCAACATATTTTTTTTTTCTGTTTCTGTTCTCCTCCCCATTTCTTTTGGTGCTTTGTCAGCCCCTCCCAGCCCTTTCTCTCCAGGTGCGGCTTGCCCTCTGTTACCTGTACCAGCAGAATTTTTCCACCCAGCCATCTCTGCCACCCAGACAGGGCCTGAGAAGGATTCGTGTCCACGCAACCTTCCTAAGATCTCTCTGCAAGGCTCATGGGCATCATTGAGATCTCCGAGTGTGAACTGTTCTCTTCTTCATCAGGTGAGGCTCCCCCCGCTTCCCTCTACTAAGAAAACTTGATCTTCACATCACATCCAAACAGAGGGGGATGAATGGGGAGGAGGGCAGAGGAAGGAGAGAGGCAGCTGTGGTCACGGGTTGGGTCAACTGGATCTAACCTGTTGGAGGAGCACAGTGGACTTCAGAGTACAGGAGAGCTGGGGAGGAGAGAGGGTTGTATAGCAAAGGGGTGTTACAGAATCACAGAATCTTCTTGGTTGGAAGGGACCTTTGAGATCATTGAGTCCAACCACAACAACAACAACAAAAAAAACCAAACCAAAAACCAACCAACCAAACAAAAACCAAACACCAAAACCAAAACAAAACCAAAAAAACCACACAAAACAAACACTCACAACCACACACCACACCCACCCACAAACAGACACAAACCAACAATCTCGGGCACTAGAGCATGCCCTGAAGTGCCATGTCTACACGTTTCTTAAATACCTCCAGGGATGGTGACTCCACCACCTCCCTGGGCAGGCTGTTCCAGTGCCTGACCACTCTCTCAGTAAAGTCATTCTTCCTAATATCTAATCTAAACCTCCCCTGCTGCAACTTGAGACCATTTCCTCTGGTCCTGTCATTATTCACTTGGGAGAAGAGGCCAACACACACCTCTCTACAACCTCCTTTCAGGTAGTTGTAGAGGGCAATGAGGTCCCCCCTCAGCCTCCTCTTCTCCAAACTAAACATGCCCAGTTCCCTCAGCCTCTCCTCATATGACTTGTTCTCCAGACCCCTCACCAGCTTGGTGGCTCTCCTCTGGACATGCTCCAGCAGCTCAATGTCCTTCCTGTAGTGAGGGTCCCAGAACTGAACACAGTACTCAAGGTGAGGCTTCACCAGTGCCCAATACAGAGGCCCGATGACTTCCCTACTCCTGCTGGCCACGCTAGTCCTGATACGGGCCGGGATGCCGTTGGCCTTCTTTGCCACCTGGGCATGCTGCTGGCTCATGTTAAGCCGGCTGTCCACCAACACCCCCAGGTCCTTTTCTGCTGGGCAGCTCTCCAGCCACTCTTCCCCAAGCCTGTAGCATTGCCTGGGGTTGTTGTGACTGAAATGCAGGATCCGGCACTTGGCCTTATTAAACCTCATCCCATTGGCCTTGGCCCATTGATCCAACCTGTCCAGATCCCTCTGTAGAGCCTTCTGACCCTCAAGCAGATCAACACTCCCACCTAGTTTGGTGTCATCTGCAAACTTACTGAGGGTACACTCAATCCCCTTATCTAGATCATCAATAAAGATATTAAACAAGACTGGCCCCAAAACTGAGCCCTGAGGGACACCACTGGTGACTGGCCACCAACTAGATTTCATCCCATTAATTACAGCTCTCTGGGCACGGCCATCCAGCCAGTTTTTTACCTAGCGAAGCTCTCACCCCCTGAAAGCATATGCTCTTCTGCTTTGGATCAAAAACTAGTTTGACAGCTGCAGCTAGTCCCATATGAAGATGAAATCACGTCACCTTTTAGCTCACCCCTGGGTCCACTGCGCTGAGTGTGCTGCAGACACCTGCATGCACAGCAGCCGCAGTGTGAGCCAGGGGGACGGCAGCTGCGGAGGCACCTCAACACCTCTGAGCACCGTAACTCTGGAATCATGCACCTGCTTGGTTGGAACAGGCTTCTCCCCACCTACCTCCTCCACAGCCCTTTGTGCCACATCCACACACCGCATCCCTGAGCTTGCTGTTTTCCCCTGCCCACTTAACATCCCAGAAAGGTGCTATCTCTTTCTGAAAAGACAGCTATTTCTCACTAATGGAAGAGAAGAATAAAAGTGTTGAGGGAAGATCAAGTGTCCCTGAAGAGCAGAGGAGGCAGAGATGAAAGTCCAATAGAGATCCCTGTTATTATTCTTGGAAGATACTCCATGAACAATTCCTGTTTGAGGGGTACAGGGACACTCTATTCCAGACAAACTGAAAACTAAAAATAAAATCATATGTTATCCAGGTCTATGTGACAGACACTGTTGGCACAATACAAATGTGTATAAAATCACCAGGGATAAATTTAGCCTCGAGCTGAGGCCACTGAGTTGTTGCGGTGTTGAAACTTCTGGTATAAGTTTAGACATGAAGAGAAAGATCTCTGGAGCTGGTATACCACTGGGGCAAAAGTACTGAACTGTTGTAAAGGAGAAGTTGGTAGACTTCTGTTTATGTGATGCAGGCTATATTGAATAGCTATGGTTCAGGAGACTGCTCCCAGTCCTACATGTATCATTCCCAGTGCTGGTGATGATCTCACAGCGCGGACCAGGATCCTAGAGCAACTGAAATGCACATTAACTAACTGAGCCCTGACACAAGGAAATTAAGGCTGTTTCCTCTTCTTGCTGGAAGGGCACCCTGTCTTTCTGCCCTAAATACCATCGTTGCCACTAGTGCTGGTCAGAAGAACCACGAGGCCTCTTTTCCCACATATTGCTGATTTTTGAATGAGAGGAGGTCTGTGTACAGAGCCTGAGGTCCATGTACAGAAGTTCCCTGATTTCTGGCTAGGCGATGGTTTTGATGTGTCCACAGCCTGTGTGGCAGGTTCATAGGGAAGCCAAGAGTGGGGACCCACAGGGAACCTTGGCTCCACTGCCTCCTGGACCACCAGTGGGCAGGGACAGCCCAGCAGCAGGGGGGGCTACAGGGTTCACAGACCCAGCACCCCTTCCCTTTGCTGGGGCATTTCACATGGAAGATTCATCGTGGAGCAGAATGAAATCAGAGCTCAAAATATTGAAACCTTTCTTCCACCCCCAAGAAGGGAATCTCCTGGGCAAGCTGCATGGCTGGTGCTTTGTAGCATTGCTTGGGTGGTTTATAGCTGCCTTCCCCAGCAGAGGAGAGTGAGAGAGGAATTGGAGTTTTTCCCCTTTTTCTGTAATTGTGGTTTATTTTCACACCCCAAAGTACTCAGAAAAAGAAACAACCCAAAGAACCCAAAAACCTGCAAAGTCTCTTTCCCTCTGCCTATCTCCTTCCTGAGAACTGTGTTTTCACACTCCTGCTCCACAGGCCCCCGAGAGCGATACCTCGCTGGACAGCCGGAGCAGCAGCTCAGCGGGCAGCCTGCAGACCACGCTGGAGGACAGCCTCAACCTCAGCGACTCTCCCCAGTGCACCCTGGACCTTCCGGTTGCTCTGTGCCCCGTACCAGCTGCCGACAGCCAAAGACCCCTGGCAGCCCCCCTCTCCCCTGCCTCCCGCCGCCGGAGCCTGCGGGGCCGGGGGCTCTTCAGCCTACGAAGCATCCGTCGGCACCAGCGCAGCCACAGCAGCGGTGGGAGCACCAGCCCCGGCTGCACCCACCACGATTCCATGGACCCCTCGGACGAGGAGGGGGCAGGCAGCAGCCTGCGGGGGGGCGGCAACAACAGCGAGCCCTCCGAGACACTCAGCAGCCTCTCACTGACCTCCCTCTTCTCGCCCCCGCCACCGGGGCTGACACTGGTGAAGAAGTGCAGCAGCACCAGCAGCCTCCACGCCAGCCCCTCACCCCGCCGCCCCACTGCCCACCACGCCAAGCCCTTCTACACCGTTGACCCCCGGGGCTTCCTCTCGATGCCCTCCTGGGTGACGGACTTCTGCAAGGACACTCCGTCGCCTGGGGAAGGAGAGGAGCCAGATGGCCCTGGCAGACTGGGGACAGGGGACCATGGCTCCCCGCTCCCATCTGAGCTGGAGCTGGGTGATGGAGTCAGCAAGAGGAACAGATGAGGGTCCCTGAGGCACAGGGAGGGGAGCGTTCAGCCGCCGGATGGGGAGCGTGTTTCACTGGCTTCTCCCCAGCAGCAATTCCAAAGGATTTGCGAGAAAAAGAACCAGGCAAACAAAAATTTATAAATATATATATATATATACATAAATATATATATATAGAATAAATACTCTGGTACCGTACCTCAGAGGCATGGGAGAGTGCAAGCAATACGGGAACAGTCCTGCCTGAGGGCAAGACCTGGACCATCACCGCAGAGACTATAGTGACAAGGAAAGGCCATGGGGCTGGGAGGGACGGGACCCTCCAGCCAGGTGACTGCCGTGTGGCAGCTGTTTAGTTATATACATATACATACATAGAGAGATCGATTTATTTATTTTTTTTACTGAGAGATTATGAATTTCAGAAAGTGCTAAGGAGGAACAAGGAAACGGGGGCTGACGGAGGTGCTACGCCAAACAAGGAGGGTGGGGGCGAAGGGAAGGGGGAAGCAAAGCGATCAGCAGGGGAAGGACTGGGGTTTGCCTTGCCTGTTTCTGGGAACTTCCTTATTGTCCATGCTTCCATTTCAAACATTAAAAATCGTGGGCCAGATCTCCAGGTCGAGCGTAAATCAGCAAAATACGATTGTGCGCTTCTGTTGGTGTAAAGCAGCAGAGCTCTGGCTTGAGGTGGATTCACGCTGATTTACAGCAGGTGGAAATCTGGCCCCGGCAGCAGGGAAAAGCAAACAGCCATGGAGCACAGGAAACGTTTTGAGGTGAAAAGCCTTGCTTTGAAGGGAATCTGTGAGCACAGCGGGCATACTCATGGGAGGAGGGGATGAAGGCTACATGGCATATTTTTGCTGCTGTTTGGTTGATTTTGTCTTTTTCATTTCCAAAGAAAGAACACTGCTGAGGGAAGAAAACTACAAAATATGTGGGGAAATTTGGAGTGGGAAAGGCAGAGTGGAAGGGAAGGGGGAGGTAAAAAGGGGAGAGGAAATTGAACTTTTCCCCCTTTCATTTGCAGTAATTGTGATACTTTATTTAGAAGCCCAAAGGTGCAAAAATCATCTCTAGAGAAACCTATCTGTTATTTTTGTATCTATAGCTATATATATATTAAAAGAAGACAAAAACCTAGAATTTAAAAAAAGGTAAATAAAAGCAAAGGGGGCTTCAACAACATGAAACGCAGTCGGTCCCCTGGCTGAGGGCTAACCCTGCTCCAAGTCCCAACAGGAAGACCCTACAAGAACATACTCAGCTCGCTGGCAGCTCTGCCACCTCTCCAGCATCACCTTCCTCCGCCAGAGTTTTCTTGCTTTGCATCAGTGTAGCTGGGAACCGGAGTCCTGCTCCGTGCCAACCACAGCCATGGAGAGCAGGGAATATTGGCCCATGTGTGTGTATGTGTGTGTGTGCATGCAAATGTAAGCGTGTTGTGTCCAAGCTAACTGGCTCACCAGCTGGAGAGATGGGGCAGAGGGGAGAAGGAGAACTGCAGTTCTCCTTGCCTTTGCCTTGCGGAGTGGGGAGGGCTGTGGTACAGAGGGCAAGGGCGGAACGACTCCTTGAACCATGACCCTGCCTCAGAATCTGGGATTTGATCCAGCAGATGTGATCCTTTCCTGGCGTGGTTGCAGCAAGGCCTCCAGAGGCTGCACCCCTCCTTGCCTTTCCAGCAGCACGACGGCACGTCTTTCCTTCCTGGCCAGGGCCAGCCTGGATATCCTCCTGCGGCAACTCCCAGGTTTCGTACCCTTCCCAGGTTTGCAGGTGGGTAGGAAAACTAGCCACCTGGGGAGCAGAAAAAATTTTGGATGTCACCTACCACCCCAGGAAATCTCCACTAAGGTGTGTCAGAGAAGATTGAGAGGGGTGGCAGGGAGAGAATAGCAGCCCAACGGAGACAGGGAGGTTTGGAGGCTGGTGCACTGCTCAGAGAAGGAGCAGGGCTCTCTGGGGGATTCCTGTCCCATTTTTTCCATCAGAGCAAGAGGGCCCTTGCAACCCTCAAGAAACTCTCCCAGCTGGCACATGAAGCATTGTGAAGTGGGCAGTACAAAACAGATGTTCTGGTTTTATTGTGACCTGTCTGATTTTTAAGCAGCTGCTGCATCTTACGAGCCGGGGCTGTAAACAGCAAGCGCATCAAATGGGACCAACAGCCAGGAAAAGGATAATTACTGAGTGGACTTGATTTATTTGCTGGAAAGAGTGTTTGCTGTGTTGCAAGCGTGCACGCTGACTACAGGGAGGTCAGGCCTGTGGGGAGAGGACAGGAGAGCCTGGGTCCTTGGCCTTGCAGAAAGGATGCTGATCCAGATTTATTAAAGCAATAATAAGGGTCTTTAAATGCCTTTTTTTGCACTGGTGGTTCTTTGGGTCAGTTGCCCCTGCCTGCTCTCCTGTGGGCAGAGAGAAGAGACAAGACACGTGGTTTCACATCCTCGGGGAAGGAGGGCAGTCAGGCCCCAAATGGCTGAACAACAAATTTGGGCTGCGCAAGACTTGGACTCAAACCCAGAGCTGCTTAGAAGCCAGAGGTAGGGCTTACCAAAAACCCCCAAACAGTTAAAACCCATACAAATCCCAGACAACTCAATGCAAAGTGTTTCCTGGAAGGTGGCCTTAAGGGGACTTAGAGGTGGGACACCAAGCTGTGCTGGCTGTTGTGTGGGCTGTGAAACATTTCGACTGAAGAATGGGAGAAAGGTCAGAGATCAGTGCAATGCTAGAAGCTATCCTGATATTTCGTCATGATAGAAGTAAGGCTGGTGCTTGGGATAGTTGGGAGGGGAGAAGGGCCAAAAGATGGTGGGAAAGATGGTGGTGGTGACCTCATGGGGTGACTTACAGCCCCTAGAATGGATGCTCTCAGCTTATTCTCGATTGTACCTGGAAGTGACTCACAAGGAAAAACTTCTTTGTTTCCCTCGTGGTTTGGGATTCATGACAGCCCTTTTGCTCTGCACGGTCTCCCCTTCGCCTCCCAGCAGGGTCATGCCACCGCTCCTGCCTCCCCACAAAAGGGCTTTCACCCTCCACCGTATGACTCGAGCAAAAGGCTTCTGGCTTAGGAAGGAAGTTGCCATGGAAACAGAAGACTAGGTTATCTTTAGAGAATATTTTGTCTCTCTCTTTTAATTATTTACTAACTGTTTGAAGAAGAAGGAGGAAACATCCATCCTTCCCAAAGAGGAATCAGAATACTAAAACCCAGCAAACGCCTTGTGTTTTTACTGGGGATTTCTGCGGCGGGGTAGGTTGTGCCATTTCTTCTGGCAAGAGATGCCTTTCCCAGCTATGCCTGGCTGTTCGTTGGCACCAGAAAAAACCTCTGTCATCACCCACCCACCTCCCAGACATCACCTGAGGGCAGCCAGGATTTGCCCAGGCATCTTTTCAGCCTCCCATACTCCCCACTTCCCACGGGGGAATATATCACAGGCAGATCCTGCCAGGAGAGACTTTGCTGTTGTCAGCCCGAGATCTCTCTGTTTTGTCCCCCTGCCACGTCACCCTTGTGCCCAGCTCTCCCCCATGTCTGCCACCAAAAGCAGACCCTTTGCCTGCTCGATGCTGAGCTCCTCCACGTGCTTGCACACCACTATGGTGTCCTGCTTCGGCTGCTGCTCCACCAAACTAGGTGGACTTAGTTCTTTTCGTCTTGGCTTGGCAGCCAGTTCCTTCACCTCTTCTCAACATTTTTTGTTTTCATTTTTCTAAGTCATCTCTGTACATCTTCCCCTCTCACTTTGGCCTCTGGGCACACCTGGTGTGGTTTATTGCAGCTGCAGAGAAGAACCTGTCCTGAGTGCTTCCCACCTTCTCTTGCACAGGAAATCCTCACCAGCTCCAACCTGCCCATGAAAAATGTACCCTTATTTAGTATTTCTCCTGAACCCAGAGACCCTATCTCAGCACTGACAAATGAACAAAGCATACTGCTAGGTTTACCTCTTCTCATGGCTTCTCCATTTTCATCTATCTTCTTTAGTACTACCAAAAGTTTCCTTACGAAATTAGACACATAGGAAATAATTGCCAGCATGACCATTGTTTTCTTTTATGAGAAGTCGGCAGTGTTGTGCATTTGGGGTAGTTTTTCTGGGTTTTGGTGGGGTTCTTTTGTGAGGCCAGGTTCTGTGAAGGACTGAACAACACCAGCTTTCTGTGAAATTAATACAAGTTGAGCAGGCCAGGGAACAGGAGGGGGAGAAGGAGGGCAAAATTGAAAGTGTCATTGAGCAGGCAAATAGTTTTTCAGACAAAATAAACTTAAAGCAGAAACCTTAGATGTCTTCAAGGAATTTTCTACTTTTCCTTTTGGCTGAGACCAAAATGATTCCTGCCAAAATGGCTCTCTTTGTGTCCAAAATGCCCCCACAGGGCATCACAGAGGTGGTGTGCCCTAGGTGACACCTGGTGACTGTCTCCTCAAGACACCAGGCCCCTTGGCCATCCCTCAGGGCACTGAAGATGGGCCTCCAGGCAGTGAGGTGCTGGCGAGGTGCCATGGGAGATGTGCCCTGCACACCCGCCATGCAACAAGAGCAAAAGGCGTCATAGCAGCGGCTCAGGAGCAATGATTTTAGCCAACATAACTAAAAACTCAACATTTGTTATGGAAGACGTGGAGGTAAGTGGCTTGGCTTTGCTTGTTCTCATCACAAGAATTTCACAGAGAGAAGGAAAATTAAACCCCACTGGTTTTCTGACTAGCCGTGATACAAAACACACAGCGCACCTTGTAGGAAGTGCTTGGTACTTTGCAAAGTCAAGCCCCTGGATTGACTTTGTTCAAGTTCAGTTTATCTGCATGTGATCTGACTTTCCAAATATTCCCTTCCCTGGTCTTCATGAATACTTTATTTTAAAAGATCTGCCTTCTCAGTTTTTTCCATGTTATTTTTGTTCCTTGCTAGGGATGGGCTTCCAGTAGGAACTCAGTATCTCAGTATCTTTGAACTATCATTCATTTCTTCCATCTCATTTAGACATATATGTTTCTTCTCTAGAACTTTTTCCTTCTCCTGCATATTACCAAGCCTGCTGTTTATTTCTGCTGAGATCCTGTCACACTTTGTGCGCGAACTGGCAATGTGATATTCAATATTTATGCCTCCTGACCACTTCCAGAGCAGACGTTCTCAATTTACAAGTAAAGAGCTCTCACCCCCACCAAAACCAGCATCCCAGCCTCCACTTTGCAGTATGCTTCTGCTTTTGCTCCAACAGTGGTCCCAGTAATAAGGGCTCTGCCCTTTCTCTTATGCCGGTGATAGGATTGCACAGGTGGACCTTATGGCTGGGTACATTCTCAGCGTCGCTTTGCATATCAGCAGAGCTGCTGAGCATCTTTCATGTTATGTGACATTAGTAGGAGCAGGGAGGACTCGGCACCTCACGAAGTCGCTTGCATTAGCAGTTGGGCTGTTGTCATGTAAGCCACAGCAGGCTCCAGCTCATGTTCCCCCTTTGCTGCACAGTGCTGCTGGGCACAGAGGAATACAAATCTTTATCCTTAGTTTTGTCTGTACTCACCGAAGTCAGCAGATACGGCTCTGTCTTTGTCTCATGGTCCACGGAGGAGATTGATAGAGTGGGAGAGGCACTGTTTTCCTGAGGACATTTTCCTGGAGACTGGAGTACTTTAACCCCTCTGGCTAACACTGTTTTAGCTGTCTCTTATTTCTGAAAACTTTGAAAAATGCTGTGGCTTGGGGTTTTTTTTGTTTCTGCTTGCCAGGCCAGGGTCGGTGCACACAGTGCAACACGCAAAACAACAGCAGCTCCTCCAGCAGCTCTTCCCCTCCCTTTCCTCCAGCTTATTCATCCTGGATGAAATTTTTGCACTGTAAGTTACCTGTTTGTGCTGACCACGGTGCGGTGGGATTTGCTGCCTGTCATTGCCCTGCTGCCACCTTTTTCTTTCTCTTTTTATCTTTCTTATGACTGCTGCTAAGGGAACAGCACTGTCCCTTCGCAGAGCCTGGCAGAGCATCTCCAAAAAGGGAGCTGGCAACCACTCAGCACAAGCAGGCAGGGCAGCCGCCCTGTCTTCAGTCAGAAACACCCATATGGGCTAAGATGCTGCTTCAAAACAAACCATCAGCAATACCACTGGCCACGCGGATGGCAATCCAAAGAGAAAATGTTTTCCAGTGAAACATCTTTAATGCAAGCTTTTGCTCTTAAACTGCAAAGTGCCTCCTTAGGAGAAGGTCCCTTCCAACCAAGAAGATTCTGTGATTCTGTGAGAGAGCTACCCACCCACACACAGGGAGAAACATCATGCAAGAACCCAAGGTATGTGGTCCGCGCACAGGCAGGCATTTTTATCACTCTGCAAGTCCTTGGTATAAGCCTTGCTTTTGAGCTATCACACCTTTCGATGTGAAGTACCAGGTGGGCTTTCCTCTAAAACTACAACTGTAACCTATAGCTGCATCTAATGATTGCTGGGATGATAACAATGAAAGCAGATGACCACATTTATCTTTTCAATTACAACTTCACAAACACAGTTAATTTATGTTCCCATTTATGCATTTCTTCCCCCCCCTCCTTATCTGAGCCATATGAAGGGTTTGTTTCAAGATATGATCTACACACAGAAATACTACACACATTCTAGATAACAGATATTTCTAAGAAAGAGTCGAGTACAATGTGAATGGGGTGGCATGGTTAAAAGATCTGCTTTTGTGTCTATATTCCCTCTACATATATAAAACTGTCCCCCATACACTTATATTTCTTGCCACAGTCTTTAAAAATGACCTTCCATTGAATGTAGAGTTATAACATGTGAGAGTCTGTTAATCATCATTGGCCACTGATTAGTTTCTGCTCTTACAGTAAGCCCAGGCACAGGAAATAAATCAGGAAGAAAAAAACAAAAAAAGAATCCCCACAAAACAAGAACAACAAACAACATGGCATTGAATAAAAAAAAAAAAAACAGAGAGAGTATTCTGAAAATCCCTCAGTGTCTCCTCAATATTTATTCTCATGCTTCCGTAGTCACTGCTGCTTTGTGTGCATGTGTGTGTGTGAGTGTCTGTGCGTATATGTGGGCGTAGGCATGTACTTGTTTCAGGATGGCTGTCGTTTATAGCCAGATCTCCCACTAGTCTTGTTTTTCAAGTTAATATTAAAGCAATAAACAGCCCAAACTGCTGACGCAGGACAATGCTCACCAGTAGTCCCCGCAGCACTGATCAGGCAATGCCTGGGAAGCACCTCCATCACTGGCTGCAACGAGTTGCAGAGGTCTCTGCTCACCCCGGGGTGGAGAGCCCCAGGTCCCAGCCATGTGCTGTGGGCCTGGAGCAAGGGGCAACCTCAAAGCATCACGGCCTGAGGAGCCAGGCATGGCTCAGCTGCAACCCACATCAGCCATTGTGGCATGCTCACGGCTGCTGCTTGGGGGACCGGTACCCACAGGGCTGGAAATTAGGAGCAACAGGGCTGGCAGGGAGCTGTGGCAGACCACATGGTCAGGAATGCAGGGACCTGGGGCACCTGGAGCCACCACATGTGTATGTGTATGTGTGCATGTGCATGTCCTTGCACTGTGGGGGACTGCCAGGACCCTTCTTGCACTCTGTAAATCACTGGTCCGTCTGCAGTTCAGGACTCGAGCTGTGGCACAGGCTGAGTGGCCACTTCAGCATCAATTATTCTCTCAGGAACGCAATGAGGTCACGGGTCTTTGCCAAAACATGTTGAAATACTCTCCCTTTTGGGCATGGACATGCAGGTACCCCCACAAGGGAGGCCAGAGAAAGGTCAGCTCTCTGCGTGGCAGAAACCACCAGCATGCAGAGCCCTGGCTGGGGCAGGCAAGTATGGTGGGCACCCCTGTGCTGTTCAGGAATTCAGAGGGTTATTTATCATCCATCTGAACTTTACTCCTACATGAGTTCGCACAGGAAATGGAGACAGCGCTGACAGCCAGCAGGAACCATGAGCCCCCATCCCAGGCCCCGAAATCCTGGAGCCTCTTTGAAGTCTGATCCGTAACTTGGATTTTGCTTTCAATCCTGGTCACCTCCAATGTGGACATGGCTGAACAGCCCAACATCTCACAACAAAGAAGTGCCTGTGTGGCTGCCAGTTCTGTGACTGGAGTCAAGCCCAGGGCCGTGGATCCTGCTACAGAGTGATTCCTCCATGGCTCATCCATACTCCTGCCCAGTGACCACCACAGATGCAGAGCCATCGCCTCCGTCCCCGCAAACTCCAACACCCTGATCTGGTGGGACCCACCAGCAGGCTAAACCCTGGGGCTGGGGGTGCTGGTTCCATCCCAGCCTGGATGATAAACAGCTTTTCCTTTTGTGCTTGGATGGACACAGCATTTTAATGTTTATTTGTGTCCAACCAGGCAAAAATACAGCCTAGGTAACAAAGAGGTGAAAAGGCCTGAGGGGAATTTCCACTAACGATGGAGAAAGCTAGCTAAGGGTCTGGAAGAGGTGAAGATCTGACTCCTGGCTTGAGACAGGAATGATCCACCCAGAGGGACACCCCAAGGGTGCGGGTTTCTTCCCTCCAGCCACATGCTCAGTGCCTCTGCATTTTTCTGCTCTGTAAATACTGCAGGAATCAATGCAGCGGCTAATGTGGCACTTTTGACATTTGAGGGAGGATTATCTCAGAAGCGAGTGTATAAATCTGCTTCATCAAAAGTCCAGAGGCGGAAAGCAGATGCCAGCTTGCAGCCCCCAGCCTGCCAGGGGTCCCTGGTGGCAGCCCCGCGGGGTCAGGACCCACGTGTGCAGGAAGCCATGGGGCTGTTGCAGCACCCAATGGGTCTGAGCACACAGGTAGGGAGGGAAAGAGGCAGCCTGGCAGGTCGTGTTGTTTGCTTTGCGCTGGTGATGATGCAGTGGTATCATTTTCACGCTAAATGCTAATTTTCTGCTTTGCTGGCCTCAGAATCGCCTATATTCGTATCCTTCATTGCAGCAATTAAAGGGCTGGGTGCTCGAGTTGAGGCGCTCGCGATGAGTGCAATTTTAATCGGCGTGCGCGGCAGAGAAGGAGGAATGTGATTGCTTCCCTGTTGCTGTGGGAACACAGGAGAGCAGATCTATTCCCATGAGGGGCAGGAGAGCCCCTGCCACGGGATGCGTGTGTATTGGCTCCAGCCCAGTGCTGGAACTACTGCTTCTTCCACTTCTCCTTCTGGTCAGGAATTGCCATACAACTTCAGCAAAACATTGAAACAAATCACCTGCTCCCTGCCTTGTGTTCCTGCCCCTGGATACCACCCTCCAAGGTGCCGTGCACCGTGCAGAGGTCCCCAGCACGTTGCGGGACAGGCTGTCACTGGCATGTCCCTTCCGATGGGGAGGCAGGGCAGAGGGAGAGGACACAGTGCCATACTGCACAGATGTGATTTCCAGGCGTGCCTGTAGGCAGAAGGAGGCAATTACACAGGTCTCCGCTGTGAGATTGCAGCGGAGGTTGCTTTGCACAGGTGGGCAGGAGAGTCCATTTGTGAAAGCGCTAGGAAAGACATTAGTGTATTAAGTACTTAAGCATTTACACTGTTTGCCTAAATCGTAAAGCTTGGGGTGCTGAATACGCTTGCAGATCCCTTCTGTCTCTCCAGAAGGCTTAAATGTTCCTCCAAAGGGGAATGGAGGCCGTGTCACTTTACTTTCCCTTAGTGTCAATGCCCATATTTGCAGGTGGGGGACCATCCTGCTGGGGTCCCCAGCAGAGCTGTAGCTCTCCCTGCCACTCCCCCAGCACCATGGGAGCCACAGCAGGTGACATGGGCAACCCCCTGCCCCCAGGAGATGGAGTGGGGAGGGGGTCCGGGGCTCCCCATGCCCTGTGCACCATGTCGAGGGATGTCTGTGTGCAGTAGGGTCTGCAGGAGAGGAACACCAAGGGGGAGACTGTGCCTGTACCAAAACTGCAGGAGTCAATGGGAGGGAAGGGGGGAATGATGACATTTCCAGGGCAGACACAAGCTTCCATGGCCATTATTTCACCTTCTCCTTGAGTTTATCTTAATTCCTTCCTACACACCCCTCTCCTTTTGTCCATTTCTCTTCTGAGCTCATTTATTTGGCTCCATGAGGGACATGGGGGAGGGAGGGGGTCAGTCACAAGCCCTTTTTGTCTTACGTGGAGGCTGCTTGTGTGGGTCTCTTTACACACCTTGAGCCATTCAGCTCCCTCAGAGTGGGGACTCACTATTTTTAATGCCATTACTATGTTAATGGTCCTTGCCTGAGACAAATGCCTACGCTGAGCCGGTTTCCCCAGTCCACCGGGGGACTGATGTATGCTCCCTTCAGGGACCTCCCCAGTCACTTCAGGGTCCCACCTCCATCTCACCCCCAGGAAGAGCCCCATGTCCCCTCACAACCTATCCTACATCACAGTCGCTAGAAGGCAGGAGGGGGTGTGGAAAAACACACAGTCCTTTTCCAGCTACTCCCAGTAGGTCCAAGAATCCCCTGCAAATGTCCTGAGAAGGAAACCCTCTGTCCATGCTGTCCCTGAGGAGCGGGAAGTGAGGAGGAGGCATTAGCAGGCTGATGCTGGCTCTGTGGCCTGTGCCCAGGAATCAGGCTCAGGGCACACCAGCATCCAGGGTGACAGGCACAGGGTGAGGAGTCAGGGGTGCACTTAACCCATAGAGCTGTGGACCATAGAGGGCTGTGGACACAAACTCAATCTTGCTTCAACATAGGCACTCCAGGCACTCATCTGTGAAGGGGCAGAAGGAGAAGGCTTCAGCATGAGACCCCAAAGTGCATGTGGGACACAGGACCTGCACAGGTCTGTGCCAGGTTATTTTCACTGCGCCTTGCACCTGGGCTGGTGTGAAACGAAAGTCACCTGGGACAACCTCACCTGCTGCAATTCTACCACTGATGGCCACATAGACATCTCTCATATCTGTCTTACTCCATTATTCCATATGAAGCCCCCTTGTATCTCATTTCTCCTTTTTGTGGCCCATCCACTTTTTTGTGGCAATCAGAGGTGGTAACTGCAGATAACACAAAAATTAGAGGAGTGGCTGGTTTTGTTTCCTCCACCAGTTCAGAGAAAATTTTGAACCTTATCTCCAGATTAGCAATAGGGAAGTTAATACTAGGACTAATGGCTTTCCTCCCATGTGAAGCCACCATATCTCAATGCCTGTCCTGTTAACACCAGTAAATATTACCTCAGAGGCATTTGAACAGTTTCCCTGTTTTTCTGGAGGCTTTAGCAATGACACTGCTCTCTGTTCAGGCAGGAGGCTGGGCAGCCTTCTTAGGCAGCGGGCAATCCTGGGCAAAGAGCCCACGCACGTCTGCAACACACTGCGTGTCTCCGGCACGCATGGTCTGGGCAGGTCAGGGTTACTTTGTGTATGCAGGTCAGCTATACAGCACAGTTATGGAAGAGCTGGCTTTGCCAAGCATGGGCTACCAGATACATACATAAACTTATTTTCAACCTTCTGCTTCCCAGCCAGGGGTCAGCCTGAAGGACAAGCAGGAGGAGGAAGTGGTTAGAGAGGAGGTGGGTCTCCCCCTCATTTTGTGCCCACCTCCTGCCCAGCAGGACCCTCTGTCAGGCCCTATCTGACATCTCTAAAAAGCATCTTTTCTGTTTGGGCCACCACTTGAGAAGGGAGAACAAAATGAGCACAAATGAGCCAGAGCTGTATGTTCATTTAAAAAAAAAAAAAAGTATTTAAATCTTAAATCTGTTCATGACCAGCAGCATCTGAGCCATGCTGTTATTTCTCTTTTCCTCATGGATTTCTAAGGCTCAGGCATGTGGGCAGGGCCAGGAGATGTTCACAGGAACCACATTTGGACCCTGTGCACCTGCTGAAGGTCCATGTCAGCCAGGGCTCCCTGCTGCAGAGGGGAGGATGGGCAACACCCTGGCTAGGGTGGATTTGGGCTTGGACACAGAGGTGGTGGATTCCCTCTCCCTCCTCCAGGAATGTGAATGAGAAGGGAGCTTTTTTCTCCACACCAGCTGAGCTCTGTCCTCAGCCTCTCTTCCTCCCGCTGTGTGCTAATGACAGCGCGGGGAGGAGAGGAGCTGGAGATTGGCAATCATGAGAGACTGCTGTCCTTGGTCAGGACAGACCTCTCTCCATCTCTTCTTCTGCCTTTCCATTCATTTTACCATCTCTCTCTTTTTCCTTCCTCCAGCCCCAAATCCTTCCCTCAAGCCCAGCCCTTCCTTTTGTCCCAGTCCTCCTTGCCTTTTCTGTAACTGCGGAATTAAATAAGTCTCTGTGGAGACAAACCCAGGTAGCAGCTTTTACCTTTCTTCCCTGGCTAGGATATTGATACAATTAAAGAAAAGGTACCTCCTAAGGAAGCCACATTTATTCTAGTACCACATCCAGCATGCACCAGATCAGGGTTTTGTGAACATCCTTAGAGCTGTGTGCTTGCTTGCAATGTGAAAGCTCTCTGTGAACTCCTGATGCCCCTACATACCCAGGTCCCTGCCACCTGAAGTGACAATAACCACCCTCCAGGCACTGTCTCACAGGTAGGACCAGGGAAGGTGGGGTGTAACCGGCACCAAGTGCTCCTCATCACTGAGACAAGGCCCACCTGGAGACTTGATAACGAAGACGGGAATAGGGTACCAGGCTCAGGTCTTTTCCATTTAGTGGGTAACAAAGGAACATGAAGGCAGTAGGAGCAAATAAAAAAAAAAGGAAGAACACAGAGGAAAGGTTTCTTTCCTTTGTAGGGCTCTCTCGGCTGGGGCTGTCCCTTGGCACTGCTATCTCGTATCTGTGCCGTCAGAGTAAATAAACCTCCTCTTGTAAGCACTGACCTCAAGCGATGTAGTAAATTCTAGTGCCAGCCAAACCTGTGCTCAGTCACTCGCAGCAGTTTGTTGCTTCTCAGTATAACGCTGCTGCATTGTTTTCATCACAAACACCAAAGGGAAAGGCCACAAGATGCTCTCCTTTGGGTCTCAATTCCAGGTATGCTCCAGCATCTGGCAGATCTTTTTATTGCTTGCTCTCGCTCCTCATGTTGTAAAAGTAGCAAAGTTTCCTGTTATGTTTTATAGCATGTTTCTACTTGAAAGCTGACTTAATCTTTGCATTTTCCTCTCCCTGTTAATCTCAGGATTAAGAATAAGCTGTGCAAGTATGACTTGAGCTTTTAGAAATATTTTCTTCTTTTTAAAAAAAAAATCAAAAATTAACCTGTGACAAGCAAGGCTTTTTACTTAGGACTGAATTAATGAATTTTAACTGAAGATGAGCATGTTGGGCATTAATATATGTATAATTATGCAAAACCAGTGTTATGTCTCTAATGAAAATTAGATTCTACTACCAAGGCTGTGTTTGGCGATAGTGTATATCTTCATTTGTGCTGTATATTTATTTTTTTTTTCTAGCCGCATGACCTAGGATTACAGTTGCTATGGTGATAAGACAGTTAGTGAAGGAAGGAGTGAAAGGTAAGTTTGTATGACTGCCTGCGCGGTGGGGGTGGCTGTGGGGCTGGCAGTCTCAGGGTGCTGCATCTGCCTCCTGCTACCCCTGGGACTGCAAAGCACTATTATACTGGCTATGGTATTTTCTGAGTAGCTCAGGATGGGTGCTCAAGCAGCAGTAGTAAGGGTTTTTTTTTTCCCCAGCAGTATGTGTGCGTGACCAGGCCAAGAGAATGCTGTGCCAGGACTGCTTTTTAGTGGGGTGGGAGGGGAGCAATGCTCTGCATGCATCTCTGTGCCCATTAATGGCCTTAAGGGAGTTTAGAGGTGGGGATGCCTGGGCTAGTGGGGTGCAGAGTAAAACCTTCTGGCTACTCTTATGTATTTGTTGATGTGTGTTTGTGATCCTGTGTGCCCTGGACTTAGAGCTGGAGATGTTGAGCACGAGCGGCAGCTCCACCTCTCCTGCACCCTGAGTTATGTTGCCAGCCTTCCCCCTTGCTGGGATTCGCTTCATGGTGCTTGCTGCAGGAGGAGATGCAGCATGCCCCAAAATCCTTCCAGCAGCCAGTGCCACCTCCAGACCACAGCAACTAGCTCAGGAGTGCAGGGGTTGATAAGTAATTGCTAGTGGAGGAAAGCCTGTCCTTGGTGCAGCTTTCTTTATTGACCAGGAACATACACAAGGTTGTCTCGCTAAACACAGCTGCCGAAAGCCCAAGTGTCTCTCCTAGACTGAGCTCCGCACCAAAGCTCTCCCTTAGCTTACTCTGTGTTGTGCAGGAAGTGCTTCCTGGCTTCCCACCTGCCTCTTCCATCCTACTGACCCTGCCTTTCTCTGCACCCCTCCATCAAAACTGCCCTAACCGTTTACTTTAAGGTCCTGGTGGAAACGCTTTCCATGGAATGTCAGGCTAACTAGTCTTGGTGATTCCAAGACTGATTCAGGCAGGTTTTTTGCAATTGCCTATTCCAAAATAGCTGAACTGCTTCTTTCCTCCTTTTCCTCTTGAAAGAACAGCCAGTGGCTGCTACCGCCACCAGCTTAAAAAGTTTTCATCTGATCCTCCTAGCAGCAATGCTTTTGTAACCCTGTGGAGCTTTGGGTCATGTTCTTCTCTGAGGTACACAGTGAATTAACATATTGAGGGCTGGTGAGTAAGTCTCAGGTTCTTGCCAATTGGTCTCAGTAGCCTCTAATATCTCCTTGGACTTGTTAAATTTTTATTAGGTATAGATTTTCCACTAGAGGTCTTATTACTGTGATTATTGAAAGACAAAAGTGTTTACAGAGTCTCTCCTGCCCTGCCATGCTTTGTGTTTTTCCCCAAGTGAACTCTTTGCCTGCCTGCAGCTTATCAACAGTGCAACTGCTTTAATGCAAGCAGACAGTGCTCTCCCACTCACTTGGACAGGGGTAAGGCAAATGAGCTGGCTAACAGGGACAATCCTACAATCCTGGGCTTGTACAATGCTCTCCCCTTGAGGAAAACTCTTCCAAGCCACTGAGCCTCTCAGAAGGGGTCCTCTTTGTGCTCAGCCACCCTCCCACCCACAACCTTCAGCATCCATCAGTGGTTGCACAAAATGCCTGTGCTCATAGAGGTCTCCACAGTTGGGAGAGAAGGTGGAAAAACCTGACGGGTGATGCCCAGTGGTGACTAGAGAGCAAGGGGAGTTGCTTTTCAGCCTTAAGGTAAGGGTGGGATCTTGAAGGAGCTGTATTTCAGCCTGTTGGAGAGTTGTTGCCACCCTCTCATGGGAGACCAGATATCCTTGGAGCTAAGGCTTTTCTAGCTCAGAAGTTGGGGAGCTCTGAAATAACAGAACAGCTATTTCACCTGCTCCTCCAGCAGGAGCCTGTCTTCCTTCCGAACCTCAGATATCATGGCAGGCACTGAGGGCAGAACAAACAGCCTGCTCCCCACTGTCCACATGGGACTGCTCAACAAAGTAAACTTGCCTGTGTCTTCTCCAAACCACAGGGCTCAGCAGAGCAGGCTGCCCAGCTTTCCCCTTGAGGACATTTTCAAAGTGTCAGCAAATGTAGCCTGGAGACCAAGAACAAGCTTCTATGTGCAAAACCTGAAAAAAGCAAGAAAGAATAAAGAGCTGTGCAAGGGGACACACAGCTCAGACATAAGAGAAGGTGTGGAACAAACTCTCACATTTTTGTCTTCCCTTCCTGAGGTGGGAAAAGAAATGGCTCTCTCTCCTGAGCATCTCTTCTGGCTGAGTCCTGTTTCAGCTGTGGCACATCTCATCAATGTGCTGAGGGTTGCCAAGCTGTGGTCCCTCTTGCAGCCAATGCCTGGGGTGAAGGTGAATGCAAAGGCAGACTTATTGCATGACCCCTGGGGAATCTGGTTAATGCAGCAGGTTGCCTGGTAGTAGTGAAAGCAGCAATCCTCAGAGGGGAGGAGGCATTAAGCCTCTCAGGCTTAGTTATGCTGTGGGTCCAGCCCAGGTCAGCAGTCTACTGAGTCATAACTCCAGGCTGAGGTTTGGGAGTGGTCTGTCTAACAGCTTTGGACTTCAGTTTGAATCTGCCAGTGCCAGGTCAGAAAAAATCAATACAGTGTTGAGCAGTGTCTTCATCAGCCTTTGACTTCTCTGATCTCCTCCCTTAGCCTTCTGCAGGTCAGTACTGAGGTGGGCAAGTTGTGTGTGTATGTGTACATAGAAACTCGCAGTGCCTCTGCCAGCTGGGTATAAACAGAGGGCTGGAGGCAGCCTGGGTGGCTGTCAGACTGGCCTCTTCTCTGGAAGAAAACCTGATGCAAAAAAATAACAGTTAATTTCATGATTCCTCCCCCCTCCCCTTCTGTAAATATTCATCATAGGCAGTTAAAAGGGAGCAGCTGCAGATGATGAATCCTGGCTTGTTGTTGTCCTTCATCAGGAGGACAGCCCAGTCAGCACTTAAATATCCTTCCCCTCTCCCTGGCCCCCTGCCGCCTCCGTGCGCTGCATCCTCATGCTGCCGGGGGTTCGTAAAGAGCATATAGACAAGGATGCAGCAAACACATGCTGTGCCTGTGACCGTAATCTCAAATGAGCTAGTTGGGTCCTTAAGGACAGAAGCTACTACCAGGACAGGAACAGTTGGACAGATGCAAGGTGGCCATGTGGAGGGACTGTCATCGCAGGTTTGGTCTCTCGGAGGGAGGAGTGGGCAATGGGGTCAGAAGAGGTCGCAGCCTGACTTTTACATCTTCAGACATTGACACAGCACCATGACTCCTTTGCAACCCTTGTGTTTTCTGTCCACAAGAGTGCTATCAAATACAGACATGTCATCCTGGGGGTCAACAGGTAGCCACAAACTCTGTGGATGGAGCCATGAGGGTCCTGTGTGCTTGGCAGGGAAATGAGAGAGGTGGCAATTTCTCCTCTGCAGGACAGAAGGAAGCAGTGGTGTGTGGGAGGGATGCAGTTGGCTGATGAATTGCCCACCTGCTTTGGGATCCAATGTAATTGCAGTGTTTTTAGGCAGGTTATCAGCCACAGAGCACAGAAAATTGGCAGCAACTTGTGGGGAGGGAGGGCGTTTTTGGTGGTTTTGTTATGTTTTTCTCAAGAGCCATGAGATGTTGTGTTGTCCCTTTACGAGAAATGCCAATGCTCCCAGGTTGACCCAGGTCACCAAGTTTCCTCCTAGTCTCAGCTCTGGGCCAGCAGGGATGTGTTGTGTCCTTACCCTTGTGGGATGAGGCAGGGGGTGGGGGCCGGGGGGGATTGTATCGCAGTGTCGCAGCACAGTTATTCTCTCCTGGTGTCACACGCAGGCTGCGGTAGGATCACTCCCTCCTGCGGGGGAGGGATGAAGGAAGGGTGGGTGCAGCAGGGATGGGGGACTCTGAGGGGAGCAGAGACAGTATCCATTTCCCACGCCGTGGCCAGCAGTTGGTTTCTCTTCTGCAGCTTCTCTCTCGGCAGCTGAAATCAAACCCTGAATGGCCTTACAGTTTTAATACCTAGGGCATAGCTTGCCTGCCTAAGTCTTTGCTTTTGTCTAAGAAGTCATGACTTCTCTGAGCTTGCTGCCGAGAGTGCTGGATGAGGCTGCTCTGATCACTACAAGGGAACATTTGCTTGCCCCTGCAGCTGGTGGGCTCCCCAGGCTCCCTCCTTCAAACCTGTGGCAAAGGCACATCCACCTATTTTCTTAAGCTACATTTTCCCCACTGAAGTGTTTTCTTCTCATGTACAATAGCGTGAAGAAGAGTGTGTGTTTTCTGTTCAGTTCACCTCTTTGGTTGGGGCTAAAGTTTTTTTGGCTGGAGGTCTGGTGCCTGGGATTTCATTTGCAGGGGCCAGGCTCCTGCTGTGACTGGGTGCTAGTGACCTCTAATGGACAGCTCTGAAAAGCCTCACTTGAGGGATGGAGGCCTTTTAGACACGGGGTTTTATTGTTGCGGTCATTTTCATGCCTAGCTGCTGTATTAGAGATGTTTCACACATCTTTAAAGCAGTCCTGTTGCTTATGGCTTGTGTACTCGCCTTTGCATTTCTATTCCTTCTTAGCCAGCAGGAAACACCAGCAGCTGAAGCACCCCAACCTGTTGATCTTTATAGTGCATCCATTTTCCTTGGTATCTGGAGAGTGGGGAGGATGAAAGGGATGCAGGAAGGACAGATGGAAAGTGAGGACTGTAGTCAGCTTCTTAGTCCTCTTTAAATAGCACTTTACCAACCGGGGAGACTGCCATGGCTCTATTGTTTTTCCTGAATCTGTTTGTGACTTGAAGCATGCAGATCTCTTAAGTTCTGCTTTGTTTTTAAAAACTGGAAAAAAGTTAAATCCATGTGGGAGGTGAGGAGCCTTTCTTATCCCCTAAGTTAAGGGAGAGAGCTCAGGACTGACAGCCTACCCACTAACGTACCCTGCAACTCTTGTACTCATTGCTAGTAAAAGTGTTCGACATCCTGAGACACCTGCTGAAAGCAAATAATTTGTGCTTACAGGTTGATGGGTATTGGGAGCATTTGATATCTCTTTTCCTGTATCCTCTTAAGGCACCTTTATTCTTTTCTCTTTGGCTCTTGTGTCTCAGGGTGAACTCTAGTGGTGGGCCAAAGATGTGTTTTTTCAAAGGTGGGAAAGAAGCAGCATTTCAGCTCTCCCTTTATCAGCCTCCTCGGGATGCCTAAAATACAGCATCTTATTCAAAGGACATTTGATTTAACTAAAAGATGGCAAGCTTGGACCTAAGCTCCAGATCATTGCTATGTGAAAGCACACTGGAAAACTAACTCCCTGCCCCCGAACATCCCCAAAAGAAGGATCTCTGCAAGATTCATTTGGGCTGGGCATGAGAGGTGACTGAGAAAATCCAGAGGTTTCAGAATAATAATATTTACTGATAGTACGCTAAACCTTATGCTTCAGTTCCTCCATCAATTTCTATTTATTAGGAGCATGATAAGACTAACACAGAAGATCAATGCTTCTCCATCATTTACCTTCTCTTGTAGCATCTGGTAGCAGCCACAGGGAGAGCAAACTGGAGAGGGGCTTGGCCTGGGACAGCAGCCCTATGCTTTGCCAGGGAGCTACACATCTTCTTCCCTCGTTCCCTCCTTATTTGTGGCTGCCAGAGATGTTTACAGGAAGATTAAGTGAACCAGAGGGTTGGCTGCTCTGTGGCGTGACTTATGGCTTCCCGTGCCAGATGAATGAGCAGCCAGCAGAGTAAACAGGGGCTGTCATGTTGTAACCAGGACCTCCTGTCAGTTTGTTTGTACATCTCCCCTCCTGGGGCAGGTTGGGGGGCCTGGGAAGCAGGGGGTAACCCTTTTTGGAAGTGATGGTGCTCCTCATACCCGCTCTCAGCAGCTCCCTGGGAACCAGAAGCAGCTGCCACACTGGGGCACCAGGGGTATTTCTGAGACAAGCTTGACCCCACCAGCTCAAAAAGCAAATGAAATAGCCTGTGCTTTGGGACAGCAATAATTCAGGAAACGAAGCTGAAATAACTAAATATGAACGGCTCCATTAGGTGGGTCCTGAGAGGCAGCTATAAGGATCTCACGCCAGTGAGGATGGTGCAAGGTGGGGGAACAAGGGAGGGAAGGCAGATTGAGGGTGGTGAGAGCAGATGTAACCCGGAGTAATGACGTGAGGCTGAGCAGGGGAAATGGAGCCTGCGGATCAGCAAGGGATTACTGCTTTATTAGCCTCTGGATTAGTGTCTTAGGGCCAGAGACTGCAGAATAGACTGTATTGAATTATTCCTTATCAGCTGGTGCTGACTGACTGAGTCGGGTCTGGCCCAGTAAGTTCCCTGGTTTGGGGAGGTATTTTCTGTGTTCAGGCTGGTATGCTACAGTAAAGGGCTTGGAAAGAGATGACTTTTAGAGACAAAAAAGCCACATGGAGATAAGAAATTATAGGAAGACTCGAGGTGAAAGAGTCACACAGTAGTTGTTCAATACCCTCCTTTTCTTCCTTATATTGGAAGGGCTCTCTTATCTGCAGATCAAGTCTCTCAAGACATAGCTGGAGATTTCCAGTCTTTGATTGTGATAGCTTTGATTTCAACACCTTTCCATGTTCCTATTTATTCTTCAAAGGTGAATTCAGACTAGGCAAATCTGCTTTGGCTACAGGTCTAAAGTGTCTGGGGATATAATTTTAATGACAGAAAACAGTCACTCTATTGATATATGTGTGTGAATAAGGAAGAGAAACAGACTGTGTAAAGAAAAGTGGGATAAGTATGCCTGCAGCCTTCTAGTAATTGTGCTGTGAGGAGGAGGCAAGGACAGAGATGAAGGTGGCAGAAAGTGATATTGCTTCAGCAGGCGATGCACCTCACACTGAGCCAGCAGTAGTTTCTTATTGCTCTTATGAGTGTCATGATCCTGGTTTTTGGACAAAATACCATCCCAGGTATCCCATTTGCTTCACACCTCTTTTTTTTTTTTTTTTTTTTTTTTATGCAGCTTTCTCTGGGAAAAGGACACAAACTGGTTTGCCTGGCCATTTGGGAAGAAGGGTGAATTACACTTTGTATTTCTACTGTCCTATGTCTCTGACAGCTTTCAAGCCTGCTGGTAGCATAAAGAGGCATGGGGCTACCTGCAAGAGAAGTTCTGGCTCCAGTGCTGTGATGGACCATTGAGAAGTGCTGTGTATTGTAAGATAAAGAGGAAATCCCTGTTCCAGGGGTGTTACCCTTGGTCTATGGAACAGGTTTAGGCTCTGCAGAATCAAAGATGGTATTACACTAACGTTTCTAGCCTTTATTTGCAAAGGAAAACTTCCAAGCATGAACCAATTACAACTTCATGCACTTTGAGGCTTGAAACAGCAACCAACCAGAATTAAGGCTTTTGAGCAGAGCTGACTCCCCCAGGCATCCATCACCAGAAATTTCTGAATAAAATGCTGGTCATTTGAATATGTGAAACTTGTTATGATGCAAACAAGTGAGGACTGGGCACTCACAGGCAATGAGGAAAATGAAGAGCCGCCTAACAGCAAAGCTCCTGTCTGTAACATGCACTCTGTGATGCAGAATGCAATAGTGAGTTTCTATATGAATAATAATGATTAAAATTACAGTTCCTGGATAAGCGTGGTAGCCTGCCAGCAACCTCTGTGCAAATCTCCAAGCTCCAGTAGCTAGGGGGGACCATGCCTCTTAACTAGCTAGTGTGGTCCACAGCCAGAAATAGAATTCCCCCCTGCTCCGTGCACTCACACTGGCATGTGGGGGACTTCATTTCCACCATGCTGTTAACCACAGTCTTTAGAGTAAGTGACCGCATCCTGTGGCCTGACTGGCCTCTCTCAGAAACTATACTCAGTGGTCCTGGCTTAACAGAATTGTTAGAAGCAGTTTTTGTGCCAGGGCTATGATCACACTGGCTCCTGAGAAATATTAACCTTTACTGGGTTTCCCTGATTAATAGTCAGCTGAGAGACCTTTGAGGAAATGCAGGTGATTCAGAAATGAATGTTGATGATTCACTGGGTAACACCTGGGCCCTCTCTAACACTGTGGTGGAGGCATTTTGCTGCTGGAGATACTGTATTTTCATTTAGAGGTAAACCTAAAGGCTTAGTCGTTAGTGATGTTGTAACATCTTCCACATGAGTTTGACTGCAATTCTTGATGTTCCACTGAATTTCACCTAGAGAAAGTGGTATTCTGCTGACTTGGCATTTGTTTTGTAATTCAACTAGAACAGTTACTCTTCATTTTCCTCTCTCTGACTCTGCTATATAGTTTTATTATGCGCTATTATATAACTTAGTTCTGATGTGAAGCCAGCTATATTTCAGAGTTAGATGAATGATCCCTATATAATATGCATATATGTCTGCAAAGCACTTTGGATAAAAGATGCTAAGAAATGCAGTTTATTATTTTGCCTTTCCCTGGGTTTTACTTTGTCGCTTGCTATTTAGCAACTTTGCTGTTGTTCTGTCTCAACGCCTTGTTGAATGAAGTGTTCTAAACAGTTTTAGGAGCGCTGGCATATTTTATTAATTGCCTTTTCCAGGTTGTTTTTCTGTCTCTCTTGAAACTCCCCATTTCACAGAAACGATGAAAAATAAATGTTTTAAGCTAAAGTTTTAGCAATTGAGGCAGGAGGAGAAAGAAAGCACAGCAAAATACTTGGCCAATTTTAAGCCAAGCCTTTGGGCTGACATGGTACCAGGGACTCCTGTCACTAGGACTTTTAGGGTGCAGGAATAATAATAACTGGAAAGGAGGAGAGATGGGTGCACAGTGTTCCAGGCAGGATAAAATAAACCAGCAACCCATCTGGGTCTCTAGCGACTTCTCAAAGAAGGGTTTTGTACTCTGAGATTTGTTCTGACAGCAGTGTTTTGAAAATGTTTAGGACTCTTGCCATCACATTTCTTTTAAAGTCTGATTACCTTATGTGACATATCCTCGGCTGTTGTAAATTGATACCGCTTCATCAACTTCAGTGGCATCTTGTCAGTGTATATCGGCAGAGCATTAGCCCTCTGCATCCAGACATGTTGCCTTGAGCTGGGTTGGGATCTCATCATAAGTCATTATGAGCCTGATGAGAGAGAGCTGAAGGGAAGATATAGGTTATCATAGGTCGTGGTGAGGACTGACCCAGTAAGTGGAACTCATTTCTCTTTGATTTATTACTAATTCTAGTTTCTCTGTATGATTTTGATTCCAGGACACACTATCTTCTGAGATATAAAAACTTGTATATACTAAGACCTCCATGTCATCCTTTGTAAGCAAGGGGATGATATTGGTTCTGATGTTCTGACCAGAACCAATGTGAGAAACTGCATTCACCCCACCAAAATTGCCCTTGTAGCTACCTTTGATACTCATCTTTGCTGCTTGTCATAGGGGTTACTGTGTGATACATGCTCCAGTGTTTTACCATAACCCAGGTATAATACTTTCTCTACGAAAGATGGTTTGAAGTGTCCTTTGGCATCCATTAGTGGGAAATGTGCCATGGAAATGTAAATCATGTCACTGGTTGTCAAGAAGCACCTGGCCTTCAGAGAGTGTCCTGCTGCATTACTGAGGGAGGGGGCAAGGAGGCCAGCAGGGCAAGGCAAAGGAGATGCTGAATTTTTCATTTCACTTAGAGAACTCTTTTCTGCAGGTGAGCATTCAATACCCCCCTGGGACTTGAGCTCCTGAATGCAAGGGCTATAGAGCTGCACTGCTGGTGGATACAGAGGAGAACATTGCCCTTGCTCCTGTGACACTGGGCAGATTATTCTCCCTGTGGGTAACGTTTCCCACAAATACAGAGATGTTTCACTCTCTGGGCTCAATCAGGTGCTGTCTTTTTTTATGGTTTGGGGCCTGAGCTGAAAAGGCTTCCCCATGCTGGTACCACCAGGGAGCGCAGTGCTGGGACTCCCAGTATGGCTCGGTAGGAGCGAGTTCAGACACGCACCCAACCATCATGGTGGAGTTTTTCCCTGCCTTATTCCAGCCCTGAATGAGCTCAGCTGACCACACACAATAGGATCAGTGTGTTTTCCAATGTGAAAAGTAGTATTTCCAATGGCTATTGACCTTCTGTGTAAGGGCATTGGTTGACCTGCCCAGGTAGGTCAGGTATAAACCTCTGGTGTGCGCTAAGGTACCTCTCTCTAAGCCAATGATGGGCCAATATATCTCCTGTGATGATCCAAGGGCAGCTCACTGTCAGATGACTGGTGCTACAAAACAGTCACTGAGAGCTTCTATTTGAAAATATATTATGACTCATTTTTTGACTCGGACAATTGTCAGGTTGCAAAGGTCAGACTAGGGCATCTCTTAACCCGCGGCAGAATGCTTTGAGTCTTTCCTGTAATGTATGAAGTTTAAAAAAACACCAACAAACAAACATCAGACCCCAAACAAACTAAAAAAAACCCAAACAACAACAACAAAAAAGCATCCAAATACATCATCTTCATCCAGTCTGAACCACAACCTGTGATACTCGCCCAAGAAGTGTTATTACTAAGAAAGTGAGACTTTTTGTTGAAAAGCTGCATCTTTCACTGAATGGTATCCTTCTTCACATCCCTTCACCTTTTCTTAATTTGTGGTTAGCTGTAGGTCAGGTGGGTGATTTTGCTTCTTGGTGCTGCTTTAAGGCTCCCAATGCAGGCATCAGTTTTGCCAATAAGAAGCCCTATGGTCTACAGCAAGTTTGGTCATCACCAGGAACAATCTGTGAACTGAGGATATTTGCTATGTTGTCCCAGAAAATAAATCCTAATCTTCTAGGGTAGGCACAGGCTTCAGGCTGTCCTTAGGCTAAAGGAAATAGATTAAAGTCTTGCTAAATGGAGCGTTTCCCAGTGACATTAGAAAGCAAAGAGTGGGCTACTTCGACTCTATAATCATGTATGTCTTGAACCTACCAATGCATGTATGTCAAACAGATAATGTGCAAGTCTTTAGGCAAGAATCCCGATTCACTCAGCCTTGCAAATGGCTCCCTAATGGACTTTGCTTGAAGCTGTATGACCTTGAAAGTGGGCACTCCTTAAAACATACTGTTCAATTTCTAACAGTTAAACTCGTATAGATGGGGACAAGTGCAGACTGTGCTATGAATGAGGATTGCTCACCCTCTTAAAAGTAAAGCTTATCAGAAAAGGAGCCTTTTCCCTTAGCGAAAGGGTTTTCCACCAATATTAGGCAGGTCTATCTTACAAAGAGATGACACAGCTGAGAGAGGATTTGAAAATATTATTCATGCTCACATATGTGAAGCATGTTGTATAAAGATTTTGTTGCTGTGCATCTGGAATCCTTGCTCGTTGATAAAGCTACACAGATTATTTAGCAATGACTGTCACACTCTTGCTAATACTGTGTGTGCTACTAATATGCCAAGTGCTATTAAATAACTTGGGTGTTGTCAGAGACCAATTTTTATAAGAGCTGCAATATCCAAATTTTGATATAATGAGAGACTCCTAATCATGTATATTATAACCCCTCCTTGTCAGGAGAACATATTGTGCCTCTGAAATAAACGTTTCTGCAAAGTGGAGTATTTTCTTATACTTTCCTTCAGCGAGTTAGCCCCTGTGACTATGCAACTTGTGTACATGTGCATACAGCATGGAGAATTGGCAATGTCTATGTGGTAATGATTTTAACTAGCTTTGTATCCAATTTTGAAGCCTTCTAAATCCCCTCGGTAACAAAGTCCATTCTCTTGATTGTTTGTTTGTGTGATGTGTGGCCAATAAACCATATTTCTGGCAATTTAAAGCTGTTTTGTTGGAGCGAAACTCTAATAGCAACTATGCTGTTTGCTTTTTGCAAATGCTTCTTTCCCAGGCTCAAAAGAGAGCTTGGCCTAGAAACTCTGTTTCTGCAAGAATCCTTGATGATATGCTGACATAAAGTGTAACTTCAGATCAAATTAGGAAATGTTTTTTTAAGCATTTGGCAAGACCTCTTAGAATTCTTGCAATACTCACTGGCTGCAGACTACAAAGGTAGAATTTTGCAGATCATCCAGGACTTATCTAAGTTTTCTGATCCGTGCCTGCCTGGATTTCTACCAAGTAAAGGCTGGACAACACAAAGCCCTTTTAAAGGTCCTGTCCTAGAGGTGTGCCGTAGGCTGGTGGTGCTGGGCTGTGGAAGAGGGACTGAGGTTCCCAAACTGCGTAAGCCCCAGTGCTTGGGTTGAGAGCTGGTGGTTGGACTGTGCTCTTGCAGATGGTTAAGTGCTACCAGCTGAACCACTCGGGTCCAAACTGGTTATGTGCTCTCTTAGCACTGCCTGTGAATTTGGTGAGCTCTGGCTGAGCCCTTCTCCCTTGACGGGGGACTGATGGGCTCTGCCCAAGAAGCCAGTGGAGTCTGTAAACTCCCTTAGCCAAGCTGTTTGAGTTTACGTCCAAGAAATAGCCTTCTGACCCAGCCTGTGCTCTTGCTGATTGCAGCATGCCAGAACAGTCCTGGCAAGATGAGGTGCTTATTTAAGAAACTTTTCCTTCTTTAACTTTTGCTGCATTTCTGATGAACTTTGTAGGATTCGCCTACTGCCTCTCAGAGGTTACAGCTGCTTACTCGGGCAACAGCTGGGGCTTCTCTTGCTGATTCCTGCAAAATCAAGGAGCCTACTCTCCTTTGTTAGCCCACTTGACTTGGACATTCTGATCTGAAGTCAATGCGGGTGTTTTTAAGTATTCTTTGCGATAGGAGGCATGAGTAAACCCGGAAAGGCAAACTCATCTTGCCCTTTCTGCAGATTAAAGCTAATTATAAGCTACAGTTTTGAAGTAAAGGGATGCAGAGAAAGAGTATGGAGGATGACAGGGGGTCCCATGAGGGATGTTAGATTGCTGAAAACTGACCCAGGGCTTGATGGGCCGGTGGCATACTTAATGCAGAAGGTTTTAGTCAAAGCCGTCTGAAGTCTATCACTTGTCTGTCACACTCCATGAACCATGGATCAGTGGCAAGGCTGCATCTCCTTCCTAACTTTCTCTGTGCATCTTTGCAATGTCACCAGCTGACCTGGGAACTTGACACTCTTATACAGTAGAATAAACCCCAACAAAATACATGTGTAAGCAAATGCAATTTAGCTTTTTTTTTTTTTTTTACTGAAGTCAATTCAAGCTACTGAAAGGTGGGAATTACCCTTCCCAAAGCAAGATCAGTTACCCTTTATAGAGCTGGACCTTGGATAGTGACTCTAAAAAAAGTCAAGGGTTTGCTCTGTCCTTTGCACCAATGCTGTAGTGAGGATATTTTTGATGGTGCCACTGGGAACAACATCTGGCCTATTCCAATTGTAAATAACATACGTTCTGCACATAAGATTCAGTCTCAATTAACATCAGTGATGTCTTAAAAGGAAAAATGGAAGTCTAAATGCAGACCTCTCTAGATCTCTAAAGTAATGTCCTGCGCATAATTTTCCAGCAAAATGCATTCAGGAAAATGTTCCTTGTGCCTTAGCAGTCTCAGAAATAACTTCAACTCATGTTGCAGTTCAAGGGCCAGCACAAGGATCTGCAATGGCATGAAAATATTGTATTTTTTTCTAAGTGTTATTGGCAGGTGTACCTTCTTGATGTTGCTAGTCCAAAAAAGCAATGTTATTTTAAAAAGGAAGCCATACTGCAGGAAATCAATCCCCTTTTCCTCTTATGCATCAGCTTCTAGCCAGAAATATATTGGCTAAACTGGAGAGAGAGGGTTAGAATCATAGATTGGGGGAGTGTGGAGGAAGGGAAAGTATGAGGGTGTACAGATTGTATTCTGTATCTCTTGTACTTCAGATGGTGTCCTTCACAGCATTGCATCATGTCCCCTGCAGCCGTGCTCTGAGCTGAAGCAGAAGCTGTGTGAAAGCTGCCTGGAGTACTCTCTTAATAAGAGCTGAAGCATATTTAGTCTACTTTTCTCTTGCTGTCCCTACCTCCCCTTCCAGCAGAAGAAGAGAAAACATGAAATTGAGTGGGTCTACTTCCCTGAATAATGCCCTGCAACCTCTGTGGATCTCGCTGTTTTTCCCCCCTGCATACCAGTGCTGCAGTTTAGATGTAGGAACAGTCTCCCCTTCCCCTTAAAAAACAGGAGATCACAGAAAAAGCTTTTGGTATGACATGTGAGCCTAAGTCAGGGACTGCAGATGTCACCGGGTCAAGAGCCAAGAGGACATCCCCACTGGCAGTGTCTGTGCTTGCCAGTTCTTAACGCCTGTCGCCCACGCGTTGCTGCTGGTGGAAGTGGTTGGTGCACTGATGTCAGTAAGTCACTGGTGTCCCTAGCATTGCCACCTCGCACTGTGTCAGTTTGCTCACTGTAACGTAACTGAGATTTCTCTACACAGTATGAGGAAGCCAAGCTGCACCTGTACAGACATACACTAGGCAGATTAAACCACAGATAGGAAATATCTGCAGCGAGAACACAGAGGCGCAGCCATCTCTGCAGGTGTCATACCATTAGCTGGCTACACACCCCAATGTCTGTGCAGCCTGCCTGCATGTAACAGCTACCTCTGCTGAAAGTTGCCTGCATGGGTTGCAGTCATGTCTCCTGAGCAGTTCAGGCAGACCTGGAGGAATAGGAAGGTGAACAGCCCTGTGCCACATCTGCAGGTATTAATTAAAACAGTGTTGGCTGGACCGGATGCAGAGAGGCTTTGCTGCTGCTGTCACCCTCTCTGGGTTTGGCTGATCACTGAACTTCCATTGCAGCAGTGAGTGTGATGGAACGGTCCTTTGAGCCTGGGCATCAGGAAACAGGGCTCCGAAGGGAATGTCATTGTTGCTGGCAGAGCTAAGGCTGAGAAAATGTCAGTGGGAGCAGTGACCAAAACCCAGGGAAAAAAGAGAAATTGGTCTTTGGTTCTTTGCCAGGAGACGATGTGCTTCTCCTGGTATGGGTTGCCCTTCAAGAGAGGGTGATGTCAGGGGCTTGGAGATCTAGACGTAGTTCTCATCTTTGCCAAGGGACACCTTCCTTGCAGTTCTTAGACCTACTGTTTAAGCTCCACTCATCTCCCTGTGTTTACTATGAGATATACTTCCCACATGGGAGTGTTTTGTCGGGCTAAATTCAATGATGCCGGTGAGGTGCCCATACACAACAATGACAGAAGGCATTAAAAGGTTCAGGTTAAAATTCATCAAAATTTCTGTAGCACCAAGGAGTTCACGAGAATGAACTGTAAAATCTTCTCGTTAGTCTGAATTGCATTCAGGGGGATATGTTGTGGTGCAACTGTATGTGTATGTATGTATATATATCAATTTTTTCAACAGAGTGGAAAAAGAAATACTGTAGCTGGACATATCTAGTATCTTTATAGATTTCTGTATCTTTCGCAAAGTGAAGACATTTGATTTCTTTTTTCTTTGTTTTTTCTTCCCCAGAATGTAGCTAGTGGTAATCTTCCTCTTGTCATCTAATCACAAATAAATCTTCTGTTTTGTTTAGTAATTGAAATTGGCATTTTTCTGACTGCTGCTCCTAGGTACCGCACTGCAGGAATCAATATCATATGTGACAGTAGCAATTGATTTGTGAGCAGTGGCACCCACACTGAGGATTTCAGACCTCAGGGATCAAATACCTTGAGAGAGCAATAAAGTCATTTTAAATCAGGAGGGATTATGAGAAAATGAAGATGATACCCAGACTAGATCCTGAAGCCTGCTACAACGAACACATCAATTCCTTGATTTGTCATAGATTTTGTGTGTGATCATATACAAGTACTGAAAATTATCACAAGTGTAATTTCATTATTCTGTAAATTTTGCACTATCCAAAGCATCACCTTGACTGGTCTGTGCTTATTGCTTACATTGGTACTGACAGCTGAGGGTTATAACCAAGGCACATCCTGAGTAACCAGGTCAAACGTAGGCAGTGGTTGTTTGGAGGAGAACTTGAGCTCGGTGCTGCACTGCTCCTTTCTCAGGGAGTTTTACCTGGGTGAGCTGGCAGGGACAGGACAGCCCAACCTCTGAAAAAAGACTGAAAGGATTGGGAAGAAATTTCTTCTGTTGTCCCTTTTTACTGAAACCATATGTGAAGGTCTGTCAGCAAGATGATTCTTAACTATTATTAATGAATGAATGTCAGTGGCAAGGTTATTAGATTTGCAGATGCTTTGGTTCTTTCCTCTCTGTCCAAGTGGCAGAAGCTTTCTCTGACAAAATGTGCAATATGTGTCTTTTCCTTAATTTAAAATTCTAGTCTCAATGGGATTGCAGCAGATGATGGCATTTGGTGGTATACCCTAGGTTTCATTAAAGGGGTGGTGGTCAGTAACTGAAAAGTAGGGAGAGCACAAAACACTACCTTAGATGTCTAGAAAAAAATCAGACAATGCTTCTACTGTTCTCAGCACTTCCAGTCTGAGATATTCCTGGCATGCTATTCTTTTGCATACATTGGTCCTGTGAAGCATGGCCTCTTCAGATGAAGAGGCAGGGATTAATGAGGCACATGGAAACACTAATTTGTCTGAGTTAGAGGAGATTGGCTTTGCTTAGACCATTAACATAATTAATCTTGAGACTAGAAATGTTCATTCAGTATTGCAGACTCACTGGGTTTTTTCAGAAGTTGTATGATTACAACATTCCCATTAAATGAGAATTTCAAGACATATATTTTATTTAAAAATGTGATCTCTGTTATTTGAAAATGTATAGAAGCTACAGATATGTAGAATAAAGATAATATCTCATTGCTGTACTAATTTATCCTGCTATAGTGACTTGAGGTATCCCAAAGTGGTCACTTCCACTGGGAGCTTCAAATCAAGGGCTGCATATAAGGTTTATTATGCTAAGGGGCAGAAGGGAAGGTAACCCCCCAAATAAATTGCAGACTGGGAATCCTTGCTTGTGTCTGTGCCTTTCTGTCCCATCACACTGTCTAGGGAAAGATTTCTGTCTTCTTGCTTTTCCTCTTTTCCCTGTTTCTAAGTCTTTTCTCCTCCCTCGTATCAAAAAGGACTTGAAGTCAGGCTGTGGGAATCATTTGCAGGTGTTAGAAGAGGGCTGCTATGTATCCCAGAATGTACTCATAGTGAGAAAACTACTGCCTTTAAGAGGATGAGTAGCTAAGGAGTACAAGGCTCTTGTCCAGTTGGGGAAAGTCATTTTCTTTGTGTTTTCTGGAGCAGTAACTGGCTTGGAGGAGAAACTGGAAAAAGGAAGAAAGTGGGGCTGATGAGAGAGAGCTCACCTCTACCCCATCAGACTCCTAAAAATGGGTCTGAAGTTGCACCTGTTTCTGTAGCTCTGCACCTCTAACCACAAAATAGTTTTCTTTCCTTACCCAGTCTTGAGGTTTGGTGTCAGTGCAGTACCGTTAGTTCAGCTTGCAACCAGATTGACTTTAAAAATTCTATTTCAGACTCCTACAGTTACAAATCTATCTGAAAAAGTATAAAACATTAAGGGACTGGTGCTAAAATGAGTGTGCAGGCTGAAGCTGTTATGGGAAAAGCCTTTGTAAAAACAATATTGGGATATAGCTTGTGTTGTTCTTTGATTTGTTTTGAGGGAATTCAGAAACTCTTCTGGAAACATTTTTTAACGTGGAGCTGCTAAGTGAACTTGTTCTAGCAATGTTCCAAAATGGAGCATTGAGCTTTATAACCTTAGACACGGGGGTTTATTTCCAGCTCTTTGAGAACGATGGGAGGAGAAGATTTCCTTCTGACATTTACTTTAATTCATAAAAATTACAGGCATCTGCCAAAATATCCTAAATTGTGGAGGAGGTGGAAATTGGGTCATGGAGAAAGATTAACATTGAACAAAAATATTTGCCAGTAGTTTAAGACGGAAAAGGGAAAACTGCATGTGCTGCAGAAGAACAGACTGTGGTTTTTTTGCACAACCATGACTGGCTCACTACCTTAACTGAGAATGAAGAGAGAGGGCTAACATCAGGGTAATTTTCTTTTTGCTTGTTTGCTCTTCATCTTCATCTTTTATACATCATCAGATCCCCATGTCCTGTCCTTTTGATGAGGGTTACTTGAATTTATTTCAGGCGCCTTTATGGTTATGCCAAATTCTCAGCAGAGAAACCTTCTATAGGGGTCACATCTAATAAACGCAAAATGTTTTAGACAACTCGCTAGCAGCAGCCACAGCGGAAACCTTCTAGTGACTCCTCTGGGTGGAAGGAAGTAGGAAGGCAATGTGCCCACAGTGGATTTTAATATATTCATCAGTGCCAGACAGCTTCTGATTAACAGCAGTTGTCTCTTTCACCGAAGCATGACGATCGGGGCCCATCCATCCTCTCTCTCTCTCTGCCTGCTGCCTTCCAAACAAACCTCACCAGTCACTTATTCTCCCATTAGTCCTTTATCAGAGGGTGTTTAAACTGCCACTTGAAATCAGCCACACTGAGTCTATTATTGGCATATTCACTCCTATTTCCAGTTCTCAGCTTCTCCAATCGATGAACTTCTGCTATCATCATGTGTATTCCTCAGCGTCCTCAATACCAGCAGCCAATCTTCTTCATATTGGCACATAGATCTATTTTTAACCCCTTGTTGTCCTTTCCGTTGAAGGCTCTGTTTTACCTTTCAAGGGAGCAGGGGGGCTGCTGTGTGGGCAGACACCACCAGCCACAGAGGTCGAGTTCTCCAGGCAGAAGAACGTAGAGGCACAACTCCATCCCAGACCTGCTGTGGGTAAACGTCCACAGACACCACAGCACTGCGTGCACAAGGGAAGCACCACAGCTCTGCCTCCCAGGCTGTTTTGGAAGGGGCGTAACAAAAGATGTGGCTGCCATGGCATATCAAACAGCCTTTAGAGAGGAAGGTCATTCATTCTGTATGGAATAATGTATAATTGGTCCACTGGTAATATAAAAGAGCATGACAAGTGTTGTTTTGTATTAAGTGTAGCTGGTACCTCTATGTAGTAGAAGAGTTGTTTACCTGAAAGGATACTTTGGGGTTGAAACTGGTACAAAATTTTGAGAGAGTGGGAGGCAGGGTCTTCTCTATAAAGGTCCTGTGTTTCTGCAATGTTCTTTGTTACACACCAATACCCCTTCTCCTAATAGATACTAAAGTGCTTAAATAGCTATACATATTGTACTTGAGCCACGGCTGAAACTTTGCTAGTTCTGAGGTTAAATTCAGTTGTCTCTCAGCAATACTATATGACAGTTAAGAACAGGGAATGAAATATACTTTCAGCAGAATTGCAAGGAGGACTTTTACGTTAAGTGATATATACTAGAGTTGTAGCTAAAATGCAGGGAGGGCTTTTTACTTGTGAAGATTTGCCACAGAGAAGGTTTTTGTTGCCACAAAAAAAAATCCAGCGTTCAGAATTTCTCTTCTGTGCCACCTCTGCTAGACAGTGTACAGAAACCCTTGTTTCCTCTACATCTTGTTGATCAGCTAAATATTAGCTTAAAAGGAAGGATGTCATGTATGAATTACAAGCTGTTTTCTTCAGTGCATGGGTATTTTTAGAGGTCTCTGAGTCAACCATTCACCTCCATCCAACCTGAATGAACCATATTGGTGACACCCTTTGCTGGAAGGATTAAATTCCTTTCTCTGCTGCAAACTCCCTATCATGGAAAGAAGAAGATTTTGGGTGGTTTGGTACGCTGCTGTGCCTGTGGATGCATTCTGTTTACTGAAGGTCAGGTTGTTTGTATGTGTTTAGCTACCTGTCTGAGGAGACGTCTTAAGTCCTGGCTAAGACTCTACAGACACCGTGTCATAAGTGTCTGCTCAGGAGATAGTCTAAGGGGGAGAACATCTCAAGAACTTGAAGGCAGAGTTGTTCCTGTAGTTCGCAGGATTGTTCAGAATATGTGTAGGTATCTGGACTGTCCTGGCAGGGTTAAGTTAAACCATCCATTTTAGCTACCATTGACTTAGTTTAGTTTATCATTGCTGTGATAGCATTGCTGGGGTAGCAAAATCTGTTTGCCTCAGTTGCACAGTTCACTGGGTACTGTACAGTTCCTAAGAGTGGTCAGCAAACACTCCTGCATCAGTCCTTTGACCGTGCAACGGGTTCACTCTGGGGATAATGGAAAATTTGTCTATTCTGTTCTGGTTTTGTAGCCGGGGAAGAAACTGGCAGCTGTTTTATAAAGGTATGCAGAACATATGCTGGCAAGCTACCAGGAGGAAAATTTCTGATTGCTGTAGAAGGACAGTGAGGCTGTGGATTGTAAAACACAATGCTTCAGAGTCTATTTAGTCTGTGGTACAAAAAACAAATTGTAAAATAATGCTTTGAGAAGTCCATCACTTAGAAAAGTAGAGACTTATTTAGAGTTGTTATAAATCAGCCTTTGTATTGCATAGAATATTTCCAAGTTTAGGATAGTGGTTTCCCTCTTGATGCAATAAACATTTTCATAGCTATTTCACTTGGGTCCTTTATAGCTTTTGATCCTAAATCTTCCACCTCCTGCCTGTTATTTCCCCTAGCCATCCACAGGCATCCTTCATATTATCCGTTTATGTATTTCCACGCTACTATCCTGATGCTTAGCTGATAAGACATCTTTATTTGGAGGTATTTAAAAGATGTGTAGGTGTAGTGCTGAGAGACATGGTTTAGTGGTAACTTGGCAGTGCGAGGTTAACGGTTCGACTTGATGATCTTAAAGGGCTCTTCCAACCAAAGCAACTCTATGATTCTATTTTTCTGTTTATGAGAAGAATAGATTATTGGGAAATGCAGGGACGACCCACAGATGCAAATACAGATGAATGTGCAGATAGCTAAGTAACACCCAGGCAGATATGACTGTACAAATATTTGTCTTGTACACATAGTGAGTTCTTGAGGATTAAACTCTTGAACAATGGGGAGATGCTAATAGTTTTGGTGGTGACAAAGTGCAAAGGACAAGATGTGAGAAGTTTATTTTGAAGAGAACTGAAACTGAACTGTGTTTCTGATTGTAATTACTCGAACACTATAAATGAAGTCGGATGGCCTGTGTGACACGTATTGTGAGAGAACAATGGCACAAAATGGGAAAGGAGTCTGCTGTAGTCACGCTGATGACTAGAAGTAACTAGAGGTATCCTTAAGACTTGGAGGGTATTGTCCAGAACCTGATCAGAAGCTGAATGGCATTAACCATGATTGCCACCTGCCTCTTAATAATTTGCAGCTTCTGGACCATAACACCTATATCACGTTGGAGACCCAAAACTGCATTTTTCACCTCCAAGACCATGGCTTTTGGTGTAGGAACTATGAAGAGTAGACCTCCAGCAGAAAGCTGCACAGTGCACAGAAGTACTGTTCTGCAGAGGAAATTTCCTCCAAGTCCCACTGGAAATGTGGAAAGTTCTGCTATCAAAACTGTTTTTCATCAGTATCTCCTGAATCTGAAAGGAGATTCAGGATGATGAAGTCTTAATTTTCCTCTTTTGGCAAGAAGAACTAGAGGTTAGGAGCTTGTCCTTGAGCTCTTTGAATGAAATGGAAGAGGAGAACCCCTCAGGTGAAAGCAAACATGAAGACCTTGTGGCAGAAGTAAGGAAAGGATGATTTGTCTGCTGGAACAACTGAATTGGGAGATAAGACAAAGATGTAAAAATAAGTTGATGCCATGGGGATGGTTGAATCTAAAATACACATAAGGGAGAAATAGAAATCAACGTTATACCAGATTTTCATAAAATGAAAGTTTAATTTGTGAGTCCTCATTAGCAGTGAGAATAGAATAAATTAGCCACATTAAAATAGCTCCTCAAGGCCCCAGTTTAAATGCAGCTGTATTTTGCAGAAGACCAGGTAGCTGGAAAAGTGTGCTGAACCCTTTCTGTACAGGCTTGATTTAAGAATCAACAAATAGAGGTGGTGGAAAATGGCACTTCATCTAAATGGTAAATGAAAATAAATGAAAATAAAAGAGGTAAATGAAAATAATAATAAATGAAAATAAAAGAGGTAAAAATGAAAATAAAAGAGGTAAATGGCTCTTCATCTAAAACTGTACGTGTCTTAACCAACAAAAGCTCTGCTAGAAATAGTCATTCTGAAATGGGAATGCAGTTATTTGCATCAGGTATTTGCTAATGGGTATGCTAACATGTATCTGATGCAAATACTTGTTGACCTGATTCCTACTTAAACAAGTGAATTTTAAAAGTTTGACCAGTTTAAATACACAATAGCGGGGGCAGGAGATGTGGGAACAAAAATAATGAGGCTGCATGATGCTGTTCTGAGAGGTCTTTGTATACTGTAGCAAAAGTAATTGTAAAAGCTTAATTTAAAATGAGCAAGGAATCATATCCAACTATATGCTGGGGTGGGTACCAAACCTCAAATCTCCATGTAGTGTACGGGATTGACCACCACTGTATTTATTTTAAATTAAGAAGATCTTTTAAAAGCCATAAGCTTTCCATGCCACACCGAGTGCTGCTTATTTATATGTAACATTGTTGTGGGATCACTCAAATCTACAAATCAAGATGGAAAAAATTTCCTCATTCAACTTTTTCAAAGCATATGAAGGGAAGCTGTGGCAATATCCAGCCCACCAAATAAGAAGTCAAAAGAGAGTAGGAAAATTGTATTTAGTTCTCAGAGAAAATACTGAGAAACACTGCTTTACAAAAAAACATTTTAAAATAAATTTGAAGCTTCAACTGCTGCTTTACAAATATGAAAATATATTTAATTCACTTCATGTGCTGCTTCTGCTTCTGTAGCTGTTGATAATTGTTTTTAAGCTGTTCTCCTATATCCAAAGGAAAAATGTATTTAAGTTGTTGACTAGAAATTTGTCTAAACTAAAGCTGGGGTTTTGACATGAAGAATAAATTTATGAGGTCAACTTTTTGTTCAAAAGCAATCACTTCGTACTACAAAAAACTGGTAGCAGCAGTTGCCAATACCGCAGCTTTCAGGCCCCATCCCAAGGAAGGGGAAGGGGGGAAAAATGACAGTATACAGTAAGTAGCAGCCAGCTATGTGGCTCCTCTTCTGGAAGGATGAAGCTTGAACTAGCTCTGCACTTCACAGGCTCCTGCAGACTGATTTTTGTAACCCGTAGGGTGGAGTATGCAATTTGAGAGAGGTGGAGCTGCTTCACTGACTGGTGACAGCTGTGGGATTGAGGGACTGTCAGGGGAGAGCAATGAAACATCCATCTCTTAAGAAGGGAAGCCTGGGGGTATCGGAGTAGGGAAAGAGGATGAGAGTTAAATAGGAGATACTGTCAGCAAAAGTACCTACAGATTTAACAAGGATTTGGTTTCTGTTTCCCAGAGCAGCCATTCACCTACAGAAAAAAGCATCCTCAGAAAGTCTGAGTGCAACACAGTCCTATATGTCACACAGAGCGCTACACTGTCCTTGCCACGGTCCCAGGCTTGATGTTGGTCTGATCTATGTACCAGAAAGCACTTACCCAGCCCGCAGCATACTAAATAGCAGCATATGTGGGTGCAGATTTACAGGTAGAGCAGCTGCCGCTTTCAAGATTCATGTATGCTTTTCTCTCCCTCTCCACCTGCGAGTTTTATCTTCTACAATGCTCCCGTGAGCACTGCCTTGCAACCCAATGACAAGAATACACTGAGGACTAACTAAACAAGTGGGAACGCCACCTTTATATTCTTCTGCTGCTTCCTAGGGCCAGCTGGGGATGTGTTCAGCCTCTGAGCTAATTAATTATGCCGGTTTGAAATAACCCTGCAGGCTTTTATTGCCTTTCGGTATATTCCTTCTTTGGGATGCAGGAGTGTGTCTGGAACTGGCATAATTCCCCATCTGTGGAGGAATGCACTGACGTCTCTTTGAGAAAAGTTTTATGGCTCCTTTTCACTGGGAGACATGACAAAGAGTCCTTGTGGGCAACGATCTGCCGTTTACTTGTCACATGGTAACGTGCTGATGCGAGATACTGGTGCATAACTAGGCACCCATCCAATTCGCATGAGAATGCAGATAAGATGCAATCATTTTGTTACATTATACTAAGTATTTTTAAACTATATTATGCTATGAGAATTGCATTAATATTTTAACTAACTAGAAATCAATTTATTACTTTCAAAAATATTTTTAGAGATTTGCAGATCTGAACTGGTGCACACCAGCTTTTTGCAACAAGCAGTATTGGCTTTCTGACTGTATACTTCCCAGGCCCAGTAACCACGCAGGATGCATTTCTTTCTATATAGTCTATTTGAGAAAAAAGCCTCTCTGCTCTATACTTCCATGGTAGTGGCTTCTCTTTTATTCTGGAAATGCTTAGTATTTTCTTGTTGGCGGTAATGTCTCTCTATTGGAATCAAGTGCATCTTCCAGCATCTTCAGAGTGGTCACTCGCCCTAGGATGCTCTGAGGTGATTTTCTACATGCTACAGAAGAGGGTGCAAAAATTTATCTGGCAGAGTGACATCTCCTCCAGCAGCGTGGGTGCTCTGAATGCCACTGTCATTCCCCAGTAATGAATGATGCTATAGGGGGCAAAACCAAGAGTCACTTCCTCAGCTCAGCTAACAGAACAAATGCATTTTTGTTTTCATGTGGATCTAAGGACATCTCTCTAATTACGGACCTGCCTAGAAAACATTAAAAATTATAGTTTTTAGCAGCAATTGTTTAATGTCTAGAAATAACTGTAAGGTTTTAATTCCCTCAAGGTCAAGGAACTCACAGAGGGGACTGGGTCAAGGAAAAGCTTGCTGTGTCCCTCATGAAGCTGCTCATGTTGTATGAGTAACTACAGAGTTTTGGTTTGGTGATTGGTAAGCCAGAGTCTCTGCCCAGAGCTATACAACCATTTAAGTGAATACGCACAAATGTGTTGCCTGATTTTGAAATTCTCTGCTTAAGACAATTGTTACTGGTTTTCATTATTAGATTTTTAGCCTTTGCTAATAATACCTACCATTGAATAATGATGACTTAAATTATAATGATTACTTAAACCCTTGACAACCTGAACTCTGCTGAAGCAGCTTGGCATATTCAATATTGTACTCACCTGGGGTAATGGTAAAAATTGCCTGCAGCACAAAGGGTGATGCTCATAACATACACTCAACAGTGAAGGGCTGACATGCTTAGCTGAGCTATCAGGGAATCGACATTCAGCAAGCACTAGGAAGCAGACTGGGAGTGGAGAGAATGAAGAAATCTGAATATGTGTACCATGGACTGCATAAAACTCACCTGGCCTTGGAGAAAGATAGAAAGACTTCCCAGCTGCTTGCACACTATCCCCAGAGGAAGGTGTTGGCTTCAGAATTACATTGCTCACTATAGTGTTTCCCAAAGATTGAAAGGCATTGAATGTAGCAGTAAGGTAGATGGTCTTCACCAAAGCTTTGCTACTGGGTGGAAGAAGATCTGACTTTGAGTTTTGATGGCTACTTGTGACACCTCTGGGGGATGGCAATCAAGGATCAAGGAAGATGGTTTTCGTGGCTTTCAGAGTGCTTGTAACTAACAGCTTCTTGGAAGGAGGTTTCAGGGTGACACAGGAAGCAGGGTTTGAGGCAATATTATCTCCTTTCCTGTTTAAGCCCCCTGTTTGTGAAGTGGTTCGGTTTGTCTCTGAAAGGCAGGAAGCAACACCTGCAAGGCAGCAAATGAAAATATTGTCACAGAAAAGGAATGTATCGCAGATGGAGGGGGGAGGATGTTGTAATCGTGTTGGTCAGAGTGTAAATGGCTCAGCGTAAACATGATCCTGCATTTGAATGCACTCCACAAATGGGTATGTGCCACAAGAACATCTAAACTGACAGACCAGCCAAACCAGCCAGCCTGATTACTGCTCAGGGACTTTCTCAGCTAGAGGTGGTGCTTTTAGATACGGTGATACCAAACAGATTCTTTCTCATTAACGTGTTCAGCCACTTTCTGCATCTAGGTAAATCTCTGGTGCTTATAACACCTTTTGGCAAGGAATTCCACAGTTCAACTATGCCTTACTTAAAGGGCTCCCATTTTGTTTATTTTTTTATCTGTCACCTTTGTTTCTTTGCTCTTGTATTCAAGTCATTCCCTATCCACTCTCTTACTATTTTATCTGTGATTTTTAGGGGTCTGATGCCCATCTCTAACTTTCACAGTTCTGTTATATAATTCTGGGGACAGGTTTGGGACAGGGGGACCAGACCTTCATGCAATATTGAAAATGTGGGAGCCCCATAAATGTATACAGTTCCATAATGATGATCAACTTTGGTCTCTATTCCTTTCCTAATTGGTCAATGCCATTCCACCTGCTTTTTGGCCACTGATGAGCAATAAACTGACATTTTCACAGTTCTCTTACAATACTAAGACCTTGCTTTAAAGTGGTGATCGTTATCTCAAAACTAATCACAGTGGATGTAAAGTTACTGATTTTTCCAATGAATGGTGCTTTACCTACACTGTACCCTCCTCTGCCTCTTTATAACACTTCTGTTCAGAATTTTGGCAACTCTTTATCAATCTTTGTCTTTAATAATCTGATTAATTTAGGCTTCTCAGCAAAGTCTGTCATCACATGGTATGTTTTCTAGATCACTTCTGAATATGTTGAATGGGACATGTCCCCATGTAGATTCTTAGGGGATTTTTTTTTTGTGACCACCTACCACAAACCTCCTTTTTTTCCTATCTTTTACCTGTTACATGATCATTTGGGGACCTTTACCCCATGGCATGTTAGTTTCTTTAAGAATCTTAACTGAAGATTTTGTTGAATACCTTTGTATTTATAGAGAAGGAAGGCTTGAGATTCCCACAGAGAGTGACTGCTCCAGCTGTGCCATGCCACAACTGGGGACGAACTGACTGCTATCAAGTAGTTCTTTAGAATAATTTAAGGGAAACTGTGATGAATATCAAATTGCAATCACTATAGCAAATTGCGCATAAGCATAAGTTGCTAAATCTAAGTTTCTTTTCTATTAATAGAACACTAACAATCAAAAATAAAGTTTAAATCTTGTTAGTCTGGTGAGGGATCAACCAAGAAGAATGAGATTTGGTATTGGAATTCATAGGACAGTCTTTCTGATGTACTCAAATGGTGAGGGGGGTGGCTCATCTGTAAATATTAACTGCTAAGCTACTTTAACTGATCAGGAATATAGAGTTTACCTGGCTATAATCTTAATTTTATCCTTATACTGTGCATTCAGAATGGGCTCTGCATTCTAACATTATAAACTTGGAAGAGTCTCATTTCCTCACTAATATGATCACTCTGTAATAAAAAACTATGTTGTTGCATCATGAATAGGATCATCAGAGGATAAAGCTTGACCTGCTGATAAACCATATGGTACTGTATTATGTTATAATGATGTAACTCCCTTCCCCCTACACATGCAGTGCCTGTTAAGCACTCATTTCTTAATACTAAGTGAACCCAGGTAGCATTGTGAGTGACCCAAGTCTCCTCCTTGCTCTTCTCTGCTGATGCATGTTAAGATCACTTAGATGTTTATGTGGTGTGAAATGTGTGACTGGAATAAAGCCGCAAGACACACTGTCAGCCAGAGACAATGACCCCATGGGGGAAAAGTAAAATATATTAAATGAGATGAAAACGAGTAATTATTCCCCAGTATATTATCGACTTGTTCTAATTCCAGTACTATCAATAGAGAATTTTGTGCAATTTTGTCAAAAATAAGCAGGTAAATGAGAATTGTTGTCTGACATCAGAACAGGATATTGCAATAAAACTCTGCATGTTCAGTAATTTAGGACACTGAATCTTCTGGCTTGGCTGGATAAATTACTTGAAGGCCATCTCCTTGCCTAATAAAGGGAAATCATGTAAGTCTTGTCAGTTACAGTGCAATTCAGCAAAGTTAGAAAGGCTTGATATGTATTCAGACTGCTGTACAGTCTAAAGAAAAGCCCTATTTCCAAAAAGTTACCTACAAGTAGCAATATTGATGAAAGAGTAAACTTTAAAAAAAAAAAAAAAAGAAATTGAAAATAGTGCAGCAGTGGGACACATCACTTTCCAACCTGCCTTGGCAATCCATAACAATACAGGAAACATTGTGTTCAGGTAATTGTTACAGTTTCTCAAGATAAATCAATTTGGCAAAATTAAGTGCTGGTGACATGAAGGCAATAGGAGCAGTTTATCACACCAGCACTCTTGGTTCATTCTGAAACAAGCCACTATAGCAAAAAGGCTATTTTCAGTGAATTCCGATGAAGTTGAGAATGACTTAGTGCTCTCTGAGATTTTCTTTTATTACTGAATAAAAAAAAATATGGCAAAACAGCTGTATTTAAGGTAAGTAAATTTTCATTGATTAGAATGTCTTATTCTACTGCTAAATGGACTGTGTTTACAGAGAATGGAGACTTCTCTTCTTGTAACTTAGTTACAGTCAGGAAGACCCTGATGGCTTCATTACATTTGAAACAGGACAGCACTATGCAAAGCGTACATCCAGGAGGACAACGAGGGTCTCTTTGTCATGAGAAAATTGTAAATATAGTTTAGAAGATAGGAATCTCTTAGCAAATTTATCTAACTCTCAGTAGCTCAGTAAGAACAGTAATAAATCAAACACAACTATAAAACATGAGTGTTAGAACACTTCTGAAAAACATGTTGGTTTTATATTTTGATTGCTTTTTTTAATACTTTATATCTTTTGAAGCTGATTTTTATAGTCCGGTGTCAGTAGGCTGCTGTCAAGATAAGTAAAATTCTTTATCCATTCATGAAGGATTAAGACGCTCTCAATCTTTTTAATAGGATGAGCAGATGGTTTGGTGTTAAAAGTTCCTGACCACCAAAATATGAAGAAGTTTACTTGTAATGGCATCTGGCAAAAAATTAAACTTCAGCCCAATTCAGCAATAGAATAGATGTTTTTCACAGGGCTGAAAATCTAGTATCCATATGATAAAAGCCCTTTATGAATCAAATTGCCTTATTTCTCATTAACTGTTGAACCAGTACTGCCATTATGGTGTTCTAATATAGACCCTGACTTGCTGAAAAAGGATTTCATCATGTGTTTTCTCAGCATGAGAAAAATAAGGATAAGCACTTGCATGATGTCCACTCCTTGGGATTTTATGATCAGTGCTCTAGGAAGTGAGTTGAAGTGATCAAATTATTGCAAATTAATCTGCAGCTTCTAAACACAGGCCTCACATCTCTTCATGATTCATCATCCTGCGATCTTGTGAAACAAACAAGTGAGTTACTCTTGGTCAAACAACAGGGATGACAGCTGATTCAATTCTTTTTTTTTTTTTTTTTTCCCTATCAGAAAGAGAGCAATGAACTTGTCCAGAAACTTTAGGAAAAATAACTCTATTGTAATGTTTAGTGGCACTTATGCCATGTATCGGCTTAAAGACAGTAGGTCAACTGAATCCCATGACAAGGTGAAGTCTTTGAGAGCTGTTTCTTTCCCCTGAAAACATTCATGATAAGATTTGTTATGCACCCACGGGATCACAGAATATGCTTTATATTATTTCCTGAGGAAAATATTTTCTGCTGTCCCTCTAAACAACAGCCTTGAAACATTTTTTGAGAAAATGTTTCAATGTTACGTTCTGACTCATGACATGAGAGGAAGGTATCATGCTTCTCATGTTTGTTCTGTCCTTTGAGAAGGTAATTTCAAGGCCCTCACTGGAAGCATTTGTAAAACGGCACGTTTCTTTGTCGATCCACAGTTAGCCCTGACCATTGGCTGCCATTGCATATATGGCTTGAGAGAAGTCTGGAGGCAGGACACTCAGAATTAATACAGAAACTTTCTTGTAGGTGTAATGGACCCGTTATTACC